>NC_053163.1:150999200-151323155 GCF_016835505.1 Polypterus senegalus | reverse complement strand
ACATTTGTTAAGAAAATTATCTTTTTTGTTGCAATGTCCCTGTTATGTTGTAAGCTTGGAGATATGCAGGTGGATGAATCTGTGTTGTCCTGATGGTGGACTTTGTGCCTGAGAGACCACCGTTTGTGAGACTCAAGGACTATGAGAGCAACACTGGAGCACCACAAGGAACAGGCCTGTCTGCTTCACTCTTCACTCTGTACATCTCAGACTAGAAATGTAACAGCAGGTCAGGTTACTTTGGGAAATTCTCAGAGGAATCTGCACTTATGTGGGGGTATTGATAAGGGGGATGAGACAGGGGAGAGGAGTCGGGGGGAGAACATTTGAGAATTGTCTGCAGCTCAACATCAACAAAACCAAACTGGTTATTGACTTTCACCGCACCAAAGAGCCTCTGTGTCCAGTCACCATTCAAGGAGTGGATGGAGAGGTGGTCACTTCCTACAAGTACTTGGGGGTCCACATTAACGACAGGCTGGACTAGTCTCATAAAACACAGAGGAGCTGTGGAGGAAAGGGCAGAGCAGGCTCTTCTTTTTCTTAGGAGACTGTGTTCCTTTAATGTATGTAGAGACATCCTTGTCTTGTTCTACAACTCTGTGATGGCCAGCGTGGTGTGCTGGGCTGGTAACATCATGTCAAGAGAGGCCCACTGAAACTACAAACCAATGAAAAGGGCAAGCTCAGTTCTGGGATACAGATGGTCAAAAAATGCAGACAAAACTGAGTGCTGCACATCCTCTCTGTAACACGCAAACGCTGAGAACTTTCAGTCCAGGAGTTATTAAGTAGATGTTTGTAACAAAACACTATTGAAGGCTCCTTCATACCAATTGCAATGCACCTCACTAGATTAGACATTTTCTTTCTTTTTAGTCATTCCGTATATTTGAGAGGGGGTTGTTGTTTTTCATAATATAAAAATATGATTTACTTTTTGAGCAACTGTAAAAGCTAAATTTCCCCATGAGGACAAATACAGTTCAAAGTCAAGCGAGTCCACAGTGTAACAACATGAAGTGCAAATAATAAATTAAAAATAGAATTAAAATAAAAATTGAAAATTAAAACACAAACAAGACATTGTGCAAAGACAAGACAAAGAAGTAGCAGCAATATTGACGTGTAGTAAGCAATAAGTAATACAATATTCTGTGTGTCTGTCTATTTCTCTCTCTCTCTCTCTCTCTCTGTTTGTCTGTGTCTATGCCTCTCTTTCTATATCTCTCTCTCTGTCTCTCTGTCTCTCTCTCTGTGTGTGTGTGCGTCTCTCAAATAGAGTGTGCTGTACAAATGTTTGAAGTTTGAAAAGCTCCCATTAACACTGAAATCCCTGAAGCCTACGAAAAAACTCGTAATCCCGGTCCACCTTAAATCCCTTCGCACCTCTCCTCATCAGCGTCTTTTGTGTTGTAAATGTGTCGATCAGCACAAGCAGCAAGCAGACTTCTATCCCATCCGCTGTCTTGATGGAGCTCAACTTGGGCAAAAAGTTTTCCTAGCTCAAGCCAAGGCTCCTTATCTGCGTGTGAGGTGAGGTGCTTGGAGTTGTAGAGGGTAAGTGAAGTTATGGGAAAGAGTAATTGAAGCTCGGTTAAGAAGGGAGGTGATGATTAGTGAGCAGCAGTATGGTTTCATGCCAAGAAAGAGCAACACAGATACAATGTTTGCTCTGAGGATGTTGATGGAGAAGTTTAGAGAAGGTCAGAAGGAGTTGCATTGCGTCTTTGTGGACCTGGAGAAAGCATATGACAGGGTGCCTCGAGAGGAGTTGTGGTATTGTATGAGGAAGTCGGGAGTGGCAGAGAAGTATGTAAGAGTGGTACAGGATGTGTATGAGGGAATTGTGACAGTGGTGAGGTCTGCAGTACAAGTGACAGATGCATTCAAGGTAGAGGTGGGATTACATCAGGGATCAGCTCTGAGCCCTTTCTTATTTGCAATGGTGATGGACAGATTGACAGACGAGATTAGACAGGAGTCCCCATGGACTGTGATGTTTGCTGATGACATTGTGATCTGTAGCAATAGTAGGGAGCAGGTTGAGAAGACCCTGGAGAGGTGGAGATATGCTCTAGAGAGGAGACGAATGAAGGTCAGTAGGACCACAAAGACAGAATACATGTGTGTGAATGAGATGGAGGTCAGTGGAATGGTGAGGATGAGGGGAGTAGAGTTGGCGAAGGTGGATGAGTTTAAATACTTGGGATCAACAGTACAGAGTAAAGGGGAGTGTGGAAGAGACGTGAAGAAGATAGTGCAGGCAGGGTGGAGTGGGTGGAGAAGAGTGTCAGGAGTGATTTGTGACAGACGGGTATCAGCAAGAGTGACAGGGAAGGTCTACAGGATGGTAGTGAGACCAACTGTGTTATGTGGGCTGGAGACGGTGGTACAGGAGACAGAGCTGGAGGTGGCAGAGTTAAAGATGCTAAGATTTGCAGTGGGTGTGACAAGGATAAACAGGATTAGAAATGAGGACAGTAGAGGGTCAGCTCAGGTTGGACGGGTGGGAGACAAAGCCAGAGAGGTGAGATCGCGTTGGTTTGGACATGTGCAGAGGAGAGATGCTGAGTATACTGAGAGAACGATGCTAAGGATAGAGCTGCCAGGCAAGAGAAGAAGAGGAAGGCCTAAGAGAAGGTTTATGGATGTGGTGAGAGAGGACATGCAGGTGATGAGTGTGACAGAGCAAGATGACAAGGACAGGAAGATATGGAAGAAGATGATCCACTGTGGCGACCCCTAACGGGAGCAGCCGAAAAATGAAGAAGAAGAAGAAGAAGAAGAAGAAGTATTATTATCATGAGTGTTCCGTGTCTACAAAGATCTGGGTAAGTGTAGGATGAAAGGAAATAAATGTGAGAAATACATGAAATGCTGAAAACATACCTAAAGCAGAAACGTTTTCCATGTTATAATAATAATGACATGAAATGTAGACTAAATATCAAATTAACACGTGAGCTTTTATTCAAGAATATAACCAAAGAAAAAAAAAACATTTGATTTACATGTGGCTGTCAATGAGTTAAAAACTCAAGCTGAAATGTCAGTCGGCAGGGAGTTTACATGTATTCTTGACAGGTTTAGAGATATGAGCTGCTGCCTTATAACCTTAAGGTTCGGGGCTCAAGACCAGGGGATCTGTGTTTTGAGTAGTGAGCTGCTATTATTATTATTATTATTATTATTACTATCTCTCTATTAAAATAAAAAAAAATCCTGGGACAAGACATGACTTTCTCAGAGAGATACTTTCATATCTTGCAACATGAGACTTTGTGCCAAATGATTTAAACACTCCAGGGCTGGAAATAAAAGACAAAGAGTAGTTGACAAAGTAGAACGTAGTAAAGAATTCAAAAACGTTGGCACGATACACACGCAAAGCAGGTTAGAGATAATGGAAGTACTAAAATTCGAAAGTCTCAAAAAAATGATAGTAAATATCACAGTGCAAACAAACGGAAATTATTACTTGGTGAAATAACAGAACAGCGCAAAGACATTGAATATATTGTTTGGCTTTAAACTTTAAGTCGGAGACTTCTAGATCGTCTAATTCATGTTGCCATCAGGGAAAAAGCTCCATTCCCGTGGTCCCCAAAGCCACCAGGGCAGTCACCCCCTCATGGTCTGGAGGAGGCACAATCCCTCCTCTAGTCCTCCTGCCCGGCTGGGTAGCACCCCAGCCACTTGCCACTATATATATATATATATATATATATATATATATATATATATATATATATATATATATATATATATATATATATATATATATATAAACTGCTCAAAAATTAAAGGAACACTTTGAAAACACATCAGATCTCAATGGGAAAAGAAATCCTCCTGGATATCTATACTGATATAGACTGGGTAATGTGTTAGGAACGAAAGGATGCCACATCGTTTGATGGAAATGAAAATGATCAACCTACAGAGCCCTGAATTCAAAGACGCCCAAAAATCAGAGTGAAAAATTATGTGGCAGGCTAGTCCATTTTGCCAAAATTTAATTGCAGCAACTCCAAATTGTACGCAGCACTTTGTATGGCCCCTGTGTTCTTGTATACATGCCTGACAACATCAGTGCATGCTTCTAATGAGATGACAGATGGTGTTGTGGGGATCTCCTCCCAGATCTGGACCAGGGCATCACTGAGCTCCTGGACAGTCTGAGGTGCAACCTGGTGGCATTGGATGGACCAAAACATAATGTCCCAGAGGTGTTCTATTGGATTTAGGTCAGGAAAGTGTGGTGGCCAGTCAATGGTATCAATTCCTTCATCCTCCAGGAACTGCCTGCATACTCTCACCACATGAGGCCAGGAATTGTCGTGCACCAGGAGCCACTGTACCAGCATAGGGTCTGACAATGGGTCCAAGGATTTCATCCTGATACCTAATGGCAGCCAAGGTGCCTTTGTCAAGCCTGTAGCGGTCTGTGTGACCCTCCATGGATATGCCTCCCCAGACAATCATTAACCCACCACCAAACTGCTCATGCTGAATGATGTTACAGGCAGCATAATGTTCTCCATGGCTTCTCCAGACCCTTTCACTTCTGTCACGTGCTCAGGGTGAACCTGCTCTCATCTGTAAAGCACAGGGCACCAGTGGTGCATCTGCCAATTCTGGTATTCTATGGCGAATGCCAATCGAGCTGCATGCTGCTGGGCAGTGAGCTCAGGGCCCATTAGAGGACATGGGGCCCTTGGGTCACCCTCATGAAGTCTTTCTGGTTGTTTGGTCAGAGACATTCACACCAGTGGCCTGCTGGAGGTCATTTTGTAGGGCTCTGGCAGTGCTCATCCTGTTCCTCCTTGCCCAAAGGAGCAGATACTGGTCCTGCTGATGGGTTATGGACCTTCTATGGCCCTCTCCAGCTCTCCTAGAGTAACTGCTTGTCTCCTAGAATCTCCTCCATGCCCTTGAGACTGTGCAGGAGACACAGCAAACCTTCTGGCAATGACACGTATTGATGTGCCATCCTGGAGAAGTTGGACTACCTGTGCAACCTCTGTAGGGTCCAGGTATCGCCTCATGCTACCAGTAGTGACACTGACTGTAGCCAAATGCAAAACTAGTGAAGAAACAGTCAGAAAAGATGAGGAGGGAAAAATGTCAGTGGCCTCCACCTGTTAAACCATTCCTGTTTTGGGGGTCATCTCATTGTTGACCCTCTAGTGCATCTGTTGTTAATTTCATTAACACCACAGCAGCTGAAACTGATTAACAACCCCCTCTGCTACTTAACTGACCAGATTAATATCCCATAAGTTTCATTGACTTTATGCTATACTCTGATTAAAAAGTGTTCCTTTAACTCTTTTGAGCAGTGTATATATATATATATATATATACTGTATATAATTTATTTGTTTGTTTGTTTGTAGTTGGAGATCCTCTAAGGGAGAGAATGAATCATGTATCATAAAGTAGTTTTTATTCCTGACCTTTCAGCTCCTGCAAGGAGCCGTCAACAGAGGATAATGATTAGACATACAAGCATCCAAGCCAATATATAGCAAAATTAGTTTGATATGTGAGTGTGAGCATGTGAGGGTGATAAGGTGGGGTTAGGAGGGTGTTGGTTGTAAAGTTTTATTTATTATGAACATGTTCTTCTTAAGTTGCATATGCTGGGTTTATGTCCAAATGTCTGTTAATGGCGTTTTCGTTTGATAGCCAAGATTCAGCCAGCTCTCTGGCACTCTTAGTACTGGCCTTAAATCTTACTTGTACATTGTTCCAGTTAAATGTATGTCCTGTTGATTTAGTATGCGTATAAATCAGTGATCGTGAGTCCTTCCTTCTGACGGCGTTTTGATGCTTCTTTTTGACGTTGCCCTATGTCAAACAGTCGACTCCAATCTGACCCCCCCATCCCACCTGGCACACACTTCCTTATCATCACAGAGTGTCAGAAGGTTGCAGCACGTATCCTGTCCAAATCAGGAATCGGAATAGCACACAAACCTAGAAACAATCTGCGCACCGTCCTTTTTAATGTCAAGCACAAGAAATCGGCAGCAGAGACACAAAATACAGTTTATAGCATTCCATGCAGTTCTTTCCCAGTGGTATACATATGACAAACATCAAAAAGAATCGCAAAACGTATACAAGAGCATCAAATTACCTGCTTGCTTACTGCTCCTCCTGTCGTGCTGCGTGTTCTGCTTCTCGTGCTGTGCGTCGATCATTTCAAAGCCTCTACAGCAGCTGTCCTCGCTTCGCTCACTTTGACCCACCCCATCCCCGGGCGTGGTATGCGCCTGCCATTTTGTGTCACTGCCGCTTGCATTATGAAGGGGGCTCACCACACGCTAAGGAGATGCGGACGGATCAGCTGCTGTCTTGCTGCTGCTGCCGCCGAGCTGTGTGTTCTGCCTGTTGCGCTGCACGTCCATTATTTAAAAGCCTGTACAGCATCTGTCCTTTTGTCTCACTGCTTTCTCTCACTGGATGTCAAAGTGCCTCTCGCAGAACATCCGGGATGATTTATTACTTATTTTCTGAATTTGCACATAGATTATTATTGTTCTCTTGTGCATCCTTATTTGCCTTCTTTTCTGTCCAACGCTTTCGTGTCTCTTTTCGACACGCCGCTCTTTCTTCTTCGTTTACGTGCCATCTAGAACATATAACATTTTTAAGAGCTGGGAGCACACAAAGTGTGTCTGTCAAAAGCACTCCAACGACTGCGAGGTTAGATGTCTGTGAACTTGTTTTAAATTGTCTGTAAGTAGTGCGTGACATGCAAAAGTCACCATCTCACGGGTCTTGCTTCCTAAGTTTGTAATGTTTAGTCTCGCGTGACATCCAAGATGATCACGTCTTGACCCAAGATTTTTTTATATAATATATATATATATATATACTGTATATATATATATATATATATAAATCCACCGTCTGTCTGTATGTACGTCTGTCCGCTTTTCACAAGAGAACTACTTAACAGATTATCTAGGATTTGCTTGAAAATTCCTGTTGATTTTGCGACTTCTCTCATTGCGCTAAGTTACATAGTTTGTTTGCGATACCGATTTATTTGCGTGAATCCGAGAGAGCAGGCAGGGGGGCGGGGCCCTCCTCACTCACATACCAGCCTTGGGGGCGTTCCTTGCCTCCGCTTGGCTGGCAAATGAGAGAACTACTTAACGGATTTTGATCTGGTTATTTTCTATAATTTGCTTGAACATTCCGGTTGATTTTGCGACTTCTGTCATCACGCTAAGAACCGTAGTTCGTTTGCAGGAGCGATATATTTGTGCTCATCTGAGATAGAGCCTGTGGGTTGAGGGAGGGGGAAGCGTGACGTCAGGAGTTGGGAGCCGGGCCGAGCCCTCCTCACTGTCCTGTTTCACTAAAAAGTGGGCGGAGCCACGGGGGGACGGCTAGTACTGTATAAAAATGGCTCAGAGGGGTGATGAGGCAGCACTGTATTTAGACAAGTTGAAAAGAAATCACATCTGGAAATACTTTGAGACATGATTATTTCAGGAAGTGATTGTGGGAAATGTAAAATCTCAGGGTGTTATTTTAATATGCTAACTAAAAGCATTTTTTTATTGAGCAAAACTCTCAATAAAAATGTATTGTCTCTTAAAAAAAAGTCTACGTATTTAACTTAGCCTCACACATAGAACAGAAAATTATTTGTATATGCCAGCTGTGCAATAGCAGTTTGCATTTGAACTTCGTAGTGATGAGACGCTAATCATTGAGAGGTATTCAGATGGTTGTTATTCTACACGTGTAAATTATTTTTGTGAAAAAATGTGTTATTCCACAACATGGTTAGGAAGAATAAAACTATTTGAAGTGAAATATTCCGTACAGATTTTGATTCTTATTTCAGACACAGACTGTACTATCTTTTGTTTACATGTGTTACTCCAGATTAGCTCGTATTTGGTGCTGCAGACCCGAAGCTGGTTTACAAGATCACTTGTAGGTAGAGTCCCTCTATAGATCACCCACTACGAGTTAACTCGTATTTCACAGTCAGGGTGTTAAGCAATATAACACTTACTGAGGCCTTGTCAGGAGTATCTGGTGCAGACAGAGCAGCACAAGAGAAAGTCCTGAGGAGGACCACTAGGCTGACTCCAGTACTAAGACGTATGTGAGGGAAAAATAGATAGAGATGGATCTTTTCAGTTTAAACAAACAGAGATTGAGAGGGGATGCAATTGAAGTGCTTAAAAGGAATTATGAAAGGAATTATTACAGTGGATCCCGGCTGATACTTTAAATCAAGTTCTTCAACAAAGTCGTGGTTGGAAACTTGTTTTAGTGATCGACTTCATTTAACCATTAGAAAGTTTTCTCTGCATATAAAATTGTTCATTTATCGAATAAGAGTCCATAGACAATAGTACTTTGTGAATCTTCAAAACTCAACTTGAAAGGTGCTATATAAATAAATATATTATTATTTTGTTATTAATATATTCATTCATTCATTTTCCAACGCTTATCCAAAACCGTGAGGCCCAAACGTCCTTTTCCCCAGCCACTCTTGCCAAATCATACTATGGGAACTCAAGGCGCTCCTAGGTTGTCTGGGAGATATAATCCTCCCAGCGACCCCTGGATCTTCCCCGGCGTCTCCTCCCAGCTGGTTGTGGCCATAAAACCATCCATATCAGATGCCCGATCCACCTCAATTGGCTCCTCTTGATGCAGAATCGCCACCTTATCGATGAGGGCAGGTTTGAGACCCTGTGACCCTGGCAGCAATGTTGTTCAGAGCAGAAGCTCCTGGTAGGTTCTCCCAAGGCAAATTGGTCCCAGGTAAAGGGTCAGACAAAGCAATTCACAGCCCCTACTAATGCAGCTCCATAAAGATAAGACCCTATGACCCTACCTGGTATGCGGTTACCAAGGCCTAATCCTAGAGTCAGGACTAGAAGTACCTGCAAGTGAGTGCCTGGGGGGGGCAGGCCTACCACAAGCCCCCCGTCAGGCACAGCCCGAAAATGCAACATCCTGTGCCCATTGCAGGAGAAATAGGGGCTTGGTGCAATGTGACTTGGGTGGCGATCAAAAGCAGAGGCCTTGGTAGACTGGAACCCAGACACATAAACTTGATGTCATTTTGAAGAAATCAATGGAATAGAATTGAGGAGATCTGTCCTTTTCTTCTTGGAATTATTCTAATGGTGCTTGTCGTTATCTCAGAGATTCTAATTTGTTCCTTCTGTCCACAGACTCCAGAATACCAAACCAATAAACTCCAGTGCAGAGAGCTGAGGACCAAGCTCTTTCATATCAAACGCATGGTGGCTGACTATGACAAGCAGAGGCCGTAGCAATCCTGGCATCCAAGAGACTGGCAGAGAGACTCCATGGTGGTTCATGAAGACCCAATTTTCTGAAGTTGAGGTGTTGCCGCTCTACAAGCTTCACACAAGCAGTTGGAAATTATTCTTGCAGTGCTCTTCTGCTTTTTGAAATCCAGATCCATCCATTACTCTTACTTTCTTCGGTATAGTCTACACATCCTGTTGGAAAAATCGATGGAAGTGTCTTCTTCTTTCCCTCAAATTGTACCTAAGCTCAATTGTTTCTACTCTTAACTGATTAAATGACACAGAATGTTAATTACTCAGTTTGGGTAATGATAAGAAGACATCCACAGTTTAGATGAGCTTCTCCAAGGCTGCTCAGGAGTTTTCATGAAGGCCTGAACATCACCGTTTGTTGGGTATCCTTGGAATGGTCGGGAGGCAGAGCTCAAACGTTTTCACTTGTCATTTGTTTGTTAACATGGGTGGGGATCTCTGCCATGGAGCTGTGCAGTGAGGTTTTATATTTGTATATGGTTTTCTTTTACATCTTGAATCTATGCCGTAGGTATATATGTAAACGGGGAAAGTACTGTGATGGAGTCACCACGGCTTTACACGTTTTTAGGCATCTGTGAACACAATTTGCCTTCCTTTAGAGTGATATCAGGATGAGACTTTGTGATGAGTCAAACTAACCCTGTGAGATGTTAGAGTTCAGTTTTGCTCCACTAGATTTTGCTCCTCAGAGATAACTCAATATCCCATGAGTATATAATATATAGAGAGTCTCCCTCTCTTGGCAAAATCCAAATATGATATTCATTTTCCAAAGTAACTTCAGTATAAAAATAATCCGAATGGTCACAGTTCCCTAGTTGACAGGGTTGGAGCTCCTTAAGTGATCCTTGGCGGAGATCCATCACATACGGGTGCTAAAAGCCATCCGAGGGGTACATTGACCTCATCTCTCTTTTGGATGGCCTAAGGAACATCAGACAATAAGTGACATCCTTCTTTGTAGAAGTGTTGTCACTTGCATGTCCGACTAGCATATGCACCGTGTCGCCACTCACTGATACCATGATGAACAGAATGTACAGTCTCAAAATACAGACCTTAAGGGGCGTGGCTTCTTACCGTTCACTTATGTGGACCTTTTTGGGCGGAGCTTCTCTTTGCATGTTTCTGGCCTTCTCCTGAAACGAAAGAGTGTATTAAATAGAAGGAAAGTATTGTAATGGATTTTTCCATTTCATTCCATTATATACTGCGGTCCTAGAAAGTTTGTGAACCCTTTCAAATTTTCTCGATTAATGCACAAATGTCACCTAAAATGTGATCAGATTTTTGCGCCAGTCCTAAAATTAGATGAAGAGAACCCGCTTAAACAAATGACACAAAAATTCTTGTTCATTTATTTATTGAGGAAAATGTTGCAATGTTGCGGATTTCTATGTGAAAAAGTATGTGCACCTTTGTTTTCAGTAACTTGTGTGACCCCCTTTGCCGTGGCCAGTAAGTCCTGCTCATCAGCTTGGAGTAATTTTAGAAGAAGTGTGATGTCGATGGGGTTCCTTGTACAAACCGCTTGCTTCAGGTCCTTCCAAAACATCTCTTTAGGATTAAAGTCAGGACTTTGACGTGGCCACTCTAAAACCACTACACGAGGCAGTTTGGTGGACTTCAAACCTTGAGGTTATGGGTTCATTTCCATTTACTTATTTGGCTGTGTGTCATTATCCAAGGCGACTTACAACATTTATGATTCAATTCGTTCCATTACTTTTGGTTTTCCAGTTGGAGTGCAGGCAGGTGAAGTGACTTGCTCAGGGCCACACAGGTGTCAGTATTGGGATTTGAACCCTCAACCACAGGGTTTGAAGTCCAAAGCCTTAACCCACTACACCACACTATCCTTCACCGACATCAAGTGAACACGAGCAAGTCACTTCACCCGTCTGCGCCCCAATTGGAAAAACAAGAAGAAATGCAACCAAATGTATTTCAGATGTGATAAGTCACCTTGGATAAATACGTTAATAATAATATGAATTTGTTTTACGCATTAACCTTTTTTTAGTACCGGGATTCCCAAACTTGGTCCTGGGGACCCACTGTGGCTGCAGGTTTTTGTTCTGACCAGGTTTTGTTTTTAATTGGACTCTGGGCTAATTAAGTTATGTGTTTTTTCCCAGATTTAGTGTTATAGATAGATAGATAGATAGATAGATAGATAGATAGATAGATAGATAGATAGATAGATAGATAGATAGATAGATACTTTATTAATCCCAAAGGGAAATTCACATAATCCAGCAGCAGTATACTGATGCAAAAAAAAAACAATATTAAATTAAAGAGTAATAAATAAAAATGCATGTAAAAATAGACAATAACTGTGAATAATGCAGGATGGTGACAGCAGTCTGTCGCTGAAGCTGCTCCTCTGTCTGGAGATGATCCTGTTCAGTGGATGCAGTGGATTCTCCATGATTGACAGGAGTCTGCTCAGCGCCCGCCGCTCTGCCACGGATGTTAAACTGTCCAGCTCCGTGCCTTCCTCACCAGTTTGTCCAGGTGTGAGGCGTCCCTCTTCTTTATGCTGCCTCCCCAGCACACAACCACGTAGAAGATGGCGCTCACCACAACCATCTGATAGAACATCTGCAGCATCTTATTGCAGATGTTGAAGGACGCCAGCCTTCTAAGGAAGTATAGTCGGCTCTGACCTTTTGGGAACAATATAGAAATTAGAAAACTAGGTTTGGTAAAAAATATATATATCTCTATTATATAAAAAAATCTTTGACGCAACAAGACTTTTTAGGAGATGACACTTGACCTTTTGGAAAAGACTTTTTCAAGTCCCGCGAGACGAGAATATTGCCATTATATTTTTAAAAGTCACGCCCTCATAGCTACCATTTTCAATCATGCTCACGGTCCTCTCACCTCTCATTCGCGTGATGCTTTTGTCAGACACACTTCCTGTTCTCTGCAGCTCTTACAAATTTTAAGTTTTCCTCACTTTAAGTTCCCAATTAAAGAAGACGTATTATGTCCAAATCTTATAGAAGAATTTCATCATGAAGGGTTATCGTGCCATTCATTTAACTGGATTCTCTTTTTCTGGTTTTAGGATTGACGTAAAAATCTGATCACGTTTTAGGTTATAATTATGGAAACAATAGAGACCTTTCTAAAGGGTCCATAACCTTTTCTGCTAAAAATCATGTCCTTATGTAGAAATAGTCATGTGCTGCACACGTCTTGATATATACTGTATATTTTTTTAATAATGACCAGATATGTTCATTTTTTTTTTCAGGTGGACATTTTCACCCACAGAATTCCTCCATTGTGTATTATTATTTTTTTTTTTTTTAATTTTGTCATTTCTGCTTGCCATTCTTTTTCTTCTTCTTGTGGTGCTATGGTGTGTGGCATTTGTCTTTTTTTATTATGCTCGTTAATTCTGAAGGACACCAACCTTTTGATTTCCGATTTTTCTTATATAGTGCTTGGTGATGATTCCTGCTTTTTTTTTTTTTTTTAAATGAGCAATTATAAAGCATTTTTTATGTTGTCTGTATAAACAAAAGGCGATTATTTTTTTTGATAAATTTGTGGTCATTTAACGAGTGTGGGTGTCATTTATTTTATCACAAAGGCCACAGGCCTGCGATGGAAAATATTTTTCCAAAGTTTTCGCTGATTCTTATGTTTTTTGAGGCACTGAATCCAAAAGTCACATCCATTGTTTCCCATCAAGTAAGGGTTTCCCACAAGTCGCCATTATGAGTGAAGGGCTAAGCAAGCAGCTCCATCAGGATATCTCTCTATTATAAAAAAAACAATCTTAGAAGGAGACGAGATGTGATTTTCTCGGAGAGACACTTCTATGTCCCACGAGACGAGTCCACGCCCGGGGCCGGAAATAAAGGACAAAGAATAGATGACAAAGTTGAACGTCGTAAAGAATTCAAAAACGTTGGTGTGGTTCACGTGCAGAGCAGGTTAGAGATAATAGAAGTACAAAAATTCGAAAGTCTCATAAAAATGATAGTAAAGATCGCATTAGCGCAACCAAAGGGAAATTATTACTCGGTGAAATAACAGAACAGCGAAAAGAGATCAAATATATTGTTCAACTTTAAGTCGGAGACTTGCAGATCGTCTAATTCGTGTTGTCAGCGAGAATTAAAAGATTCCAAAAACATTGTTGTGGTATGAAGTCCTCAGAGACGAAGACTATTAACATGAGATTCTTTCAAGTCACGCCCGGCTTACAACTATTTTGAAAAAGACCAATCGGTCATCTAACCTCTCAGTCGTGTGGATGCTTTTGTCAGACACGCTTCCTGTGCTCTTAGCTCTTATAAATTTTATCAGGACAATAATTTTATACGCTCAAGATGACACGTCAATGACTAAGAGAAGAAGAAAGGGCAGGGACAAACATTCGAAAAAGTCACTAGTAAGTAAGGCGCTATACAGACATCTTGCCGTTTGTGTAAATGACCCCCAGCTCGTTTCTCGACACACTTCTCCTGAATGATTCCTTGACTGAAAGTTCTCAGTGTCGGTGTGTCACGGAGAGGATGTGCAGCGTTGTTCATAATGGCACTCAGCTTTGTTTTTCAATTCTCTCCTCCACTGCGACCTCCAAGGGGTCCAGAGGGTGTCCCATAACTGATCCTGCCCTTTTAATTAGATTCAGTGGTTATAGCAGTAAACATTAACAGTTCAGTAGTAGCGAAGGGCGGCATGGTGGCGCAGTGGTAGTGCTGCTGCCTCGCGGTTAGGAGACCTGGGTTTGCTTCCCGGGTCCTCCCTGCGTGGAGTTTGCATGTTCTCCCCGTGTCTGCGTGGGTTTCCTCCCACAGTCCAAAGACATGCTGGTTAGGTGGATTGGCGATTCTAAATTGACCCTAGTGTGTGCTTGGTGTGTGTGTGTGTTTGTGTGTGTCCTGCGGTGGGTTGGCACCCTACCCAGGATTGGTTCCTGCCTTGTGCCCTGTGTTGGCTGGGATTGGCTCCAGCAGACCCCCCGTGACCCTGTGTTCGGATTCAGTGGGTTAGACGATGGATGGATGGATAGTCGTGAAGTGTGAAACAAGCACATTTCCTTTTACATTATGACCTGTAGGGGGCGTAGCAGCACCCCAAACACCCAGAAACAATTAAACCACACAATACTAATCTCAGTCCCAGTCACAATTTCCAGTCTTCTCCTCCACTCTCCATCAGTACATGTCGTCCACCACCTTTCCACTCTGACTCGCAGTAAACGAAGCCCCTAAACGTCACTGAGCCTCCTCCATGTTTCACAGTAGCTGTGGTGTTCTTTTCTTTCTGTGCTTCATTTTCTCGTCTGTACACAAAGAGTTGATGTGACTTGCCATAAAGCTCCAGTGTTGTCTCATCTGTCCAAAGGACGTTCTCACAGAAGTGTTGTGACTTCTCAGTGTACGTTTGAGCAAATTCCAGATTTTTCTTTCAAATTTTATCAGGACAATAATTTTATGCGTTTAAGATGACACGTCAACGACTAAGCGAAGAAAAAAAGGGCATGGACAAACTTTCGGAAAAGTCAATTTATTTATTTTCGAGATATTCACTCACGGGCAGTTATAAGTTATCACGATGTAAGTCCAAACACGGAATCAAAATTCAATGCGATTGTGAAGAAAAGTTAATTCCAAATATCTATCCATCCATTTTCCAACCCGCTGAATCCAAACACAGGGGTCTGCTGGAGCCAATCGCAGCCAACACAGGGCGGAAACCAATCCTGGGCAGGACACACACAAACGGGACAATTTAGAATCGCCAATCCACCTAACCGGCATGTCTTTGGACTGTGGGAGGAAACCCACGCAGACACGGGGAGAACATGCAAACTCCACGCAGGGAGGACCCGGGAAGCGAACCCAGGTCTCCTAACTGCGAGGCAGCAGCGCTAACACTGCGCCACCATGCCGCCCTTAATCCCAAATATTGTTTTTCCTAAAGTTTTAAAGTAAAAGTGAAAATACAACATAGGTAACAATTCCCAGAAAAATAACAATCTCTTTAAATCCGGTAAACCAAACCCAGGGGTGGGCGAGTGAAGCGAGCAGGGGGCAGAGCCCCTTAGTCAAAAAAAATAAAAATGGACAGGAGGTACCGGGGCGGTGGAACGTTGGTGTGATTGCTGACTGTTGCTGGGGGCTGCAGAGAGAAACTGTGGAGAAGCCTCAAGAGAAGTTTTGAAGGACAACGAAAACGCCATGGAGTGCCTGTGTAGAACCCCGTCTTTTAATAGTTTTATACTATTTTTCAATTTTTACTGGTTCTATTTTGGATGTTTGTCTTGAAAATAATTTACAACTGAGATTATTCATAAAATTTGAAAGGAATAAGTCATGTCAATGAAGACCAAATAAATTCTTAGCGCTGATCTGAGCATTTTTTCTAGATTTTTTTCCCTTGCGTTTTGTGGGAAAGCCTTACGTGACGGGGGAAAAAAATGAATGTCACTTTTGGATTCAGTGCCCCAAAGAAACATACGGAACAATTTTCAAGTCAATGATTTTTCGAAGGACTGTGAGTTACCGGGAATGACTTGTGTTTCGAGTTTTACGGCGTGAAAAGCAAACACAACGAGCTGCCGTTTTTCCAGTCCCAGTAAGGCACTATACAGACATCGTTTGTATAAATGACCCCCAGCTCATTTCTCGACACACTTCTCCTGAATGATTCCTTGGCTGAAAGTTCTCAGTGTCGGTGTGTCACAGAGAGGATGTGCAGCGTTGTTCATAATGGCACAATGAATTCACAATAAGTTAATTAGCAGCAAGAACAGGTCACTCATTAAGAAAAAATATGAATGAACACCTGCAGCCACTGGGGGCCTCCAGGACCGGAGCTGGCAACCTCTGGTCCAGAGCCTCCATGGTGTTCTCACTCTGCCCTGTGAGGCATTTCCAGGTTTAGTTTTACTTAGTGCGTTGAGTGCGAAGGTCAAAACAGGTTCACTAGTTCTTCACGTTGAAGGTCTTATTTCACTATACTAGCTCAATTAATTTTGCTCTTGAGAACAAACTCATTAAAAAGGGTTGGAATGAAAACCTGTAGCCACAGTGGTCTTCCAGGACTGGACTTGGCGTCCCCTGCTCTGAACTACAGGACAGTGTGAAGCAGGTTTGAATATGGAAACTGGTGGTGCCACAGGGCTGAGACTGGTGAGCTGGTGACGGGTTGAAGCAGTAGCAGTAGCTTATAGGGTAGAGTTACGAGGTACTAGAAAAGTTTTCAAATGGGACGCTCCCAGCATTTTGGGTATCAGACGTTAACGTCAGCTTTCCTGTCTTTCAACCCGGCGACACTCGCTATTGCGGATTTGTAGACTTCATGAACTGAACTACACACTTTGCCATGATCAGAACGTCCCAGAGGAGAAAACTAAATGAATACATCATCATGTAACATTCTTAATCCCACTCAGTGTCAAGGGTGGCTGGAACCAATTCCTGTAGCATGAGGTGCAAGGCAGGAGAGGATCCCAGAGAGGACGTACTCCGCTAAACTCACTCAGAAGGGGCCGATTTCTAAGTTCAGATCAGTCTAATGTGCGTGTCTTGTTTTGGGTTTCTTGAAACACCCAGAGAGAGGTCCACACGGACAAGAGGAGAACACAATGCCGTGGAGTTCACCGATGACGAAACGGCTGGGCAACTAAAACTTTCAGATCATAAGCTGATGAAAAATTGTCCAATCTGCAAACCCTGAATGGTTTATCTCTCTCTTTTTTTTTTTTTTAAGTTGTACATATGTCTCGAGTTTAAATTACTTGTTTTTATAAAATATTTTCATAAAATACAGTATAAATAGATTAAATAGTAAAGGTGTTTATTAAGAAAAAAGCTTTAAAAAAATGAAGGTCATTGGGCCCATGCAGCCTTACAGTGCCCTCCAATTTCAGTTTCTTGTGGATAAAAATCACAATTTATAAAATTCATTTCATTTTTATGCAATTTATTAAATTTACAAAATTCTGCACTTTTGACCTAAAAGAAGATTTCCGTTTCCCTTATAAGGTTTGCGTTTCCAATCTGATTTTTATCATGAAGTTGATGCCTGTAATTTTTGCTTGTAAGAGAAAAATAAAAAACGTCTCCGTCTGTGCCTTGGCCGTTGGTGTTTTGTGCTCTGAAAGCTGATTGGCTGATGAGCTAAAAAGTCGACCAATCAGCTGCACAGGCAGCCACGGCAGTCTCACCCCAAAACTTGAGGTGACGGGTTCAAATTGGGTGCTCAGAGGGGAGCCGTGAGCTGCTCTGCTGATTTGAATCTTTTGCCGATTGTCTGTACCGTATGCACGTTTTATAAGAGCCGAATTTTATTTTCTTTTTAATGGAAATGCTGTTATGTTTTTGTTGCTTTCATTATTACATTTATTTGATTTAGTCAGACATATAGCTTTGTAATAAAAATTCATTAAATCCACAATCTACCTCTTAGGGGCCTTTTTGTCCATTCACTTTCAATGGTTCTTATGATTGGTGGGGGATCTCGGGCCTGTTTTAGGAAATTAAGAAGATCTGAAAAGTTGATCCTGCGGAACGGGTTGGAAAATGGATGGATGGATGGATGGATGAAAAGTTGGTCACGCTTTACACCTGCCTGGTTGTGGTGCCTTGACTTCTATCTTGCACTGTCTAAGCTACACACAGGAAAAGCTGTTGGACCAGATGGACCAGTCCTCGAGTCCTTAAAGCCTGTGCTGACCAACTTTGTGGTGTCCTCTGTCACCTGATCAGTCTGTTCCTAAGGCTTCAGAAAGTGTCACAGCTGAATTGCTCCTGTTCCCAAGATGGAAGATGCCTCTCCACCTAAAGACTGCAGACCAGTGGCAATAACATCTCACATCATGAAGACCTTTGAGAGGCTGGTCCTGGACTTTATTGTGGTTGACCACCTGGACCTGCTGTAGTTTGCCTACCAGACAAAGATTGGAGTGAAGGAGGCAATGATCTGTCTGCTCCACAAGGCTTATTCCCACCTGGACAAAGCTGGCCGCACTGTGAGGTTGATGTGTTTTGATTTCTGCAGCACCTTTAGTACCATCCAGCCCTCCCTGTTAAGGGGTCAACTCAGAGACGTGGAGGTGGAGGAGTCTGTGGTGTCCTGATGATGGACTCTCCATCAGGGAGACCACTGTTGGTGAGACTCAAGGACTGTGTGAGCACCACGGGGAACAGGCTGTCTGCTTTACTCTTCATTCTGTGCACCTCAGACTGGAAATTTAACAGCAAGTCCTGTCACTTGTAGAAATTCTCAGATGATTCTGCACTTATTGGGGGAATTGATAAGGGTGGGGAGTCAGGGGGAGAGAATTGTCTGCACCTTAACATCAGCAAAACCAAAGAACTGGTGATTGACTTTCACCGCACCAAAGAGCTTCTGTGTCTGGTCACTATTCAAGGAGTGGATGTAGAGGTGGTCCACTCCCACTAGTCCTTGATGGTCCACATTAATGACAGACTGGACAGAGTAGAGGAGTTGGGAGGAGAACTTTGAGAAATGTCTGTCACTTAACATCAGCAATGAGATGATCAAATGAGTTCAGTACTAAAACAGGAGTCCTCCAAGGAGACGTATCAGCATCGTTTCTATTCATAACTGTGATTGTCTCTGTCACGTGTAACTCGGAAGAACAAGTTGGCCTTGGTACTCCTCCTACACAAAGCTCGTGAATGCCTGAGCAACGTCTCAACGACTTAGAGTATGCCGATGACGTAGCACTTCTGGAGATGGACCACGAGAGATCACAGCAACAGCAGAGACAATGTGTCAAACAGCCAATTACGTTGGTCTCGAAATATATACTAATAAAACTGAACCAATGGTAATAGCTCCTTAAGATGGGCCTCACTTCCCATTAGAGCTCAATGAAGAACAAATCACGATTTTGGATGACTTCAAATATTTAGGATCTATGGTTGCAAATACAATCAACGATGTTAGAACTCGAAAAGCCCAAGTGTGGAGATCCTTCTGGAACTCAAGATCCAGATATTTAATGCCTTATGCCTGAGCATTCTTCTGTATGGTAGTGAATCGTGGACTCTGAGTGATCAAATCAAGAGAACCTAAGATAGTTATGTAACGAATTACTACAGAACCGTGCTGAAAATACAGCATACTGACCACATCTCAAACACTGAATTCTACAGCCGTCTACACCTAAGACTGAAATCAGAAATCATCATCGAAAGGCAACTCCTACAGATAGGACACGTGCTCTGACGAAACCCTGAAGAACCCATAAGAAAGTACGCCGTATAAGAACCATCAGAGAGGCTTGGAATGAATAAAGTCGATCACCCAATAACAACCTATGTGTGGCACATCGCCAATATCATCAATCACGATGTCAAACCGTCACCAGCTAAAATCGAACGAGAAGCGTAAGTCGAGAGTCACCTCACCTCAAATCTCACTTGCACAGACTGCAATGAGCAGCCGACTGATGATGATGATGATGATGATGATGATAGCATCAGCAAAACCAAGGAACAGCTTATTAACTATTGTCACACCAAAGAGCCTCTATATCCAGTCACTTTTCAAGGAGTGCATGTAGAGGTGGTCTGCTCCTATAAATACTTGGGGGTCCACATTAATGACAGACCTGACTGGTCTCAGAACACCGAGGAACTACAGAAATAATTTGAATGGTCAGCTTGTTATCTTTATTTGTAAAACTTACAGCCAGACCCCCTTCATAATGTAAGGTTTCTTTTCTACCATACTAATCTGCGGTTTGATCGACAGCTTTTCTAAACGTTTCTCCTGTACCCTACACGTATCATTTTGCATCCAATTCACTCTAAAACCTGAGATGCCAACCATTGTTTAATGCTAAGACCGTCTCACGAAAGCAAATAGAAAACAACTGCCATCATGCTGGGTTTCCTTTTATCCATCCATCCATCCATTATCCAACCTGCTATATCATAACTACAGGGTCACAGGGGTCTGCTGGAGCCAATCCCAGCCAACACAGGGTGCAAGGCAGAAAACAAACCCCGGGCAGGGCGCCAGCCCACCGCATGATTTTCCTTTTATTACACTTTAAAGAGCCTTTTTAGCCAACACGTCGTGTCGTTTCCCACAATTAGTCTCCATCATGCGTCGCTGTTGGTTTGACACGTAATGCCTAAAATGATGAGGTGTAATTAAAAATATTCAGGATGCCTTTATTAAAATTATGCTTCATCTCTAAAGGAGACAAAAATGTTGGCCGATTGTTCAGACCCTGTCCTGATGCTGTGACGATCCCATTTATTCTGAACGCCACGATATAAACAATACTTAGCCACTACCCTTCTGACCCCTCCAAAATAATAAAACAAGCCCACCTTCAACCCCGGGCGCGAAATCCTTTTCTGCTGCATTTTTTAAAGAAACGTCACAATTCACCAAGAAATTACTGAAACACTGATTATTGTACACACTGCCAATGAACTGTAAAAACTATTTAAAAAGCTACTGGAATAATCTGTTATCATATGTGCAAGGTGCGACTGATGCCATTGATGAAATTCAGTAAATCACCAAGCCAACTGCGCTTGAACTGGCTGCACACAGAGGCCAACATTGATGCTGGCAGGCTAGTCTAGTGCAGCAGCTGGATCCCAGGGACGGTGATGCTGATTCGCTATGGGGTGCCAGTGGTCATGCGCGGGATGCACAACGAATGTACAACACGGACTGATCAGCTCCAACGTGCTGGCAAATTGCACTGGGAACTGACTATACCCGGTTGTGGAGATTTAGAGGTTAATTTGGCTCGCTATTTCCACCCTGTTGCTGTCCTGCTAACTGACCCAAAGTCCTCCTGATCTTAACCCTTTAAATTCAGCCCCATTGTTTTGGACCAACCAGTGGGACTGAACAATAGTGCAAATGTATTTTTTAAATTGCATAAAATGATGAATTTTCTCATTGCTATAATGAAGGTACAATTCCGAGTTGCAGACTCTGATAACACGTTGCCATGTTTTTTTTTTCTTTGAAGATGGACGAAATGCTGTAGCGCAGCAACACCTGACCCCAACCCCCTTAAAATGGCTTTCTCGAACGTCCTGATATAAACGTTGTGGAGAACGCACCCCCAAACACAGACAGACTGACACCAGGATGTCCAAAGCACACTCCTTTATTTTATTTTTTCAATGCACCACAATGCCTTCTCTCACCAACTCTCTTTCCTTTCTTCTTCTTCTTTCTTTTTCTTTTTCTCTCTCTCTCTCGACCTCCTTCCTCCTCCTCACAAGCTTCGTCTCCTTCCTCCCAACTCTGGCTCCATGTCTGGAAGGAGGCGGCCCCTTTTATCATGACCCGGATGAGCCCCAGGTGCTCCCCTTGACGTCACTTTCTGGTGTGGCGGAAGTGTCAGGAAAGCACCTGGAAGCACTCTGTGCCTTCTTGGAATTATTTCCGGCAGCACTTCCTGGTGTGGCGGAAGTGCTGCCATCCAGGATTCTCCAACTGTCCGGGCGCCCCTGTCGGTGGCCACGTCCTCTCACGGGCATCCCAGCTCCGTCTTTGTGGCTCCCAAACAGACCCGGGCGGCTGCCCTCTCGTTGCCGAGGAGAAGTATTGTCCTAGTTGGGGACTGTCCAGGCGTCCCGAGCCGGGCAGTGTCCCCGTACATCTGTGACAACGTGTAAAACTTAGTAGACAGACTGTTGTCAACTAAATGACAGGAGTCTTTCAACTTTCAAGTGACACCACAATTCACTTTCTATATTTCAGAATTTTTTGATGAGCAGTATAATTTTTTTACCAACTATATATACTCTGACAGTAAGATTTGCCCTTCAGAGTGACACAATGCCATTGGTCTTCAGTACAATATAAATTGTGAATTTCCCCTTGGTATTAATAAAGTATCTATCTATCTATCTATCTATCTATCTATCTATCTATCTATCTATCTATCTATCTATCTATCTATCTATCTATCTATCTAAACTTTTTCAAATGCAGGTTCCTGTCAAGCAGATGGGGAGAAATCCTGCCGACTACGCCACTTGTGACCACCAGCACCCTAAACCCCAGACACAACCTCACAGACAGAAGTCCCAATTTAAACAAAATGGTTTATTAACAATAATAACTGGGCACAAAGGCTTCAAAAGTGCCATAAGCCAAACACAATTCTTTTTCTCTCTCTTTTTCTCTGTTTTCTCCTCTACATATGCCAGGTGAGCTTTGCCCATCATCCACACCCGACCGCTGTTCGCCTGGATGAAGGTCAAGTGTCTTCTTTTGTCTTGGACCCGGGAATATCTCCAGTGCAAGGGCATAGCCAGAATGAAGTATTTCCGAGTCAATCAGAATTCCCATAACGTAGGGAGTATATGACCCTCCAGCACCCTCTGGTAGCACCCATGGAACCCAACAAGGCTTACCCTATGGGACTACAATACCCAGTGTGACTTGCAGGTGTCTGCACAGGTAGTGTCCTCCAGAGTGGTTGCCATGCACTGTATTGGGGGAGCATGTTGTCCTGACAGGTTGCCTCTCCCTATCCTTGCATCACACTGGCCTGCTGTCCAGATTATGAACCAGAATCTGTCCCACCAGGGAGACCTGCACACGTGTGCCATCCATCACAACAGTGAAAGTGGAGAAAAAAAATCTTGTTTTTTTGTGCTGCTACAGAACAGTAAAGCTAGACATGTTACTAGTAGACATTTCAAAAGAGCAGTTTTCTGGGACGTCCTGACACATGCACTAACACTTGTATAGCGTTTGGAAGCTTATTCCAATATGTATGGATAATAACAATAACATTCAAAGTGCATTTTTTGCTTAAAAACGTTACTGAATTTTGCAACTTATTCTTCTGCGGGGGCGGCATGGTGGCACAGTGGGTAGCACTGCTGCCTCACAGTTAGGAGATCCCAGTTCGCTTCCTGGGTCCTCCCTGCATGGAGTTTGCATGTTCTCCCCGTGTCTGTGTGGGTTTTCTTCGGGTGCTCCGGTTTCTTCCCACAGCCCAAAAATATGCAGGTTAGGTGCCTTAGTGATCCTAAATTGTCCCTAGTGTGTGCTGCATGTGTGTGTGCCCTGCTGTGGGGTGGCAACCTGCCCAGGATTTGTTTCCTGCCTTGAGCCCTGTGTTGGCTGGGATTGGCTCCAACAGACCCCGTGACCCTGTAGTTAGGATATAGCTGGTTGGATAATGGATGGATGGATTCTTCTGCGTCCTATGTGTACAACATAACTATACTCTTCAGGTGTAAAAATTCAAGAAACAAGAATGTCTCATCCTTATTTTAACAGGAATATTGAATGAAGTGTGATGATATTATAGCCAGTTAAATCAAGGAAGCAGAAAGCGGACAAAAATGAGGAGGAGTATAAAGGGTTAAATGGCCGTGCCTGTGCCCAGTTGGCAGCAAGACATGCCACAATACTGGAACAACCCAATGGTACAAGAGATGGAAGAATGGCATTAGCCTTTTAACACTGATTGCAGGTGAGTGGTCTCATAAAGGGCCATTATCATCTTAAGTGCTGTTTCAGGTTTCAGTGGTGCCACTCAGTTGCTTGTCCCTTTGTCCCTTCACTCATTCTTGCCCCCCAGCTCCGCCTCACCTAGGGTCAGAGGCGCCCCGTATGCTACACTATTTCCACAGATCTCTGTGAGCCGACCCAAATCCACGGTCCAATCCTAAGTTCTCTGGTGGTGATGCCTCCAACTTAACAGACTTCAGAAGCCCACAGAGGCATCCAATCAAAGTGCTCCCACCTTACCTGCTGCTGAGGGTCTGCTTTATAGCCAGCTTTCTCCAGGTACTCCCACTCCCTCAGAGAGTCCACGGCCACCTATGTGGCATGTCCCTCTGAGGTCCCGATGAAGAGTTTCTTACAATGCCCCTCCTCTGAAAAACCTCGACCCTGAAATTTAACACAAGTCATTGTCTGAGTGATCAAGGGGTCCACCAGTGTTAGAGCTAAACCAGATCTCTGTCTGGGGGATGATAGCCTGTTCTAACTGCTGCCCCCAATGTAACAACTTGGGGGTGTGACAGACAGAAGAATGGCATTAGCATCTTAACATGGTCCTAAAGAGGACTGTTGGCATCCTCAGCACTGTTTCAGGTCATCAGTGGTGCCACACACCCCCAGCTGCTTGTCCCTTTCTTCTTTCATGCACGCCGCCCAGCTCCACCTCATCTGGGGTCACAGGCAACCGGTATGCCAAACTATTCTGGGGTCCAATCCCAGGCTGGTGATGAGACCTCTGGCTTGACTTAAGCAGTCTGATCTTCTAGGCACTATGTCTATGGCCCCCCACATATCTGCTGCTTTATAGTTGGCTTTTCCTGCTATTCTCAGCCCCTCAGACAGTCTGCCATCGCCTGAGGCCACTTGCGAAGCCACATCTGGAGTCCTGTGGGAAGTTTTGGTCTCCAGATGTTGAAAAGGTCATAGCAACGCTAGAAAAGGTCCAGAGAAGAGCAATGAGGCTGATTTTAGAGCTACAGGGAATGAATTATGAAGATGGGAGATCTGAAAATCGAGAGTTCACCTTATGAGAATGATTTAGGAGTCGTGGTAGACTCAGCACGATCAACTGGCAGACAGTGTTCAGGATCCATTATGAAGGCTAACAGACTGTCAGGTTATATAGCGCCTTGATGTGAATTTCCCTTTGGGATTAATAAAGTATCTATCTATCTATCTATCTATCTATCTATCTATCTATCTATCTATCTATCTATCTATCTATCTATCTATGTGTGCAGTACAAGTCACAGGAGGTTCTGGTCAGGCTTTATAACACACTGGTGAGGCCTCATCTGGAGTCCTGTGTGCAGTTTGGTATCCAGGCTGCAAAAAGGACATAACAGCACAAGAGAAGGTCCAGAGAAGAGCAACTAGGCTGATTGCAGGGCTACAGGGGATAAGTTATGATGGGACATCTGAAAATCGAGAGTCCACCTTATGAGAAAGATTTAGGAGTTGTGGTGGACTCAACATGACCAACAGTGTTCAGAAGCCATTAAGAAGGCTAACAGAATGTCAAATTATATAGCACCTTGATGTGTGGAGTACAAGTCACAGGAGGTTCTGCTCAAGCTTTATAACACACTGGTGAGGCCTCATCTGGAGTCATGTGTACAGTTTTGATCTCCAGGCTACAAAAAGTACATAGCAGCACAAGAAAAGGTCCAGAGAAGAGCGACTGGGCTGATTCAGGGCTACAGGGGATGAGTTATGATGGGACGTCTGAAAATCGAGAGTCCACCTTATGAGAAAGTTTTAGGAGTTGTGGTGGACTCAACACTCTCACTAGTGCCCAGGTTTGAAGGTGGTGAGGATGGGATGGTGAAGAGGTGGGATTCTCACTCGCTTGTATTGGTCTGGTGAGGCTCAGATTTACACCGCCGATGGGATGGTGATTTATTTATTTTTTTGGTGTGGGTTTGTGGCAGATGAAATTTTATGTCAGTAAATGTAAAGCATTACTTGTAGGAAGTAAAAATGTTAGATTTGAATACACAATGGGCTGTTTGGGAAATCAAAAATACACCTTATGAGAAGGATTTAGGAGTTGTGGTGGACCCAACATGACCAACAGTGTTCAGAAGCCATTAAGAAGGCTAACAGAATGTCAGGTTATATAGTGCCTTGATGTGTGGAGTACAAGTCACTGGAGGTTCTGCTCAAGCTTAATAACACATTGGTGAGGCCTCATCTGTGTGCAGTTTGGGTCTCCAGGCTACAAAAAGGACATAACAGCACAAGAAAACGTCCAGAGAAGAGCGACTGCACTGATTCAGGGCCACAGGGGATGAGTTATGAGGAAAGATTAAAAGAGCTGAGCCTTTAAAGGAGATTAAGAGGAGACCTGACTGAAGTGTTTAAAATTATGAAGTGAATCAGTCCAGAGGATCGAGACGGTGACTTTAAAATGAGTTCATCAAGAACACGGGGACATAGTTGAAAACTTGTAAAGGGGAAATTTCACACAAACATTAAGAAGTTTTTCTTCACACAGAGAACCCCAAACACATGGAATAAGTGACCAAGTAGTGTGGTAGACAGAAGGACTTTAAGGACCTTCAAAATTTGAGTTGATATTATTTTAGAAGAATTAAGTGGGTAGGACTGGTAGGCTTTGTTGGACTGAATGGCCTGTGCTCATCTGGATTGTTCTAATGGAAAAAATGGAATTCCGCCCATGACAGAGGGGGCCATTAGTCCAAACATTGTGCCCAAACAGGGTGGCATCCCATGTGCATCTGAGGATCTCCTTGTTTGAGGTAAATGGTAACCCACCAGGGCGAGAGGGGGCGCTGTTGCTAACTCTGTTTTCCTTTTCTCCCCACAGCTCCCAGAAACCTCCCAATTAGGAAAATGAGCTCCGCCTCTTCCGGTCCTCCCATTATAAAAAGCCCGGCTGCCTCCACTGACTTGTCTTTTGATGAGTTTTGTTCTGACAAGCGAAAGCTCTGGGAAAGCCTTCCTTTTTTCTGACAACTGGAGTTAAAGCTGAATGTTATTTTCTCTTTTGTCCCCTGTGGCCTTGTGTTAAGTGTTACCAGAAGGCACCTGTTTAAAGTTTATCGAGACGTTGCAGAGAATTAAAAGGGATTACCTGGCTGGTGTCCCCATATATTTGTGATTTGTTCCGGCTCTGTTTGAACCTGTGTTCAGCCAGCTCACAAGAGGAAGACTGCATACGAGAGGCCACGCATTCTTTTAGCTGACTGATCACCAGTTGCTCAGAAGGCAACCGGTAACACTGTGTGTATATGTGTGTGTGTGTGTGCGCGCGTGTGTGTGTGTGTGCATGTGTTCAACCATTAAGGAGAAGCCAGAATACCAGCTGCAGTCAAAGTGAAGAAGGTCTTTTGCATGAAGACTCTTCTACATGTCCGGAGAAAGCCAACCAGGAGAAGAGTGTGGTGGACGAACGGGGCCCTTGCCCGGCTGGGATGCCCAGATCTCCAGCTGTCTCTCGACCATCTCATCATGGATGAGTGCTCACCACTTTGAACCTAACCCTTTCACCCTCTACTCACAAGTGTCTGCATATCTGTTTGTCTGTCTAGTCGCTGCGTCTCTGTTATCTGTCATTTCGTATGGGATTTTTTACTACAAATGTTTGTGATGCACCAACTGTTGGAATAACAAATTCAATGCATTTGAGGAGAACCCTTTGGTGCAGCACTTCTGCCACATCCAGAAGTAGGTCAACAATCACCTGGAGCAAGTCTGGGTGTCCTATAAAAGGAGCTAGAGTTGGGTAAGAGAAGACGAAACTTGCCAGGAGGAGTGGAAGAAAAGCGAGAGAGAGAAAGAAAGAAGAGTATTTAGTGTTGGAATCTGCTTGTGACTGTGCTGTACAGGTGAGAAACGGGGGAAGCGTTTCCCACGGGAAAGAGAAAGATAAAATTAAAAAATAGAGTGTGTGCTGGACTTGTGTCCCACGTCTGTCTGTGTCGGGATTGAGGTGGCTGTAAGCCCCCTTGGTGGGCCACATTAATAATTAACTACTAGTGTTCTGATCTTCACGTTGATCTCTCGCTCCCTTCTTCCTTCACTTGTAAACGAGACTCTCAGACCCTCGATGTCCTCCGCTTTGCGCAGCACCTGCCCAGGGTTTGTTTCCTGCCTTGCGCCCTGTGTTGGTTGGGATTGGCTCCAGCAGACCCCCGTGACCCTGTAGTTAGGATATAGCAGGCTGGATAATAGATGGATGAATATTTGGTCAGACTACTCCTTTAAGGATATACAGTGCATCCGGAAAGTATTCACAGCGCATCACTTCTTCCACTTTTGTTATGTTACAGCCTTATTCCAAAATGGATTAAATTCATTTTTTTCCTCAGAATTCTATACAAAACACCCCATAATGACAACGTGAAAAAAGTTTACTTGAGATTTTTGCAAAGTATTAAAAATAAAAAATTGAGAAAGCACATGTACATAAGTATTCACAGCCTTTGCCATGAAGCTCCAAATTGAGCTCAGGTGCGTCCTGTTTCCCCTGATCATCCTTGAGATGCTTAATTGGAGTCCACCTGTGGTCAATTCACTTGATTGGACATGATTTGGAAAGGCACACACCTGTCTATAGAAGGTCCCACAGTTGACAGTTCATGTCAGAGCACAAACCAAGCATGAAGTCAAAGGAATTGTCTGTAGACCTCCGAGACAGGATTGTCTCGAGGCACAAATCTGGGGAAGGTTACAGACAAATTTCTGCTGCTTTGAAGGTCCCAATGAGCACAGTGGCCTCCATCATCCGTAAGTGGAAGAAGTTCGAAACCACCAGGACTCTTTCTAGAGCTGGCCGCCATCTAAACTGAGCGATCAGGGAGAAGGGCCTTAGTCAGGGAGGTGACCAAGAACCCGATGGTAACTCTGTCAGAGCTCAAGAGGTCCTCTGTGGAGAGAGGAGAACCTTCTAGAAGGACAACCGTCTCTGCAGCAATCCACCAATCAGGCCTGTATGGTAGAGTGGCCAGGCGGAAGCCACTCCTTAGTAAAAAGCACATGGCAGCCTACCTGGAGTTTGCCAAAAGGCACCTGAAGGACTCTCAGACCATGAGAAACAAAATTCTCTGGTCTGATGAG
Source organism: Polypterus senegalus (assembly GCF_016835505.1). Lineage (NCBI taxonomy): Eukaryota > Metazoa > Chordata > Cladistia > Polypteriformes > Polypteridae > Polypterus > Polypterus senegalus. Next base: position 151,294,194 of record NC_053163.1, on the reverse strand, counting down.
ACAAAGATTGAACTCTTTGGTGTGAATGCCAGGCGCCACGTTTGGAGGAAACCAGGCACCGCTCATCACCAGGCCAATACCATCCCTACAGTGAAGCATGGTGGTGGCAGCATCATGCTGTGAGGATGGAACTGGGAGACTAGTCAGGATAAAGGGAAAGATGACTGCAGCAATGTACAGAGACATCCTGGATGAAAACCTGCTCCAGAGCGCTCTTGACCTCAGACTGGGGCGACGGTTCATCTTTCAGCAGGACAACAACCCTAAGCACACAGCCAAGATATCAAAGGAGTGGCTTCAGGACAACTCTGTGAATGTCCTTGAGTGGCCCAGCCAGAGCCCAGACTTGAATCTGATTGAACATCTCTGGAGAGATCTTAAAATGGCTGTGCACCGACGCTTCCCATCCAACCTGATGGAGCTTGAGAGGTGCTGCAAAGAGGAATGGGCGAAACTGGCCAAGGATAGGTGTGCCAAGCTTGTGGCATCATATTCAAAAAGACTTGAGGCTGTAATTGCTGCCAAAGGTGCATCGACAAAGTATTGAGCAAAGGCTGTGAATACTTATGTACATGGATTTCTCAGTTTTTATTTTAATAAATTTGCAAAACCTCAAGTAAACTTTTTTCACGTTGTCATTATGGGGTGTTGTGTGTAGAATTCTGAGGAAAAAAATGAATTTAATCCATTTTGGAATAAGGCTGTAACATAACAAAATGTGGAAAAAGTGATGCGCTGTGAATACTTTCCAGATGCACTGTAAAGCTCATAGAGATGATAGATGGGGAACACATAAAATACCAATGAAAATAACAACGGTAATAACTACAAAAATGAACAAAACAAATCCAGATCTCCTTCAGCAAATAGCAGCAGAAATGACAGCAGTCAAAAAAAGTAAAGTTTAAGCAGAATAAAATCGGGGCGCCTGACAGCAGCAGGAATGGCTGAGGACTTAAGTCACACAAAAGCGACAGGTGAGTAGCCTTTATACTTTTTTAATACACTATGTAATTGCAAAGTTAGTCGCACAATTACATTCTGCACCTGCTACAAATATGAACGATATAATCTAATATAATTCTTACTCTTTTACTAAACTGCAGCAGACATTAGGCATCAAGTACCAGAACAAAAATAAAGTGGAGGTATATAATTCCATTGCTGTCCATTGATTTGTTGGTTTGTTTGTTTGTTTGTTTTTTAATATTTCATGGCAGTTTTCAGAGGCCGTCACACACATTACTGCCCCGAGACGTATGGCCAGCTGATGGAGCTTCCCGAGAGCTGCATGTCTCGAATCAGAGTCTCGATGGGGGTCTTCCCGACCAGCCTCATGAAAAAAAGCTGAGAAATGAGGGAGGCGGGTACGGCCCTGAGAGCGGGCAGCCGCAGCAAGAGTCGTCCGAAACGCTGGGGCTGCCCGGGGTACTGTGAGCGGACATATTCGGTGAGGGCCACCTGAGCTTTCTCCTGTAGGCTTTCCACGTGGGCAGGGTCGGTCAGGCCGCAGGCATCTGTGTTGAAAGAGAAAAAAGAAAAAACAGAGAAATGAGGGGTTAATGTAATAGGTGGTAACCCTGTGGAAAAATCTCGTCTTCTTGGTTACAAACATGCTGTCCCCATATCTGTTTGTGTTTCATCCCACAGTCCAAAGACAAGTTTCCACAATGGCCTTAGCATGTGTGTGTGTGTGTGTGTGTGTGTGTGTGTGTGTGTGAGAGTTTACACCCTGTGACAGACTTGTGCCAGATGACCTCTGGGATAGACTCCAGCTGCCCAGCCTTGGATAAGTGGGTTAGGAAAATAGATGAACTGGTGCCCCCTTCTGGACAGACTTTGGAATGACACCATTTACTTACTGTAAACCCAAATTAGACTCTCCAGCTATTTTCTAAATAATTTTACCCAGAGGAAGAATATGGGGAAGCTCGAGCTCAGCAGGCATCAGACACAAGGCAGGAACAACACGCAAACAACATACACATCGGGGGGCCAGTCTATCTCATCAGGCATCAGTGTAGCAAGGATTAAAATGGACAGATTGCTTAATAGAATACAATATTTCATTTATGGATTTTACTTTACTGCTTTATTTTAGGACTAGCTGTTATACCCATCTAAGATGGGTTGAAATCTAAATAATCAATGTAGAGCTCAGTGTTAATGTTTGCAGTGCACCATTTATTGGAATGTATTTTGTAATGCATGTGGTATCGAAATGCATTGAATTTGTTATTCCAACAGATGGTGCCTCACAATCATCTATAGTAATGAGATTCATTGAATTTGTTATTTCAACAAAAGGTGCATCACAAACATCTGTAGTAATGAGATTCATTGAATTTGTTATTCCAACAGATGGTGCATCACAAACATCTGTAGTAATGAAATTCATTGAATTTGTTATTCCAACAGATGGTGCATCACAAACATCTGTAGTAATGAGATTCATTGAATTTGTCATTTTAACAGATGGTGCATAACAAACATTTGTAGTAAAAAATCTCATACCAAATGACAGCTAACAGAGACTAGACAGACAAACAGATATGCAGACACTTGTGAGTAGAGGGTGTCTAACTTTGAAAGGTTTAGGTTCAAAGTGTGAGCACTCATCCATGATGAGATGGTTGAGAGACAGCTGGAGATCTGGGTTGAAACCTATGTGTTGTAAGAGGGAAAGACGAGGAAGATCAGTGCATTGTCAGCATGCAGGAGGGGTAGGAGAACCCATGGACAGAAATTACATTTCCTAAGGAGCAAATGTAGAGAGAAAACAGAGGTGGACCCAACATAGACACATGAGGCACTTCTGTGGAGCGTTTCAGTGGCAAGGATAAGGATTTACACAAGAAGAGACAAAAGAATCAGTTAGAAATGGTAGAACTTGAACCCGCCCAAAGCAGAACCATGGATTTTGAGTTTATCAAGGGAGTCAAGAGATTATCAAGAGGTGGTTAACTGTATCGAAAACCAATGAAAGGTCGAGAAGGACAAGAACAGAGGAGAGAGAAGTAGCTCGAGCAGATCTAAGAGCATTTATGACTGAGCCTAGCTGGTTAAGACAGAAGTTTCAGGTACCCTTATTCTATGCCCTAATCATGTCGGTGGAGGATGACAACATGTGTCATGTTGATTAGCACATGCATGTAAGAATGCACGGTACATTGTATGTATGACAATAAGGACTCCATAAAAACTGTAAATTGCTATGAATGAGGCAAACCTTCTAAGATTATTTTTGGCAGCCTACCTGATATTCAAAAGAGAAAGTTGTCCCCAAGTATTTATTTTCTTTTAAGTTGTTTGCATTTTACATTCATTAAAGAAACACTTGTCTAAACTAAAACGCTGAGTATATTAGGACTATTGTGATGGGCTTCAGATTCAAACACCATTGCTATGTTTAGAGTGGCCAGCAGAGGGTGCCAAAGTTAAGCCAATTTCCAGAGTGCACTACTAATGAAGAACACTAGATGGCACTGTTGTTTAGCAGAAATGCCAATAGGTCTAAATGTACGTGTGATGCCACTGTGTTGTTTAGCAGCAGAAAAGAGGAAGCGCAGTGAGTTGGAAAGATGGAGAATAGCTTAGGAAGACAGGGGATTGAAGATGGAATAGGAAGAATACAGAAATGAGGTTTAATGTCGATCAGGATTCAGAAGTTAGGCTGCTGAGAGAGCCACTGAAAAGAGTGAAGTTTAAATATCTAGGATCAGTGGTAGACCAAGATGGAAAATTAGATGCAGAGATAACCCAAAGAGTGCAGTGTGGATGGAACAATTGGATGAAGTTATCAGGAGCATTCTGTGATTGACGAATTTTAGGTTTATAAGCCTGTGGTAAGACCAGTAATGATGTATGGAGCTGAGACATGTGCAGTAAAGGGAGCACAGCAGGAGAAGAAGTTGGATGTGGCAGAAATGAGGAAGCTGAGATGGATGTGTGGAGTTACATAAAAGGACAGAATAAGAAATGAGACAATTAGAGGCAGAACAAAGTGGGAAAAATAGCTAAGAAAGTACAGGAGAGTAGGCGGACATACAGTATATCGAGGGGAGATAATGAAGATGTTGGCCAAGGAGTGATGGGAATGGAAAATACAAGAGGAGCAGAAAATGAAGGGGGCCAAAGTGGAGGCAGATGGACAATGTAAAAAAAGGTCTGAAGGTAAAGGGTATGACTCGGGTGGAAGTGCCGGACTGAGCTGAACGGAGAAGGTTGATCAAGCACATCGACCCCACATAGAAGTGGGGAAAATATGAAGAGAAAGAATATACAAAACTGAAATAAACATTTACAAACCTTCATAAATCCGTTTGCAGGTGAATCCAGGCCTATCCTGGCAGCACTGGGCACAAAGTAAAGTGAAGTGCCTGCCAGTCCATCCACTGGGCCCACTCATAAACACATACGCACACCTCTCGCTTAGTTAGGCTTCACGGGCCAAACTGCTTTATGTTTAGCTCTCTATGCCCGGTCATTCCTCGCCATGACGGTCTCATGACCCTCACACAGGCGTTCAACAGACATCCAGTCCAGGATCCTCCCACAAACACCATTATCAGACTGGCCAAACTGGTTCTTACCCTCAATGCTTTCTCTTTTGATAACAACTTCATTCTCCAGGTCAGTGGCATTGCAGTGGGCAGTAGAATGAGACCTAACTATGCCAACATCTCTGTCAGCTGAGTGGAAGAGCATTCCTTTTCTTTCTATCTAGGCTTTGTACCGGATTTGTACAAAAGAGATATCGAGGACTGTGTCGGTTCCTCCTCTTGTACCAGAAGCTAGCTACAGGAGTTCATTAATGATGTTTCCATCCATCTCTTCTGCTTACAATCAACGTTTCTACCACAACTCTACCATTTGTAGATGTCAGTCGTTCTATCAGTCCTCCATGTCTTCAAACCTCGCTCCATTACAAGCCAACTGACTCCCACAGTTACCTTCTCTAACAGCTCCTTCCATCCCTGGTATACTAAAAACTCTTAGCCACTCTCATATTTTTGTTAGACTCTGCCACCTCTGCAGTGATGACGTTGACCTCTTGTAATGAGGCACGCAAAAGGAGGAGTTTCTTCACTGATAGAGGATACCCTTCTCATGTGGGTTAAACCCAGTCGGGGAGCCAAAGTCGGGTGGATGGTGGACAAAGCTTGCTGGGAGGAGAAGAGGAAAAAGAAAGAAAGAAAGAAAGAAAGAAAGAAAGAAAGAAAGAAAGAAAGAAAGAAAGAAAGAAAGAAAGACTGCATGCTATATTGTGTATTGTGGTGGGCTGGCGCCCTGCTCGGGATTTGTTCCTGCATTGCGCCCTGTGCTGGCCAGGATTGGCTCCAGCAGACCCCCGTGACCCTGTGTTAGGATATAGTTTGTTGGACTCTGACTGACTGACTGACTGACTGTATTGTATATATACGTATGGCAGTGGTGTGGGAAAGTCTTTTGAAGAGTTTACAAAAATAAATAACGTTTTGAGGAGCAACAGTGCCCTCTAGTGTCCATACCGACTAACGTTGTGACACTCTCTCCCTTCATCTTCTCTAATGGCAGCTCTCATGTATTCTGCCCTCCCTGTTGGTCTCCGTCCTCTCCTCTATTGAGGTTACCTGCTCTTTCCTTTACAGTTTGACACCTGATGTCGGCGATACAGCCCAAACACTGGCTCTTTAACCTTCTTTTCTTTTCAGCGTGAGAATCATCTTCGTTCATCACTCACTCATACAGGTTCACGCGAAATCCACAATTAACGTAACTAGCTTGTGCTTGTGGGATGCGAAAAAAAAAAAACCCACCACCACACCCCAGGGAACGTCATTGTGTGGACTTCATACAGCGGCGTGCACCTCGAAAGTCATCCTAATGTTCATCATGACAGAAGATTTGTCCCCATATTTCTCCTTTCAGTATTGTTAATGTGAGCTCTTCTGCTGTTGCAATACATTTCCAAAGTCCAAATCAACCATTTTCTGTTGAGATTTAACCGAAGAAGAAAAACTCCAGAGTTCATGTTTACCTAAGCATTCAAGGCCTACACCAGGGGTCTCCAACCTTTTGTTCCCCTTAGAGCTACTTTAACAAAATGAAAATGGCCGAGAGCTACTCGTGTTTTCTAACGTTTATTCTCATCGCTTATTTCAACCCAAACAAACTGGATAAGCTTGTTTTACAAAATGTTGGTGTCCACAACTCACACTTTGCATTAAAACATCACAAAAAATATTGAGTTCACCAGCAAGTGTATTCTGTATGTCTGTATGCATTTTCTCGTGTATCTCACTCTATTGAATTAAAACATGAATGCTGTCAAAACATCCATCCATCCGTTATCCAACCCGCTATATCCTAACCACAGGGTCACAGGGATGCTGTCAAAACAAAACAATGCAATTCCAAATCCACAGATATGACTTCTTCATTTGTCATTTTGTCACATGTCACTGTGTCACTTTACTCACAGGTCCAGTGGCATGTGTGATGTGTTGTTTAGTTAGTCAGGTGACTGGCACTGAGGTGTCTGGTGGAGTAGAGCCGCTGAGGTTCACTCTGATGGAGTCATTTAAATGTTCGTCTGCCAGTCTTGTTCTGAACTTTGACTTCATGACATTCATGTCAGACTCACAGAGGTATGGAGACCCAAACAAAGCAGACGTTTTCAGAGGTGCTCGGTGAAGATCCATCCATCCATCCATTATCCAACCCACTATATCCTAACTACGGGGTCACGGGGGGTCTGCTGGAGCCAATCCCAGCCAACACAGGGCGCAAGGCAGGAAACAAACCCTGGGCAGGGTGCCAGCCCACCACAGTGCTTGGTGAAGATTCTTCTAGTTATGTGGCTCTACTAAACTCCAGAAATGCTGAGAATGCTGTTGAGACTTTAACTGCATATTATGTTGAAGGTTTACTAAAATCCAACGTCTCTCTGTATGTCTCTACTTCACGGATTTAGATGAGGTTTTATTATATCATTTGCTTGAACATTCCAGTTGATTTTACAATTTCTTTCATTTCGCTATGTATCAAGAGTTCGATTTATTTGCGTGAATCTGAGTTAGACGCAGCAGGCCGAGGGGAGGGGCCTACCTCGCTCACTCGCCAGCTTTGGGGCGTGGTCCTTAACTCCGCTTAGCTAGAAAACGAGAGAACAATTGAATTCAACTTTGTTTATATATATATATATATATATATATATATATGTATATATATATATATATATATATATATATATGTATATATATATATAAGGTTAATGTATGTGTGTATGTATGTGTGTTCCAGCATCACTTCCAAACGGTGATTTTCATGAAACTTGATACACGTTTCTCATTGGTCGACTACAAATACTGTAGGGTGAAATAAACCCTAACCCACCTGTTCCAGGTTGATCTTGCAGTCTTGTATGCATGTTATCATCCAGTTGACACTCGCAACGACCACCAGAGGGCGCACTGCCCCTGCTGCTTTTCAAATTAAATAGAGTTGGCCAGTTCCGAGCGTCAACTGGATGATAACATACATACAAGGCCGTAAAACAAGCACATTAGTGAGTCTTCATTGTTTGTTAATTTATTCATTTCTCAATTTTTCTCAAACAATTAAAAAAAAGAAACCACTTTATTTTCCTCCCGGTCAACGCTGGGCATTTCAGCTAGTTTGAAACAAAGTGTTACTTAGGTGTTGATGAGTTTGAGTCCGGATATTCTCTGAAGTGTATGCCGCATTGAAAAGAGAGATTGCAATTCAGATTGTGGATCGTGATTTTGTGTTAAAAGGATCGTGATATGATTTTTTGGAAAGATTGCCCTCCTCTAATTTGACTAATCAAGTTTTCAAATTTATGTAGGATTCATTAACCCTTTGGCGAGTCTACTTGGAAAGGGTTTGCGAGTTACCGGTAGCTTGCGAGCGACGTCTTGGACACTCCTGGCCTACACATTCACACTTTGTCAAGAACCCTTTTGCTGCAGTAACAGCCTTCACTCATTTGGGGTCGGTATGTCCCAGTTTGGCACATTGGTCAGGTGTGATTCTTCTCCGTTGTTCTTGGCAGAATCGATGGGGACCCACTAAGTTGGTGGGATGGCACCTCTAGACTGCAGTTTTCAAACAGTGCCACCAATTCTCCACAGGTTTAAGATCAGACCTTTGACTCCGCCGTTCCACAACATTCACCTTTCTGTTTTTGAGCCATTACAGTGTCACTTTGGCCTGCTTAGGGTCATTGTCACATTGAAAGATGAATCTTCTCACGAGAAGTAGGTTCAAAGAGGACTACAACAAGTTCTCCTGTAATACTGTGTGTCATTTGTGTCCATTCATTGTCCCTTCAACTCTGACCAGATTCCCAGTCACAGTACATGAAGAGTATGTCCATAGCCTGATGCTGTCACCACCATATCTCTCCGTTGGTCTGGTGTTTCTTGAGGCATCGTCAGTGTTAGTTTTACGCAACACATACCTCTTTGAAGTCTGGCCAGAAAGTTCTTTTTTGGTCTCATCTGACAATAAAACCTTCTTCCTTATCTTAACTGAGTCTTTCTCAGGCTTTGTAGATAGATAGATAGATAGATATGAAAGGCACAATAGATAGATAGATAGATAGATAGATAGATAGATAGATAGATAGATAGATAGATATGAAAGGCACTATAGATAGATAGATAGATAGATAGATAGATAGATAGATAGATAGATAGATAGATTGGAAAGGCACTATATGATAGATAGATAGATAGATAGATAGATAGATAGATAGATAGATAGATAGATAGATAGATAGATAGATATGAAAGGCACTATAGATAGATAGATAGATAGATAGATAGATAGATAGATAGATAGATAGATAGATAGATAGATAGATAGATAGATAGATAGATAGATAGATAGATACTTTATTAATCCCAAGGGGAAATTCACATAGTAAATGCCATCCATGTGTTTACATGGACCTTCTTAAGGAATCGCTTCTTTCTTGCTACCCTCCCGTTGATGCCTGTTTTATGAAGAGCTTTTGTAATTGTGGACCCCCGCTCCTCCACTCCAGACTCGGTCAAAGAGCACTGCAGACCTCTGAGAGCAGCGGTTGGATTTTTTGTCGACGTCCGGCTCTGACGTTCAGTTTGGAGGGACGGTCTGTTCTAGTAAGAGTCACAGTGCTGTGATGAACCTTCCACTTTCTGATGATGGACTCTGCAGTCCTTAACAGGTCATTCAAACTCTTTGATATTTTTGTTGCCATTTCCTGCCTTGTGCATTTCAATGACTTTGTTTTATTAAATCAGCTGATGCTCCTTTGTCTTCATTGTTGCAGTGCTTGTCCAACAAGGGGGGCTTTTTTATATCCAGAGACAACAGAAAGGACTCACAAGTCGGACCTCATTATGTTTAAATATGACTGTCACCTTTGTGATTTATTTGTGTAAACCTGGAGCTTCCAAAGCACAGAGGATTAAATACGTATAAAGACACAAACTTTGGAGGTTTTCTTCTTCAGTTAAATCTCTGTAGAAAATGGTTGATTTAGACTTTGGAAATGTATTGTTACAGCAGAAGAGTCCACATTCAAAATACTAAATGGATAAACATGTGGACAAACCTTGTCATGCAGAACATTAGGAGGACTTTCAAGGGGAGTGAATACTTTTGCACGCCACTGTGTTGTTGTAATCATTAAGCAGTTGGGTATTCAATTGAAGATTTCTTAGCTTTGGCCGAGTTAGATATTCACGGTCTAGTCAGTTATGCCCGCGGATGCCACTTGATTTAAAGGTGTGATGGACGGCAGGATTGACACACCCAGGACACTAGATGGTGACTTCCATGCAGCACAGCGGTGCCCCGGATTTCTGCAGATCACTATGGGATATGGAGTTTGGCTTCACAGCCCTGCTGGGTACCATGGGTGCTGCCAGGTGACGCTGTAGGGAGACATGGGGATTTCTACTTTCCATATAGCCTGGAAGTAGTCCCAAGTTATTGGGACAGAAGGACAGAAGTACTTCCGGGCTGAAGAAAAATACAACTTTCTGGGTCAAGGACTATAAAAAGGACTGGTGGAGACCCAGCAAGCGAGCCGGAGTCGGGAGGAGGAAACTATTAGTGCTTTATTGTTGTGGTTATTGTGGCTGTGGTGCTTTGGAGGCACTAAACAAAGAAGACAGAAGAGAATTAAAAACCTTCTTTGTACTTTTAACCTGTGTCCTACGTCAGTCTGCTGGGAAAAAGGTGGGCAACAGTGCCACCTAGTGTCCATTCATTTACAAAGGCTATGACTGGACACTAGGTCACTACAAAGGTTAACAGGTTCAGCCCAGGAAGTTTATTTTTCCTTTTGTTTTGCATCATGTCACTCTTGGACCATTTAAGGCACCCATGACTAAAACTAACCCCCCACTTTGCCCCATTGAGGCTCTTTCCCTTTATTCACTGACCTGGCGAGAACAGAGCGATGGCCTTCAGGCAGCTGTATTCTGCTGAGTCCACCTGCAGCCGGATGAGCTTCTCCACTTGGTCCTGAAAGACGCGGACCTGATCCATGAAGGACACCACCCTCTCCGCTGACATCGGGGAGGCATGGAAGCCAGCGGCAGCCAGCAGGGGCGCCATGTGCAGCGGCAGGGCGGACTGCGCGGCGTTGAGGATAAAGAGCTCGCTCCAGCTCAGCCGTAGCAGTGCCACCTGCTCCGACACTGGCAGTTCGGGGAAGTAGGGGATGTTGCGTGCCCACTCGATGGTGCTGAAGAGCAAGCGTGCTGCCAGTTCGCAGATGTTGTCAATGCCCATCACGCTGCTGCCTTGCTGGTGCTGCTGGCTGTACTGGGAGCCGAAGCGGCTGCTTGGGTAAGGCTCGGCCCTCAGCAGCTGGGATATGAGCTCCGACACAGGCTGCCCGTTGAAGTACTCCCCTCCGCCACCACCGCCCCCACCACCTGGCGTAGAGGTGGGGCTAATTCCCGAGTGTGAAGGCGGGATACGACCTCGTTGTACTGCTGTGAAGAAGAGAAGAACAGTAAGCTCAAGTCAACAAGATAGCACCTTTGGTTTCAGACAGGATCTTTAAACTCTGTGTAGCAGGCTTGCCTGCAAGGGAAAGGAGCTATAGAAAAAATACCAAAGGATTTCAATAAGTTCTCAGACCAGTCTGTGCCAGGGGCACTCAATAACAAAGCATTACAGAAAATATCAAATGCCCCCTTGGACTGATAGACAGTGCCTCACCTCTGACTCAGAGATCCACTAATAAAACTATAATTAGAACCTGGGGCCTTATTTATAAAACTTTATGTAGATTTGAGCATTAAAACATGCACAGAATGCGTAAGCCAAAAAAACATAATCTGATTCATAAAACCCGGCATACACACAATTCTAAGCAATGTGCCCTTTACAAATCACCATCACCTCGTAAATGTGGGAATGTGAACATGCCTTAGATGCTGCTCTGAAACAGCCATATATGCAGTATGCTAATCACCCTCATAAATATGCAAACTCAAAGGTTGTAGAACCTCATTGGCTGGAAGGGCAGCCTCCCTCCTGATGCATTAAGACCCCGCCCCCTGTAGTCAAGAGTATGCGGCTGTGCTCTGATAACAGGCATGGTGTTAGAGTGCCTCTCCTCTGCGCTCTATGTGGTCTGACTCAAGATCTACCTATTAATTATATGGTGCCTTTTGTACCTACCTATCTTTCTATGTATTATATAGTGCCTTTCATATCTATCTATCTATCTATCTATAGTGCCTTTCATATCTATCTATTTATCTATCTGTCTATCTATAGTGCCTTTCATATCTATCTATCTATCTATCTATTATATAGTGCCTTTCATATCTATCTATCGTGCCTTTCAAATCTATCTATCTATTTGTAGTGATTTCATTTCTATCTATCTATCTATCTATCTATTATATAGTGCCTTTCAAATCTATTTATCTATCTATAGTGCCTTTCATATCTATCTATCTATCTATCTATCTATCTATCTATCTATCTATTATATAGTGCCTTTCATATCTATCTATCGTGCCTTTCAAATCTATCTATCTATTTGTAGTGATTTCATTTCTATCTATCTATCTATCTATCTATTATATAGTGCCTTTCAAATCTATTTATCTATCTATAGTGCCTTTCATATCTATCTATCTATCTATCTATCTACCTATTGTGCCTTTCAAATCTATCTATCTATCTATCGTGCCTTTCAAATCTATTATATAGTGCGTTTCATATCTATCTATCTGTCTATCTATAGTGCCTTTCATATCTATCTATCTATCTATCTATTATATAGTGCCTTTCAAATCTATTTATCTATCTATAGTGCCTTTCATATCTATCTATCTATCTATCTATCTATCTATCTATCTATCTATCTATCTATTATATAGTGCCTTTCAAATCTATTTATCTATCTATAGTGCCTTTCATATCTATCTATCTATCTATCTATCTATCTATCTATCTATCTATCTATCTATCTATCATGCCTTTCAAATCTATTTATCTATCTATAGTGCCTTTCATATCTATCTATCTATCTATCTATCTGTCTATCTATAGTGCCTTTCATTTCTATCTATCTATCTATCTATCTATTATATAGTGCCTTTCAAATCTATTTATCTATCTATAGTGCCTTTCAAATCTATCTATCGATCTATCTATCCATCTTTCTATCTATCGTGCCTTCCATATCTAGCAATCTGTAGTGATTTCATATCTATCTATGTATTATATAGCGCCTTTCATATCTATCTATCTATCTATTCTTTTTTATTATTTTCGAGGTCGCCATTATTCTATATAACACTGTTTTGAATGATGTATTACAGTCCTTTTATGATCTTGTGCATCTTGAAAGGCATTATGTTAAAATGAACTGATTGAACTCAGCCTGTATCTTATTATTTCTACAAATGCTGAATCTATTTATTTATTCACATTTCATTACTCTTAGCCCGTAGTAATTCAGTTCAGTACCTGATGGTTGTCCTGATGTATTACAGTAATCTAGACTTGTCTGTATAACAATATCATGACCATATGCCCAATGAAAGGCGCCATATAAACAAGCTGTATAAGCGACTGTATGAATTTCTGTGTTTTTGCTTTCACTTTCATTGCCTTGGTTTGATAATAGTATGTTACAGTGTTCTGGATCTGAGTTAGTATGCTCCAAAATGATTTGTCCCACTTGCTGTCTGTACATTATTATTTCTACCTACATTGACTTTATTTATTTTATATTTCATTGTCCCAGCCTACTTTAGGTTAGTATTTTAACTGATGAATAAATAGATACACTGAACAAATTGACTGCTCTGGACTCTTCTGTCAGTTAAACCATCTTGTAATAGAATGCACCTTTAAATTAGATTAGATAAACTTTATTAACTCCAAGGGGACATTTAGAAGCGTTCAGCAGCAGAAACATAAAAACCAAAGACACTGACTCATAGGACAAATCAATCAATCAATAGATAAGCCAATCAATACTAAATGTATATTGTGCAGATATTGCAAAGTGGACTTTTTAATAAGAGTGTCAGCAGTTACCAAGGGACGTCAGGAGGAAACATTGATAGCGGCGGGCAGGAAAGACCCCCAGAGGGGCTTTATAGAGCAGTGGAGGAATCAGCCTGTGGATAAAAATGTCTGAAAAGATCGTCTCTTGCAGGGGATGATGAGATAGCATGAAAGGCGCTATAGACTTGATTTGTTTCATATACTGGATTCATTCCATGCTTTATGTTTTCCACATACTATGTGTGTAATGTACTTTGCATATTTTTATTTTATTACCTTTGCCAAATATTTAGTGAGTTTAACAATTGCTAGAAGGATGGATAGATATACTGCATTATAAATTTGGTGGTGTTGCATGAATTATTTGTTTCACTTATTGGATTTAGTCTATGCCTTATTATTTACTTATTTATTTTTATTATATCACCTCAGTCCTAAGACAAGTCAATGGAGGCTCAAATGGGGGCTGTCGAGAGACTGAGCGAGGAGTCTGAGGGTCCTGATAAAAACCAAAGATCCAGGCCTTTAATGACCTCTTGGGCACGGCCATCAGCAGTGTGCCTGTCTGCGGAGAGAGTGTCGACCTCATCGAGAGGTTTACTTACCTTGGCAGTGACATTCCTATGAAGTCAGTAGACGGATTGGGAGAGCATGTGGGGTCATGAAGTCGCTGGAAAGGAGTGTGTGGCGCCTCTGTAAGAGGACAAAGGTCCAAGTCTTTAGAGTCCTGGTGCTCCCTGTTTGTGAGACGTGGATGCTATCATGTGACCTGAGACGAAGACTGGACTCCTTCAGTGCTGTGTCTCTTCAGAGAGTCCTTGGGTACCGTTGGTTTGACTTTGTGTTGCTCATGGAGTCCTGAATGAGGCACATGACCTGCATTGTGAGGGGGCATCAGTTATGGCACAATTACCCGAGGGTGATCCAGCTTGCAAAGATCCTCATTGTTGAGGACCTGAGTGGCTGGACCAGGCCAAGGGGTTACCCACGTAACACCTGGCAAGATAGGGGGTCATTTCCGAAGTGGGGAGACTGGACTGCGTGTCTGCCAACCAGGATCCTGAGCTGTTTTGTCATGTGGTGAGTGTGGCAATGCGCTGTACCAGTGCAGGCTCCCCAACCTGACCTGACCTCAGCCCCCATTAGCAGGGTTCAATAGCTGGTGGATGAATGGCTGAATATACTATAGTGATCAAGATGCTTCCCTACAACCATTTTGCGATAGCATCGTGAAAGGCATTATATAAATGATCTGCTTCACTGACTGGATCAGTACACATCATTGTAATAATTTGTACAGCAATGTCCTGCGTTCTTTACTGAGTACCTCATGGCACCATGAAGGGCACTATATTTGTGCCAGAGGACTCAAATCCTGTCCCGCCAGTCACTGTCTGTGTGTCCTTTGCACGTTGTTCCTCACATCTGATTCGGTTTTCCTCCCACGTCCCAACTTGTGTAAGTTTGCTTTGTGATGAGCTGGCGTGGCATCCTTTCCTGTGGTGGCTCCTACTTTGCGCTCAGTGCCCCTCTTGGAATGTTCTCCAGCTCCTACGACCCCAGTTTGGGCTGGAAAGTTAGAAGATGGCTGGACGGTTCCATTTTGAAATGTTTTTCTTTTCCTGTTTATATGATTCAGGCCCTGTTGTCCCCTGCCTCGGCATTGTCTGTGGATTACTGCATCACATAACCCGGACTTCTATTCCGCCTAAAAGGCCTGCAAGTGCTTTGCACCGTGAAGTTCAGCGTGCACACGTCACAAAGAGCTTTTAAATTAAAGCTCGATAATGAAAGCCAAACGTCCAGAATTCCAAAGAGAGCCCACTTCCCTCGCCCCTCCTGACGGCCTTAATCTGATGGCTCCTGTTGACGCAGGGCTCAGCACAGCTGCTGCCAGATTGCACAGACTGGAGCTTTGACCTTCAACTACGATAAGCCGTGATAAGCTCCCCATGTCACATGGCAAGGCAAAGCAGGATGAAGGGGGGCCGTCGGGGCAGCTGATTGGCTGCCGGCGCGGAGGTGGAGCCGCCTCACAATTCACAGCATTGCCTCACTCCTTTGATGGCAGGCAGGTGCCAGACAGATGCAGGCGGGCATTCATGTAGGACTGGCACTTAGAAAGTGGCAGACTCTGCAGGGAGCAAAGAGCCGAGGGGGAAAACACCGACCTGCCATGAGCTCAGCACATCTTCATCTTCCTACGGCTCAGACGTAAAGCACTTTAATGGCCTCGTCCTGCGGCTCAAGGACTTGCTGACCATCACAAAGTGATATGGGGGGTCTGCTAACTTACAAATGTGGTGGCACCCCCCCCTCCACCAAAGAAAGAACAACCCACAGTTATTTGTCTGTGAAAGTCACAAAAGTAAATGGCACCCATGATTGTTTATTCCGGATTTAACACAAAGGGGACTTTGCTTTAGAGTTGGGATTCAACAGAATATTTCAGATCATAACACAAGTTAAAATGATGGGACCCTTCACCTAAAATTTTGGGGCACAGCCTTTAGAATTTGTAATCACTGCACACAAGCAATTCCTGCAGCTCTCCATGTGACGTCTGCACCTGTCCACTGGTCATGTGGCCCACTCGTCCTGAGCAAACTGCTCCAGCTGGGTCTTGTCCAGACTGCATGTTTCAGATCTTTCCATAGATGTGTGATGGGCTCCTAAAAGGCCACTTCAGAAGAGTCCATTCTTGGGTGTTTTGGCTCCTTATCTTGTTGGAGGGTCCATGACCTGTGACTGAGACTGAGCTTTCTGACACTGGGCAGGACGTTTCACTCCAGAATGTCTTTGACGGTCTTGAGATTTCATTGTTCTCTGCACAGACTCAAGGCACCACAGGCCAGACGCAGTAAAGAAAGCCCAAAACATCACCGAGCCTCCTCCATGTTTCACATTAGACATGCTGTTCTGTGGACACAGAGCTGATGTGACTTTTCAAAAAGCTCCAGTTGAGTCTCATCTGCCCAAAGGACGTTCTCTCAGAAGCACTGTGGCTTGTCAGTATGCACTTTGAGCAAATTCCAGTATTTTTTATGTCAAGTCCTCCTGGTCACTTGCTCACCTACCAGTGACCGGAGCAGCCTGGCTTTACGCCTAAGAAGTCTACCATCGCATCCTGGCACTGACGGTTCTCATGGATCACAAACAGGAATATCGGCAGAGTGTCTTTGCAGCCTTTGTCGATTTTCGCAAAGCATTCGACTCAGTTGATTGAGTTGCCCTGTGGGACATCCTGGGGGTTCGTGGGATCCCCTCGAGGTTGCTGGATATCATGGCTGGCCTGTACACTGGTATTGTAAGTGCTGTGTAGAGCGGAGGCAGGACCTCTGCGTTTTTCCCAGTTGATTCTGGGGTTCATCAGTGGTCTGTTCTGCTCCTACTCTGTTCAATGCTTACTGTATATGGACTGGGTGTTGGGCAGGGTTATAGGGTCCAGAGGGTGTGGGGCATTTGTTGGTGAAGAGAGATTCACTGATCTTGACTATGCTGTGATCTTCACGGAGTCAATGGAGGCTCTGATCGGGGGTCTTGAGAGACTGAGTGAGGAGTCTGAATTTCTGGGCTTGCAAATGTCCTGGATAAAAAACTTTAATGACCTCTTGGGCACGGCCATCAGCAGTGTGTCTGTCTGTGGAGAGAGTGTCGACCTCATCGAGAGGTTTACTTACCTCAGTGGTGACATTCATGACTCTGGTGACTCTTCCTATAAAGTCAGTAGACAGATTGGGAGAGCATGGGGGGTCATGAGGTCACTGGACAGGGGTGTGTGGCACTGCTGCTATCTATGTAAAAGGACGAAGGTCCAAGTCTTTAGAGTCCTGGTGCTTCCTGTCTTGCTATATGGTTGCGAGACATGGGCGCTATCCAGTGACCTGAGATGAAGACTGGACTGTTTTGGTACTGTGTCTCTTCAGAGTCCTGGGGTATCGTTGGTGTGACTTTGTGTTGCTCACGAAGTCCTGAATGAGGCACATGACCTGCATTGTAATGGAGCCTCAGTTATGGCACTACAGCCACATAGCGCGATTACCCGAGGGTGATCCGGCTCGTAGGATCATCATAGGGATACCCACGTAACACCTGGTTGTGGTAGATAGGGGGTCGGTTCCGGAGCATGGGACGAGACTGCTGTTTTGTCATCTGGTGGGCGCGGCAACACACTGTACCAGAGAATCCTTGGGTACTGTTGGTTTGAGTTTGTGTTGCTCATGGAGTCCCAAATGAGGCACATGACCTGCATTGTGAGGGAGCGTCAGTTACAGCACTGTGGCGATGTGTCACGATTACCCGAGGGTGATCCAGCTCATAAGATCCTCATTGTTGGGGACCCAAGTGGCTGGACCAGGCCAAAGGGTCACCCACGTAACACCTGGCTGCGACAGATAGAGGGTCATTTCCAGAGGGTGGGACTGGACCGCGTGTCTGCCTGGGGGGGGGTTGCCAACCGGGATCCTGAATTGTTTCGTTGTGTTGTGGGTGTGGCAACACACTGTACCAGTGCATGCTCCTCAACATGACTTGACTTGACTTGAAGTCCTCCTCTGTCTTCTTCCATTGAGCCCACCGTCACAAAAAAGTGGCAGATGGTGAGATCAGATACGTATGGCCCTTGATCTTGGAGTTCATCTTGAATCTCTTTGGAAGTTGTCCTTGGCTTTTTGTCTGCTATTCTCACTCTCCTTCTGCCCATTTGTTGTGGTTGTGGCCACATCCAGGGAGTATGTCTTCAGTCCCATGGACCTTAAACTTCTTCATAATATTTGCAACTATCATCACAGGAACATCAAGCTGCTTGGAGATTGTGGTCTTCTTGCCTTGTCTCTCATTTTTTTTCTGATCTCCTCACACAACTCTCTCTGTTGCTTTCTCTGCTTCATTGTTCAGTGTGGGACACACAATGACACCAAACAGCAGAGGGACGACTTGTCTCCATTTAAATCAGCCGAATGACTGATTACACAATTGGAGACTCGTGTGTGACACGAATTCAAGAAAAGATCAAGTTTGAATGGTCCCTTTAATCCAGTTATTTGAGAGCTTTTCTAGGGGTCTCCACAAATATGATCAGGCCGTTTTAGAATCTCTTTACAGAATAAGCAACACTTGGTCTCTAATCACACGTGCTCTGATTTACTCGATGACATGACAAAGGCATGTAGGTACTCAGGGGATGATGGCTTTTCATTTATTCACTTTTTAGTGAAACGCTTTATTTGAACCCAGGTAGATGTTGAGTGATATTGTGTTTGAGATTTGGTGGCACCCCCTACTAGTTACAATGGAGAGTGGCAAAGAGAAAGAACATGCAGGACATGTCAGAAGAGACTAGAAAAGGTTCTACGGTCTGCTACGCCATCAGACTAAATGGCATCCTGACCACTGCACATTACCAGTAAGACAGCATTTCCCAGCACGTTGGGGTCAGCATCAGGCTGTGGAGATGTTTCTCTGCAGGAGGCCCTGGAAGGCTTGGTAGGGGGCAACAGAATGGGGAAATCCTGGAGGGAAAACCTGATGGAAACTTACGTCTTAGGAGAAGATTTGTTTCCTTAACAAGACAACACAACAACCCCAAGCATAAAGCCAAATAAAACTTCACAGCAACAAAGTAAATGTCCTGGAGTGGCCGAGTCAGAGTCCAGGGGCCTCATTTGTAAAGCTTCCATAAGCAGAAAAAGGGGCTCGAAATGTGCGCATGCGACTTCCCACCAAACATCAGGATTTATAAAAGATGACTTGACAGGACAACATTTTGGTTTAAATGGCGACACCCTCTGTCAAGTAGGGAAAGGCAGCTAAACCAGCTAAATGACGACCTGCACACATTGTTATGACACAATTATAATATACAGTATTAGAATAAGAGCTTGGTGGTATCAATTATTATAAAAAGTTATCTCTCTATTATATTAAAAAAAGTTTCAGTTTTCCATCGTGTCCACATTATTCAGCCTTGACTACGCCCCTCCACACCGCTCGCCCAATCATTACTCTTTCTGCGCACATCCCCCCTCCGTCCCGCCCCATGCCACTCTCAGCAGTAACTCACCCTTTAACGCAGTCGGTTATGATGGCAAGGCTGAAAAGCAAACTATATATTCAAGAACATCGAATTTTAAATCGAGGGGCAAGAGCAAATAATGAACATCCAAAAAAAACAAGAAATTGAGCAAAAAAGAGCTGCACATAAAAAAAAAGAAAAAAGAGAATTGTACAATAAATGAGAAAGAGAAAAATATCCTGAACAATGTGTGAACAGAAATGTAAAAAAGCAATGAATGTAAGTTAAAGGATAAAGTAATTCATTACATTGTGTGGCGGATGGCCAGGACGCCTATAGAGGGAAAGCAGCTTTTGAGGGACACTACTTCGCCCCGGATGACAGATGGAGATGTCCCTGCAGCATAGCGGTACACCAGATTCCCGCAGGGCACCATGGGATTTGGAGTTCGGCTTCACAGCTCTGTTGGGTACCGTGGGTGCCGCCAGGAGATGCTGCAGGGAGCCCTGAGAATCTTTATTTTCCGTATCGCCCGGGGACGGAAACACAGAAGTACTTCCGGGCTGAAGAAAAATACAATTCTCCTTCTGACCCGGAAGTGCTGACAAGTTACATGTCACGGGTCAAGGACTATAAAAAGGACTGGTGGAGACTCAGCAAGCAAGCCGGAGTTGGGAGGAAGTAGGAAAGAGCTTGCTGGGTGGAGTGGAGGAAAGAGTTGTGCTGATAATTGGTGTTTTGCCTGTGTATGGTGGCAGAGGTGCTTTTGGGCACTATTTCAAGAAGTAAAAGAATAAAAAGAATACAGTGAAACCTCGGATCATGACCGCAATTCGTTCCAAAACTCTGGTCGCAACCCGATTTGGTCGTGAACCGAAGTAATTTCCCCCATAGGATTGTATGTAAATACTATTAATCCGTTCCAGACCATACAAACTGTATGTAAATATATTTTCTCTCTCTCACGCACGCTCTCTCTCTCGCTCTTGCTTGCTCTCTCACTTTCTCTCATGCACGTGCTCGCTCTCGCTCTCTCTCTCTCTCTCTCGCTCTCTCTCTCGCGTGCTCGCTCTCTCGCTCTTGCTCTCTCTCTTTCTCTCTCACACTCGCTCGCTCTCTCTGTCTCTCTCGCTCTCTCGCTCTTGCTCTCTCTCTTTCTCTCTCACGCTCGCTCGCTCACTCTCTCTCTCTCTCCTGCACCAGCTTTCTCCAACTGCTTCCTGCCTTCTCCTGCAACCTCCCGTTCTTTCCTGTTCTCTTCTTTTTCCCTTTAGCCGACTTGCGTTTCTATTTATGAAGAGGACGTGGTAGTCATGGCAATCAGCAGCTCCTGGGAACAATTAGTGATGCAGACCGCTTCTCAACTGTGCACTTAGGTGAGAAACGCCCACATCACAAACTCCTCAGGAACCCCTTTGGCCACACACCACCATGCCCCCTCGCTAAGTCGCGAGTGCGGTGACTATTTATTAAAACTGGCCTTTTTGAGGGAGCTGTGGACCCGCTATACCACAGGAGGAAGCTGGGTTGAGAGGAGGTTACAGTTTTGAGAGAGAGACCCTCTGCGTGATGCACCGAGAACAATGTACAGTACAGGGAGTGACTGAACACGTGTGGAAATCATCGGCACGTACGAACTGGAAGGGAAACTGGCTTGTTCGTCACCCGAGTGTGTGGTCATGAACTGATGCAAAAGTTTGGTGAACTTTTTGGTCGTAACCCGATTTGTATGTGTTCAGAGACGTTCGTGACCCGAGGTTCCACTGTACTTCTTGGTACTTTGACCCTGTGTCAGCATCTGTCTGTTGGGTTGAAAGAGGCAACAGCGACCTCCAGCGACTTACAATTGTTTTTGATGAGGCCCCAACTCTATGTTGTTTTAAAATGCTTTATAAATGATTGATTGATTGATTACATGTGCCAGGTGATAGTGTCTACCCGTTCAGGTGCTGGCACCTTACGCCTTTCTCAGACCCCCTGAAAGCAAAGGAAAGGCGCTATAATGCCACAATACTCAGTTATGGAGTGCAGGCAGATGCTCTTAACTGCAGGTGGTGGGGGTCCTGACATATCAGGTGGGACGCTGCTCTACCAGCCGATGAACACCTGCAGCAAGATGACTGCATATATATGAGGCTGATTGGCATCGAGGGTGTCCATGAACACACATCTTCAAGTGATGATTGTGATTTACAAAGGGATCATACCCTATGACTAGAACTTGTGTAACGTGACACCAGCTAAACATCAGCGCTGTCTTTACCCTTTGAACGTCGATATCAAACGTATCCATTGTCCAAAGCCCCAAGTGTTCATTCATCATTGACGTCCACATCATTCCAATTCCCATGATGGCAAACGGTAACGGAACATCACAAACCCCTTACCTTCTTTGCGCATCCCAACTCGGAAACACTTTTTCAGTCGGCAGTACTGGCATTGATTACGATGGTGCTGGTCAATCTGGCAGTCCCGGTTGGACCTGTGGCAATGAGAGGATTGATTTGCACAGTTATACAAATGAGCCATTTTAAATTCCCTTTTGAAAAAGATTAGCCAAGATATTCATCCAACAATCTCTCCATTGTATCATCACAAGGATGGAGCCTAAAGTAAAGTAAAGTACTCCAAAGTATTCCCACTTGTTACAGGTAGATAATAGGTACTGCTGTTTGTGGCTTGGTGGACTGACGGAATGCAGGCAGTAAATGGTGACGCAGGGCAAAGCTCAGCAAAGACTAGAAAAAGAAAAAAGAGGAAAGCAAGAGCTGCCAGTGACATTGCCAGTATAGAAGGAAGGGCACTATGGCAGGGGTACAATACACCCTACAAGTACACTGGATGCCCAGGACTTCACCTAGGGACATTCAAAGAGAAAAGAGTTACCAAGGAGGAAACCAAGCAGTGCCAAGGATGCCCTACAATCTGGTAGAGAATAAGGCTATGAAGTGATGGCACATAAGAGAACACCGCCAGGCAACAGGCAGCAGCCCATGGTGCCAAATAGGAACTATAGTCATGGGAAAGGCACTATATAAATAAAATATATTATTATTATTATTATTATTATTATTATTATTATTATTATTATTACAATGACCCTTTTAACGGGACACTATTATTTTACTTGTATTGGGAGTTTTCAAGGTCAAAGGATTCTATTCTTTTTATTAACTGCTTGAATTTCTTAATGGTTTAGATGTTGTGTTTTTTTTTGTTCCAGAACATCTTGGATGCCATTTTAGGTCCCCAATCACCACCATCTTGAAATCCCAACATTAAATCTGCTTCTCTGTGTTTCTAGTGTCGTGGTCTCTGTGGTCGCATCACAATGGGATACAAGTACGGCTAGGAATTCATGACCTTATCCACTCTGTGGATACTAAACACTCCCCAGAAGCCTTGTGCAAATAGTTGCCTGTCGCTTTGGGTTTTGACCTCTTGCTTATTCTCTCAGCCATGTATTTTTCTGTCTTGTTTTACCCTCTGTTTCTTTTTCATCTCAACTATTTCTTTTGTTTTCCTACACACATCTAACCGTCTTGCTCAAAAACTTTATCTGCCAGTAGGTTGATAGAATGATATTTTCTAATCTATACTAATTAAAGGCAAAGCCCTCACTCACTCACTCACTCACTCACTTACTCACTCACTGACTCATCACTAATTTTCCAACTTCCCGTGTAGGTAGAAGGCTGAAATTTGGCAGGCTCATTCCTTACAGCTTACTTTAAAAAGTTAAGCAGGTTTAATTTCGAAATTCTACGTGTGAGGGTCATAACGGTCGACAACGTCCGCCATGTTGAACTTTCTTATTTATGGCCCCATCTTCACGAAATTTGGTAGGCGGCTTCCCTGCGCTAACCGAAACCGATGTATGTACTTATTCCGGTGGTATGATGCCACTGTTGGCCGCCATATTGAACTTTTCCACGGTCTTTGCTACTTATGGGACCATCTTCAAGAAATTTGGTACGCGGGTTCCCAACGCTAATTGAATCCTACTTACGTACATATATACGTCCACAGCCTGCAGCTCGGTCACCGTGTGAGGCAACGTTGGGTCTCCCATCCCAACGCCTCCCACGTTGTTGGCTGCCTGCCTATATAAGGCCGTCCGTTGCTCCAGTCTTTGCATTCCCTTCCTTGCTACGCCACGGGATTCACGTCTCCCTGCTGATAACTACAGCCTTTTTATTTAATCCACGGCTTCTCCGCTGTTTTATTGTTCATTTATTACGATTACAGTTATTGTGTAAGTATTTTAGACTTACTTTACATTGTTCAGGTACCCATTTCCTTTATCATTCCAATCGTACCACCACGTACCACGTACATGTCTATCGAGGTGATCACCATCGATCAAAGAACTGTCACTTACCAAGTGGTTTCCATGCCCAGAGATGGCGCCTGCCTTTTCCATTCTCTGTGTTACATATTACACGGCCATATCAGGCTCACTCTTGATATCCGGAGGAACATTGTGTCTTATGTATTGAATGACTGGACAGGTTCAAGGTGTGGACTGATGATGGTACGTTAGATAATTAGACTACACAGGAGCACTAGAAGAGTGAAATGCTTAAGCCCTTCACCTATGGATCTGCATGTGAGTTGATGGCTGCCGCTGAATTGTTCGGTTGTCACTTTCAAGTGTCCCGAAATGGCCAAATACTTTACACCTTTCGACAACCGCCAATGCCTCTTAAACATCTTAGATTCACAGGTGATGATTTCAGTAGTGGACACTTTGATGTTTATGAATGTTTAAACTTTTAAAAGCTGGATGTGAAGTTATCGATGAAACCGGTTGTATACTTACAATGCTTGACAGATGCCGAATGTCACTTCAACACAAGTCCTACAAATACTGTCGTAATTGAAACAAACCATGAAACTCAAACCAATTATGACCGCAGCAATCCAAGCTGTGAGATTTGAGACAAGATTACTGTTCACATGGCCAACTGTACGTTACATGCTCAAGAGTAAGCTCAGCGCACAGCTTGGTCATATTACAACTGGAGGGCCGAACTGACAACATGGTATACAAAGAGATCCTTAACAAATAATTATTGATATATTTTCCCTCAGTTTAAAAAGGTTTAATAAATAAATAATAAAAATTTTAAGGCAGTACTTCGCCGCTGCGAAGCGCGGGTATTTTGCTAGTGTAGCAATAAAATGCATTGCATTTGTAACTCCAACAAATGGTGGATCACAAACTTTTGCAGTAATAAAATGCATTGCATTTGAAACTCCAATAGATGGCACATCACAAACATTTGCAGCAATAAAGTGCATTGCATTTGTCATTCCAACAGATGCCACATCACACATGTTTGTAGTAATACAATACATTGCACTTGTTATTCCAACATTTGGCGCATCACAAACATTTGTACCAATAAAATGCATTTGTAACTCCAACAGATGGTGCATCACAAACATTTGTAGTAATAAAATGCATTGCATTGGTCATTTCAACATATGGCGCATCACAAACATTTGTAGTAATAAAATGCATTTGTAACTCCAACAGATGGTGCATGACAAATATTTGTAGTAATTAAATGCATTACATTTGTAACTCCGTAGGTGGCATATTACAAATATTTGTAGCAATAAAGTACATTGCATTTGTCATTCCAACAGATGCCACATCACAAACTGTTGCAGTAATAAAATGCATTGCATTTGTAACTCCAACAGATGGCGCATCACAAACATGTGTAGCAATAAAATGCATTGCATTTTTCAGTCTGAAATGGCAGCGACACAGCAATCAGATGGATACACAGATATATAGACACACAGGCACTTGTCCTATCTTATAGAGCTCATAAGGGAAAGCTAGCATTGTACTGTATGATCAAAGTGTTCTGTTATAGAAGATTATTCAAGTCAAAATTAAATGCAATCCAACATGTTAACTGCATTGCAATGCAATGAATATTCACATGGTGCATTTCATTTTGGCATGGTTTTATTATCATGTCATTTTCTAACCTGCTTAATCCAGACCATGGCAAATATCCATCCATCCATTATCCAACCCACTATATCCTATAACTACAGGGTCACGGGGGTCTTCTGGAGCCAATCCTAGCCAACATAGGGTGCAAGGCAGGAAACAAACCCCGGGCAGGGCACCAGCCCACCGCAGAGCGCACATGCACACCCACACACCAAGCACACACCAGGTTACTAGAAATATCTGTAATGCACTATCTGTTGGCATGACAACCACAATGCATATGTTTCTTTTATATAACATTTGGTAGGGGATTCATAAAGGCACTGTTAATGCTTGTGATGTGCCATTTGTTGGAATGACAAATGCAATGCATTTTATTGCTAGAAATGTTTGTGATGCGCCATTCGTTGGAACGATAGAGACATAGCAATTGAATGGACACACAGACACTTATCCTTTTATTAAGGTGGACAATATCATTGTTTAAAAATGATAGACTCTGCTCTGTATTTATCAATGGTCTGCGACTGTGGATGTACACACCAGCTCCTATATATTCACAGTCAGTCTGGCAGGATAAGAATTGCAGTCGTACACGCTAAGAGGTCACCTATTCATCAAAAAATAAATGATTGTGTTGTTTGTAAATCTACAGCTATGTATATTTTATACAAATGAGTATTTTTTCCCTCAATAAAAAAAAAATATTTACGGACAGGCTTAACAGCCTGATTGGATGAATGTTCCCCTCAACGACAAGTTTGCTGACATTCAAAACCTCTAAATCAATAGATGAATTTCCCAGAAAAGAAATATTAATATGTTCAAAATAAATTTTTTAAATTAGCAGACAGGTAACACCTGGTTAGAAAAGAGAGAGAAAGAAGGACTGGCAGGAGGAGGTGGGTGAGCCTTGTGTAGTCCTTTAGGGTCAGCCACCCCATCTGATAGGCCGAAGCGGAGAGGCTGCAGGCCCATTGGTTTGTCTTTTAGTGGGTACTTTGTGTTCTCCCTGTGCTCATCCCTCATGTGTAGTTAGCTTGTTCAATAAATGTATTACTTCTGAATGCATAGGAGTGTTGCCATTCAAGATGCAAAAACAGTACATGAATATCGTGAAATGCTACCTGGTTGCCATGGCACCTCTCTGTATGGATGTGGGTGGGATGCAAACACTCTGCCTACACGGAGACGCTCACCAGCTATTTTAATGTAACGTTTAGCGAGTCATCGCCCTCGAGGTGCCACATGCTTGCCATTCCAAACACCAGCTTGAGGAATTTTGCCTCTCCCCACTAGCTGCCGTCAGCTCATTAGCAGATCATTGTGCCGCTGCTGTGAGGCTCCTGGGACTCAGTGTGCCAGTGGTCGGAGTCTGAGAGGCATCTGGCCATTCTCACGGACAAGAACGGATACATGGAGGACATTTCCAAATGTTGCATACAGTTGGGAGCAGCGCTTTGACTTGCAGATCTGCACAATTGTTTTGAAATGTTAGGTGCACTGAAAATGATGCGCTATGTTGAGCTGAACAGCATGCTGGGTGTAATTTCTGTGGCTTTCAACCCTGGATAGTACGATGTTTCTCACTCACCCCAAACGTGTGCTCATCGTCACGAGGGTCTGCTGGAGCCAATCCCAGCCAGCACAGGGCGCAAGGCAGGAAACAAACCCCGGGCAGGGCACACACACACCCACACCCACACCCACACACCTAACCTGTGAGAGGTAACCTCTGTGGGGGAGAACATTCAAACTCCATGCAGGGAGGACCTGGGAAGCGAACCCAGGTCTCCTTACTGCCAGGCAGCAGCGCTTCCCACAGCGCCACCGTGCCACCCTTCAGTGGGATTTTGTGAAACAAATTTCAATTGGAAAAGAAAGCCGACTTGCGTCTCGAAGATTCAGATTCAGCCACTAGGGCAAGTGAAAGTGAGTCTTCATTGTTTGTTAATTTATTTTTATTTTTAAAGTTGTGGTTTTTTAATTATAATTTTCTCAAACAATTAAAAACAAAAAACTTTATTTTCCTCCTGGGCAATGCTGGGTATTTCAGCTAATAATAATAATAATAATAATTCATACATATATACTGCACATTTCCATAGTGAGTGTGGAGCCATTTCAGCCACCACCAATGTGCAGCATCCACCTGGGTGATGCGACGTCAGCCTTTTTTGTGCCAGTACGTTCACCATACGTGAGTTGTTAGGTGGTGAAGGGGTGAGAGAAGATAGACAATTAGAGGCAGGAGAGGGTAAGGGGGAGTTAGAATGACTTGGCTATTGAGTGCAATTCCGCCTGCATGTTGGGATGCACCCTGCTCCTTAAAAAGGACACCCAGGGGTCTTCTATGACTACAGGGAGTGAGGGTCACAGTTTTACATGATATCTGAAGGATAGTCCCATTTTTACAGCACAGTGTCACTGTCACTGCACTGAGGGCCTTGGCATCCACATTCAGACCACAGGGTAAGCAGCAAACTCCCCCTAATGGCAACCCAACCTTTTCCTAGATGGCCTCCCATCAAAGTTCTGTCTGGGCCTGAACGAGCTTAGTGTCAGGTGAATGAGAAATGGAAACTGGGTATGTGGGTGTGTAAGGGTTCCCTGTGATGATGATTATTATAATAATAATAAAAATAATAATAATGATAATTATTATTATTATGACGATGATAATGAGGATAATAATAATGATAATAATTATTATTATTAGAATTATAATAATTACTATAGGGTGGCACGGTGGCGCTGTGAGAAGCGCTGCTGCCTCACAGTTAGGAGACCCGGGTTCGCTTCCCGGGTCCTCCCTGCGCGGAGTTTGCATGTTCTCCCCGTGTCTGCGTGGGTTTCCTCCCACAGTCCAAAGACAAGCAGGTTAGGTGCATTGGTGATCCTAAATTGTCCCTAGTGTGTGCGCACTGCGGTGGGCTGGCGCCCTGCCTAGGGTTTGTTTCCTGCCTTGCGCCCTGTGTTGACTGGGATTGGCTCCAGCAGACCCCCGTGACCCTGTAGTTAGGTAATAGCAGGTTGGATAATGGATGGCTAATTACTATTATTATTATACAATGAGTTATATTCTTATTGCTGTGGTTGCCAAACCAACAACTAAAAGCAAATGTACCAATGGATTCAATTATTGCGGTTTTGTCCACTTCCAGAATGAAAAGTCGTGACTGCCCTTTTTTTTTCACAGATTTGCGCTGTGTTAAGCTCAAAGTTTAGTTTGCTCTCAACTGATTGTTCCCCAGATATTTGCATTGCTCTGCCATCTCCACTGTCTCCCCTTTTACTTAAAGTTGAGAGAGTGGATGGTGGAGAGCACCTGAACCTGAAATGTTTGTGTTCGCACATTGAGCCTGGTGAAATGCAGTTTCGTCCAGCTATGCACCTCTTGTTGTATGGATTAAATGACAATAAAGTAAATTCATTCATTCATTTACTCATTCTTTCTTTCTTTCATTCATTTTCATTGCATGATCCAAAACCCATTCAAGAAATTCTAAAGAATGCATGATATCTGACAAGCAAGAGCTTGTCTGTTTAGCAAATGTTATGGAAACCAAAAAATCTTTCCTCCATCTTCAAAGACGGCAGTCATGGAGCCCAGATGAGAATACAGAACTTTTCTTTACTTGCACAGAGTCATGCACTAATGTCTCAGTCCATGGAGTGAAGTAATCAATGGAACAATTTATCTGCTTTTATACCCTTTTCCTAACTACCAACACCTCATCTAATCATCACGTCATGCGACTCTTAATATGCTGGACTTTATCACCTCCTCCAATCAACTAACACCACCCGTAATTTCTGACTCCTGTCGATTCTCCCAATGATTCTGAACACCGCTTTGTGATTATCCCATTGATCTTAGCGCTGCTTTATAGGGGATTGTTTGGGCTTTCCCACCAGTTTATCCCTGCTTTCTAGAGGGGTGTTCATTACTTATTTAACTCATTCTAACCTGGTAGCTTCTCTAAGACAAGTCAATGAGGCAGAGACCTCACGTGCTTTCAGCTTTAAGTTACATTTTCTTTAACCTTGAGTTACATTCAATTCTTTTCCTTGTGTTTAATAATTCATTCTGTTATGGCGTCATATATACAGTACATGCTTGCAGTAAACTGTAAAAGATTATTATATATTATCTCAAGATTCCATTGTGGTAGCCCAGCAGTCGCGGTATCTCATCCAAACAGAGTCATGCGCCAACGTACAGCTCCACTCGGGACTGAACATTTGGCTGTACGTCTGTCACAGAGTGAACTGTGAGGCACTGTGGGTCCGGTGTGGGTCACACGTGTGCATACGTTAACTACTCTTAGAGGACAGCAGAGACCGGCGGCCATTTGAATTTCCGCTCAGCTGTCATCATGCAGCTCACTCCTCCTCACATGCAGCACTTTAGAAATGCCACAATCAGCTGTGCTCCTGAAACTCCTCAGGGGAGCTGCCTGTCGTTCATGCGTCAGTGCTTCACTGCGATCAATCGATACAACATGGTGGACAATCCCACACTAGGCGTTCACATGTAGGTGCTTTGTGGTTTTTGTTACATCAAAGCTTCATGTAGTGTGGTGGGATTTAAGAAATTGGTCGTGAATGGAAAGTAGCAGCTCATCTATTATTCACACCAGCTTATCAGTAAAAAAAAACATTTAGCGGAAACATGGGTCTTAAGTACGAAGAGCCTCGATTTGGTCAACCATAGACCGTTACATGACTATACTTCTTAAAGGCTGTCATGTTTATCTTCAACTACTAAATAAATTAATAATAATACATTTTATTTATATAGCGCCTTTTCCATGCTCAAGGGTATTTTGTGCATCATCTATTCCTCCCAGGATAAAAATAATGGTCTCATCATTGTGAAGCACCATGCTGCTGTGCCACCTTGATTTCCAAAGGAAAGAACCAAAGCTCTGAATGTTAGCCTCCACTTTGACCTCCATAATGACCATGTCCATCTGCTTTTACAAAGACCTTCAACACTTTATCATCAAGCCAGAACCGATGGGCGTCAAACCTGATGAAGAAGTCAACCTTAGGTGCAACGTTATCTAGTTTTCTGCCTTTCTTGTACTTTATATAACCAAAAACCTTCAAAGTGCACGGCGTCTTACCTGCAGGTATAGTTGAGGTTGCGTCGGATGCTCCTCTTGAAGAAGCTCTTGCAGCCCTCACAGGTGAAGACTCCATAATGTTTCCCGCTCGACTTGTCCCCGCACACCACGCAGTCCACCACACAGCCCTTGTCATCCTCGCCGGGCTCCACGTCGCTGCCACCGGCCTGAGGGGACCCATCGTCATCCTCGCGCAGGTACCCCTTATCTCCCAGGCCGTTTGTGTCTCCGTTTGGGTCACCCCATCCGCCGCTCACCATGGCCATCTCTCTCCCCTGAGGAATTGAAGTGCAGTCCTAGAGATCCAGCACGGCTCTCCAACTGGAAAGAAAAATCATCTGTGTCAGGGTCTTGGTACATTTATTAAGATGGTGGACTCACACTGCTCACATTTGACAATAAGGATAGTGACACTGTAAAATATGAAAAGTGTTATGTAAAATTAAGAGTTGTAGGCTGATTCTTATGGTTGATGTTATTGAGAGCCTTGTCACAGTCTTTATGGATGCAGGGGTGTAGGAAGGTGGCGAGTAGGCGGGGTGGTTCATGTTGGTCTTTTGACCTACCACCAAACCACTGGCGGTAAAAAAAAGGAAGCATAATAAGCAGTTAGTTTCCATAAAATACTAAATATACAAATGAAATATGCAAATTAAAATTTCTGTTGTGTACATGACGAGTCTTTAGAGTCCTGGTGCTCCCTGTTTTGCTCCATGGACGCTATCCAGTGACCTGAGATGAAGACTGGATTCCTTCAGTACTGTGTCTCTTCAGAGAGTCCTGGGGTATCTTTGGTGTGACTTTGTGTTGCTCACGGGGTCCTGAATGAGGCACATGACCTGCATTGTGAGGGAGCCTCTGTTATGGCACTACAGCCACATGGCTCGATTACCCGAGGGTGATCCGGCTCGTAGGATCATCATAGTTGAGGACCCGAGTGGCTGGACCAGGCCAAGGGGATACCCACATAACACCTGGTTGTGGTAGATAGAGGGTCGTTTCCGGAGCATGGGACGAGACTGCGTGTCTGCCTGGGGGGTTGTCAACCAGGATCCTGAGCTGTTTTGTCATCTGGTGGGCGCGGCAACACGCTGTACCAGTGCAAGCTCCCCAACCGGACATGACCTGACCTGTCCTGTACATGACGGAAACATCCACGGCCACCGTGAATCAGCTTCTTTACTCATGGTGGTTTCTTTAGAGCAACAGGCGTTTTTTTTCCAAATGGGGTGAAAGGAGTGAAAGGGGAAAAGAAAAGATACAAATGATACAAAGCAAAGAACGGAAATTCCAAAAATCAAAATACAAGTATCTCCAAGTTTTACGACAAACTGCTATTTTATGAGTCGGCTCCCTTAGGTTGCAAAGAGTCGAGGAAGCTGTGAGGTAACATTGTTGCTAATATTCTGCTAGTTAACTTGAGTTCGCTAACTGTTGTGACTGTGCCAAATGATCAAATCTGGTTGTGTGTCCCCCACAATTTAGTCAGGGGGTATTACATTAGGCTGGTGATCTCGATTGGCAGGAGCGGATGGAACACCACGTGTGCCAAAACTGAATGTCATTCTGAAATAAATAACCTCATGAAAAAGTGCAACAGTATTTATAAATAAGTCATTCGATTTTGAGAGACTGAAACAATTTGTTGTCTATTAAGTAATCAATCATGTACTGTTTATACAGTGCCCTCCATAAGGTTTGGGACCAGGACACAATTCTCCATGTTTACTCGTCTGCTCCGACAGTTTAAAATTACAAATCAAACAATTCAGACATCGTGATTAAAGTACACATTGCAGTCTTTCATTGATGGGGATTTTCCCACATTTTGGTGACACCACACTTTTTCTACACGGCCCCCCCATTTCCAGGCACCATAATGTTTGGACACAACAATGGCAGGAGTGTTAAAGCCGTTGTCATATTTAGTTCTTTGTCGAATATCCCTCACATGGAATGACTACTTGAATTCTGCGATTCACAGACATCACCAGGTGCTGGGGGTCTTCTCTGGTGATGCTCTGCCAAGCCTCTCATGCAGTCATCTTCAGCTCCTGCTTGTTTCAGGAGGCTTGTC
The DNA here is from genome assembly GCF_016835505.1 of Polypterus senegalus. NCBI lineage: Eukaryota > Metazoa > Chordata > Cladistia > Polypteriformes > Polypteridae > Polypterus > Polypterus senegalus. The sequence continues at coordinate 151,261,456 of NC_053163.1, read as the reverse complement.
CCTTTAAGTTTTCTCCTCAGCATATGGAAGGCTTGCTCAGTTGGATTTTGTCAGGGATGCCAGGGCAACGACCCACCCGGGACACCGTGAGGGACCGGAAGAAGGTCAGGGCCCACCCTGGATCACGTGGGGACCGCCTTCCTGGTTGCCCTGTAGGGGCCCGTGGTCACCACCAGGAGGCGCCCCAATGCCTTGGGGACCTGTTGCCCCAGCACTTCCGCCACACCAGGAAGTGCTGGGGGGAAGACTTTGGATGACACCCGGAGAACTGCCGGGAGGACAGCCGGCACTTCCTCCACGCTGGGGCGTGGCCAAGGGAGGAATGCCGGGAACACCTAGTGCTCATCCGGGGACTGTATAAAAGGGGCCGTCTCCATTCATTCAGGGCTGGAGTCAGGAGGAGGCAGGACGAAGCACAGAGGAGGTGTGGAGTCGGCCCGAAGAGAGGCATTGTGGCCAGGACTGAGTATTTTGGGGGGTTTTTGTGCACGTGACTGGGTCTGGGTGACCATTATTTGGGTCTGTGTGACCAATTTAACTGTAAATATTGTAAATAAACGTGTGGTGGTTGAAAAACAACATGTCCGCCTGTCTGTGTCCGGGCCAAGTCCACAATTTAAATCGAGTGACTGGCTTGGCCATTCAAGAATATCCCATTTTTTAGCTTTGATAAACTCCTGTGTCTCCTCAACAGTCTGTTTGGCTCATCATCTTGTTGTAGGATGAAGCGCCGTCCAGTGAGTTTGGAGGCATCTACTGGGACTCGAGCAGATCAGATGTTTCTACACACCTCAGAATTCATTGTGCCGTCAGCAGTTCCATCATCAGTGAAGAGAAGTGTGCCAGGACCTGTGGCAGCCATACATGCCCAAGCCATAACACCCTCAGCACTGCCATGTTTAACAGATGAGGTTGTCTGCTTTGGCGCTTGGGTGGTTCCTTGTGGTCTCCACACTTTTCTCTCACCATCACTCTGATGAGGTTCATCTTTGTCTCATCTGCCCACAAGGCCTTTTCCCAGAATCCTGCAGGCTCTTTGAAGTCCTTTTTCTCAAACTGTCATCTGGCCATCCTGTTTTGTGGTCTCCATCTTGCAGTGTGTCCTCTGTGTTTCTGTTCACGAAGTCTTCTGCTGATAGCCGTCTATGACACACACATCTCCTCTTGAAGACTGTTTCTGGTCTGTCAGACAGACATTTGTTGGTTTTTATTGACCATAGTGAGGGTCCTTCTGTGGAGGTCTTCCTTGGCCTACCAGTCCTTTTGTGATTCCTGAGCCCACCAGTGTGTTCTTTCTTCTTCATGATATTCTAGTCAGTTGATTTTGGTCATCCTAAGGTTTTACTGAGTTGATTCTTGTTTTTCATCCTCATGATGACTTCTTTGACTTTCATTGGCACTTGCCCTCATGCTAAACAATGGCAGCTACAGACTCCAAAGGGCAAGTCGAGGTGTCTTATGAAGCCATGACGCCCACCTGAGGAATCACAAACACCTGTGACTTTAATTGTCTCAAACATTCTGGTGCCCTGAAATGGGGGGGACAGTACAGAAAAAGGGTGGTGTGACTAAAATGTCTGCAAATCCCCTTCAACAAACATCTGCCAAGTGCACTTTAATCACAAAGTCGGAATTGTTGGATTTGCAATTTTAAACTGTGGAGCAGAGGGAGAAATCAAGGAAACAAAAATATCTTTGTGCCAACCATTAGGAATGGCACTGCATGTACAGTAAAATATTGATTGATTAATTGATTGATTGATTGACAAAAAAAACAGGTTAAAAGAGACCTTTGGAAATAATAAGCTATTTTAAAATATGCCCTGAAAAATTCCCACTACGGAATATAAGCAGTTTTTAAAAATAAGGTAATATTTAAATAAAACCTACGAGAGGCAAATTAAGAGCACATTAGTAGAACTGAGTAAAACACTGACGCAGCATTTCATGATACCAACTAGTATTCATATTTAGTATCAGATTGTGTGTTCTTTCCTGCACTTATTTGACAGATTGACTTATTTATGTAGTAAAAAACACTGGCAGCATGTCGCTTTGGACTGAACACTAATGTGATACATGAAAATGAACAAGATGGTGAGCTAATTAAATGAAAGTCTAATTTTTTGAATGAAAGGGAGGCTGGCTACTCCCCTGGGGTGTCACTATTTTAAAGAAAGAAAGAAAGAAAGAAAGAAAGAAAGAAAGAAAGAAAGAAAGAAAGAAAGAAAGAAAGAAAGAAAGGGGAGAGATCAGTACTTGAAGTGCAAGTCTGTAATTAAATTCTTTTTCAAGTTAATGCTCATTATATACAGTGAGAGCGCCATTGAAAGATTGACTAATGAGAATTTTTTATGTGATTATTGTGAAAGGTGACATGTAAAAATATAAATATATAGTTTAGGGTCAATTTTAAGCTCTGTAGTTTACATGACATTTTCTGGGTTTACTCAGGTTTGCCGGCTGCTTAGTTGCCTTCCTCAAACAGGACATTACAACCGTATCCTCTTTCTGACACCAACATTTTTAATCACATTTCAGTACATGAAAAATGAATTAAAGACCCTTCTATCCTCAGGTCATAGGACATAATACACTATAATAATATATATACACGGAGATACCAATATAAACTGAGCCTGTGAAAAGGTTTACCCCCATTTTGCCATCTTGTTGTTATACGACTTGGAACCTCCATGGCTTTTTTACATTGCTCAACAGAAGAAGACTCTTTAACGTGAAAGTGAAAAACACATCTTTGCAAAGTGGTCAAAATAGACCCTCTAACATATTAGGGGAGAAAAAAAAAAATCACCAAACAACATCTCCTCTATCATTCCATTACGCCAGCCTCACACCCAGCTAAGGGTCTAAACTCAACTCTGAACAGGATGCCAGCCATTGTGTGCCATCTATTACAATAGCTATTATATAGTGCCTTTCATATCTATCTGTCTATCTGTTAAGTGTTAGTCCTGAAGAGCGGCTACTTGTCAACTTGAAGTAAGCAAATCTACAAACAGTACTGGCGTACGCACTCACCCACCGGCATTGATAGTAGCTAAAGTTGCGTCATTAGCACAAACGTACCAACTGTTTTGAATTCTACATTATTATTATCATTATTATTTTGATGGTAATGTGTGTAAATGAGTGTGAGTGTATATAATATAATATAATAGTGTGCTGGGGAGGCAGCATAAAGATGAAAGACGCCTCACGCCTGGACAAACTTGTTAAGAAGGCAGGCTCCATTGTAGGATTAAAGTTGGACAGTTTAACATCTGTGGCAGAGCGACGGGCACTAAGCAAACTCCTGTCAATCATGAAGAATCCACTGCATCCACTGAACAGGATCATCTCCAGACAGAGGAGCAGCTTCAGTGACAGACTGCTGTCACCATCCTGCTCCACTGACAGACTGAGGAGATCATTCCTCCTCCACACTATGCGACTCTTCAATTCCATCCGGGGGAGTAAATGCTAACATTAATTTTATTTTAATTTTTTTCATTTTTATTACTATTTAATTTAATATTGTTTCTTTGTATCAGTATACTGCTGCTGGATTATGTGAATTTTCCCTTGGGATTAATAAAGTATCTATCTATCTATCTATCTATCTATCTATCTATCTATCTATCTATCTATCTATCTATCTATCTATCTATCTATCTATCTATCTATCTAATATAATATAATATAATATAATATAATATAATATATAAACGTCTATGTGTGGAAGTGAGAGGTGGAGTTGGGGTAAGGGTTCCACCTCCAAGGAAACAGAAAACTTGCTTAGCCACTAATAACACAAGCGAGGTGAGCGCGTCCGCAAAACGAATCCTCCTTGGAGAGAGACGCTCAGAGCAGTTCCTTTCAATTACCTGACATTTCCACATTTCAATTTTTTTCCTGACGATTTCAATAGTTTCTAGGTCTGGGCTTTTTACAGCACGGGTTTACACAGCTATTAAAATATAACATAAAATAATATAATATAGGGCAGCACGGTGGCACAGATAGAAGACCTGGGTTCGCTTCCCGGGTCCTCCCTGCGTGGAGTTTGCATGTTCTCCCCGTGTCTGCGTGGGTTTCCTCCCACAGTCCAAAGACATGCAAGTTAGGTGCATTGGCGATCCTGAATTGTCCTTGGTGTGTGGGTGTGTGTGTGTGCCCTGCGGTGGGCTGGCACCCTGTCTGGGGTTTGTTTCCTGCTTTGCGCCCTGTGTTGGCTGGGATTGGCTACAGCGGATCACCGTGGCCCTTTAGTTAGGATATTGAGGGATGGATAATATAATATAATATAATATAATATAATATAATATAATATAATATAATATAATATCCATCCATCCATTATCTAACCCGCTGAATCCGAATACAGGGTCACGGGGGTCTGCTGGAGCCAATCCCAGCCAACACAGGGCACAAGGCAGGAACCAATCCTGGGCAGGGTGCCAACCCACCGCAGGACACAATAATATAATATAATCATGAGACATATCTGGTCCTCCAGAACGTCAAATGAACAACATGTAAACGCAGTACAGCACTCATCGGCATTTTGGCAGAAACTGAAGCCAAGAAAAAGCTGCATGTGACATTTTGTTTGATGCCATCCGACCAAAAACAAATGGTGAAAGCCCTTATGGATGGTCTGATTCGGCATTCAATCCGCACTCACCCAAGGCTACAGATGGCAGAAGAACGCTCAGTTCAGATGCCCGTGTCCACAGGCCCTACTCAATTCCATTGACCTCTTTTGTAAGTCACTTTAGATAAAATGTCTGCTAAGCAAATAAATGTACATGTAGCTATCCACACTTTTGTGATAACTTTGTTTGTGTTGGTGGTACAGCTTTGGCCTTCTGCACATGGTAACACGGTGTGTCAGTGGTCACGACAGTTAAGCTTCGACCTTCATCGGCCAGTTTCACTTGTTGTTTTCTAGGAATTAACATGGCTGCTCCATCCTCCGTTGACACCAAAGAATAGAAGCGAGCAGATTTGCTGTACAGCCAACCCAAACCCAATTATCACAAAAGTGCAGATGATGCTGGTCTTACCCTCGGTCACACATACTGTATGAGACACCCTTGTAATCTAGTAGATGTAATTACCCTCCAGGCCAGGGGTTGGCGCTGTTCTCTGATCCTTTCTCTGTTTCTCCCTCATCAGACCAGGAGATTGACAGCCCTACCATCACTGACTTCATCTCCGGTGTCTGTCCTCCTGGACCTGCACCTTTCCTAGCATCTTTTCATTCATAAAGCAGAAAACAAGTCACCTACTTGGGTTGTGTTTGGACTCGTGCCTACAAAGACATCATTGCAGCTAACTGTGTCCTGTCTTACTTAAGAATTGTCAGATTATACCAGGCTACCAGGTTGGCATCCCAACTCTTTATCTGTGCTCTTTGTGTCATTTTACAACACACACATATTTAAATATTGTGAGTGCCGCGTTGGGTGGTTGGGCATCCTGTCCAAGATGGAGGTCGGTTTCTGCCCATAAAAGGAAGGACAGGGGGTGTCTACCACCCAGAATTATATCCTCTCCCCACACCCATGGTGGCAGCATCCCACTGGTGGGATACCCATAGGAATGTCCACAGGACAGTCTGGGAATTGTATTCCCATGGGACAGCCCTGTTGGTGTTCTTGGGTGCCACCAGGGGGAGCTCCAGGGGATCATTACAATAGACTTCTGCCTGAGCTGGAAGTGCTTTGAGTGTGGCGTATGCTGTGGCAGCGGAAGAACTGCAAGGCCTGGCATAACAAAAAACTGAATTTCATGCGAGGGCAGGCAGAGTCGAGAGGAGTGTGGACGAGACTTCAAGGGAAGTGAAGTGAAGGAGAAAAGTCATGTTGTGTGATTGTGCAAGAGAACTAGAAGAATGGTGGAGGTATAGAATGGAGGTAAGCTGACTGAGATGGGAGAAGATTCACACCTGGTAACATGGATCGTGGACTATCTTAGAGACAGACCTCAGTATGTGTGTCTCGGGAACTGCAGGTCTGACATTGTGGTCAGCAGCACAGGAGCTCCGCAGGGGACTGGACTATCTCCGGACCTATTCAGCCTATAGCCTATACATCGGACTTCCAATACAACTCAGAGTCCTGCCACGTGTAAAAGTTCACTGACGACACTGCTATCAAGGGCTGTATCAGGAGTGGGCAGGAGGAGGAGTATAGGAACCTAATCAAGGACTTTGTTGAATGGTACGACTCAAACCACCTACAACGGAACACCAGCAAAACCAAGGAGCTGGTGGTGGATTTTAGGAGGCCAAGGCCCCTCATGGACCCCGTGATCATCAGAGGTGACTGTGCAGAGGGTGCAGACCTATAAATACCTGGGAGTGCAGCTGGATGATAAACTGGACTGGACTGCCAATACTGATGATCTGTGCAAGAGAGGACAGAGCCGACTATACTTCCTTAGAAGACTGGCGTCCTTCAACATCTGCAATAAGATGCTGCAGATGTTCTATCAGACGGTCGTGGTGAGCACCCTCTACTACTCAGTGGTGTGCTGGGGAGGCAGCATAAAGAAGAGGGACGTCTCACACCTGGACAAACTGGTGAGGAAGGCAGGCTCTATTGTAGGCACGGAGCTGGACAGTTTGACATCCGTGGCAGGCGGCGGCGCTGAGCAGACTCCTGTCAATCATGGAGAATCCACTGAACAGGATCATCTCCAGACAGAGGAGCAGCTTCAGCGACAGACTGCTGTCACCATCCTGCTCCACTGACAGACTGAGGAGACCCCACACTATGCGACTCTTCAATGCCACCCGGGGGGTAAACATTAACATTATACAAAGTTATTGTCTGTTATACCTGCATTGTTATCACTCTTTAATTTAATATTGTTCTTTATAAAAATACTGCTACTGGAGTATGCGAATTTCCCCTTGGGATTAATAAAGTATCTATCTATCTATCTATCTATCTATCTATCTATCTATCTATCTATTATATAGTGCCTTTCATATCTATCTATCTATCTATCTATCTATCTATCTATCTATCTATCTATCTATCTATCTATTATTTAGTGCCTTTCATATCTATCTATCTATCTATCTAATCTTGTACCTGAACCCAGGGATGTCTTGTATGGTTGTGCCAGAGAAGTTTGGGGTGCTGCTACGCCCTCTACTGGTCACAATATTTATAATCTTTATTTGTTACTTATTCCTCCAGGATTACATGCACTTGGCACAACAAACCAGCAGTATCTGGATCAAAGTGACAACCAATCCTGGAGCAGGCACAAGTCTATCACTGGACTGCAGGGCACACACGTGCCACCACTCATACTGGGCAAATTTAGATTTCCCAATTAATGACGTAAACTCGAAATCAACCACAAAATGCTTTTCAAGGGTCATCTCTCAGTGCGCTTACAGGCACACACATAATTGAGTTAAGGTGAATAACCCGATTAAGACAGAAACCCTATTCTTGATAATCCGAATTTACACACCCAAGTAATCTTCCTTTGGCCACACGGTCCAACATCATTAATCTGCGCCAAAATAGAGTTAAATGTCATCATCGGCTACCGTGCCTCACAAAATAACCCCGACACCAGTCATAATTTGCTGGTGTTTTATATAAAGTTTTAATCAAATAGACGCTTTATTTACAGGTTTCTGTTACTGGATTGCAGGCTGCAAGCTCTTTTCTGCTCTGCTGTGTGATGGAGCTTTGTGAAGGGCCGCCATATTGATACGTGTGCTTCTTGGTGCTGCTGGAATAATAATAATAATAATAATAACTTTAAAAGTAATCAGACTACTTAATGTGCCTTATTTTTAATGTGTGACCCTTCTGCTCTTGAGATTGTATTGCCGAATTTAGCACTGAACATTCAGCTCATCATCAGAAATTCAATTTATGAAATATTAAATAGTAGTGTCTGCTTGGTGTGTGGGTATGTGTGTGCCCTGTGGTGGGCTGGCACCCTGCCCGGTGTTTGTTTCCTGCCTTGCACCCTGTGCTGGCTGGGATTGGCTCCAGCAAACCCTCGTGACCCTGTGGCTAGGATATAGCGGATTGGATAATTGACGGAGGGAGACGGAATATCTCAGCCAAGAGAAGAAATAATACAATCAAGCAAACATTTCCCTCTGAAAGTTTATTTCTGTGGACGCTTCTACCTCTGTCTGCTGAAAGCGCGTGTGAAGAAAACAAATGCACAGGCTGAAAGAGTGCAACGGACATGCGCAGGCTACAAAATCCTTAAGAGTAACCCGGTTAAGGGTTTACATGGCCACTTCATTGGGTTATTCATGGATAAACCTACCTCTGTTAATCCGGTTTCTCAGAGGCCAAATAACCCGATTTCACAATTCAGAAGAAGAGTTTACATGGCATTTTAGAAATCAGAGTTCTGTGAATGACCGGGTTATTGAAACGCACGTAAAACAAAACTGATGGAGATAAAAGTTAATGGGTGAACTAATGAACTTGAGGGCACTTGAGGACACCAGTCGAAACAAAGTGGAAGTGCATTTAGACCTAACGGCAGGAAACTCTACTTTATTCAAAGAGATGTGGGAATCTGAACAAAGTAGTGGGACCCCTGACAACCTTTAACATGGATCTGGATGAGATGTCGGGAAAGTTGAGCTATCAGCGAAACAAACGGGTGTACGTGGACTGCATGGTGTAATCTCGTTAGTCAAGTCTCTTATGTTTGTATGAAGAATATTGTAAAGTCTTTAGATAGATAGATAGATAGATAGATAGATAGATAGATAGATAGATAGATAGATAGATAGATAGATAGATAGATAGATAGATAGAATGAAAGGCACTATATAATAGATAGATAGATAGATAGATAGATAGATAGATAGATAGAGTGAAAGGGACTATATAATAGATAGATAGATAGATAGATAGATAGATAGATAGATAGATAGATAGAATGAAAGGCACTATATAATAGATAGATAGATAGATAGATAGATAGATAGATAGATAGATAGATAGATAGATAGATAGAATGAAAGGCACTATATAATAGATAGATAGAATGAAAGGAACTATATAATAGATAGATAGACATTTTCAGAATGGTCCAAATGGCAAGTCTCATATAAACTGTAATAATTTGGAAATCCTATTCATTCTAAGGGATTGAAATGCAGACCTGTGATAAAATGCTCTAATAATAATAATAATAATAATAATAATAATAATAATAATCCATCCATCCATTTTCCAACCCCCTGAATCCGAACACAGGGTCACAGGGATCTGCTGGAGCCAATCCCAGCCAACACAGGGCACAAGGCAGGAATCCAATCCCAGGCAGGGTGCCAACCCACCGCAGGGCATGCACACACACCCACCAAGCACACACTAGGGCCAATTTAAAATCGCCAATCCACCTAACCTGCATGTCTTTGGACTGTGGGAGGGAACCAGAGCGCCTGGAGGAAATCCACACAGACACGGGGAGAACATGCAAACTCCACGCAGGGAGGACCCGGGAAGCAAACCCGGGTCTCCTAACTGCAAGGCAGCAGCGCTACCACAGCGCCACCATGCCGCCAATAATAATAATAATAATAATTCTTTACATGTATATAACACTTTTCTCACCTCTCAAACCACTTTTCCATAGTAAGTGTGGAGCCACTTCAGCCACCACCAATGTGCAGCATCCACCTGGGTGATGCGATGGCAGCCATTTTTGTGCCAGTACATTCACCATACTTGAGTTGTTAGGTGGTGAAGGGGTGAGAGAAGTTAGACAATTAGAGGCAGAAGACTTGGCTTTTGAGTGCAATTCAGCCTGGACATTAGGATGCACCCTGCTCCTTAAAAAGTAGTCTTCTATGACTACAGAGTGAGAGTCACAGTTTTACATGACATCTGAAGGACGGTCCCATTTTAACAGCACGGTGGTATCCACATTCAGACCACCGGGTAAGCACCCCACCCCCCCAGTGGCCACACCAACACCTCCTCCAGCAGCAACCCAAGCTTTTTCTCGATGGTCTCCCATCCAAGTCCTGTCTGGGCCTGAACATGCTGAGCTTCAGGTGGATGAGCTCTCTCTGAAGTACATGTGGCATGGCTGCAGGCTGATAATGCCGCTAAAGTGTTACAGTACAAAACTGATTGATTAATGTGACTAAATTGACTAAGTAAATATTATAAGCACACATTGTCAACTATAAATACAGCACACAGTTACATCCATAAAACACACTCTGAGACCCGCTACATCCAAGTCCAGGTTGGCATGTCCAGGGTGGGGACTGAATGACCACTCCTTATCAACGTGAAAGGAGTAAAGGAGAGTGGACGGTGCCTGAGAGAGCCTGAGCCATTAGTAGCCAATCATATGATCAGATACATCAGAAACAAAAGTTTATCCATCCATCCATTATCTAACCTATTTAGACAGTGTAGGTGGCATAGTAATTATGGCTTTGGGCCTTAACCCCTGAGATTGTGGGTTCAAATCCCACCACTGACACTGTGTGACCCTGAGCAAGTCACTAGACCTGCCTGGGCTCCAATTGGAAAACCAAAAGAAATGGAACCAATTGTATCATAAATATTGTAAGTCACCTTAGATAAAGGCGTCAGCCAAATAAATAAATTAAAACATTTATTCAGCTCAGGGTCATAGAGACTTGCACTGTGCGCATGGCAGAAACCAGCCAGTCCATCTCGGGGCCCATTGATGCACAGACCCTCACTCACTCATACTTGCATGCCCAAATTTGGCTCTTAACTCCACCCCAGTTGGCATCTTCACAATATTCACGATTTCACTTACATGGGGACCACCACACCACCTATCCAGTATGAGAAAAGCCGGAGAATTTGGAGAAGAATCCACGTGTTTGTGTGTTCACCCTGGGATGGATTGGCATCCTACCCAGAGGTTGTTCCTTGCTTGCTGGGATGGGCTCCAGCTGCCCAGGATAAGCAGGTTTAGAAGATGGATGGATGGGTCACCAGTCAGAAGGTGCAAACTCCGCACAGGCAATGCCCAAGCCAAGAATCTGAACCTTTTATGTCAGCAGTGCTAACCGCCCTGCCACCATACCACCACTAAACTTAATTTATTAGAAATGTAAAGTAAACATTCAGGACATACTGTTACAGGCGTAACGTGACCCTCGTTCCCGGTCCGCTTTGTTTACCTGCCCCACATGTTCACCCAGACTGAAATCCCCTTTGCTGCTACTTTCACAAACATTAGGAAAACACAAAGGCCCCACTTACCGTTTTCAGCAAATTCTTAGAAGGAACAGAAAGGGCCCGCTGACCCGTAGATCCCTGACGTCGCCGAGCAGCCCCCCAACACGCGGCCCTTGGACTTTGGTTGAGGCAGGGTGCCAGTGTGAAGAAGCGGATCTGATCCGTCTTCCACAGGAAACAATGAATTACAGCCAGGTCTTCCTGAGGCGAACAGCCCGGCCTCTCTCTCTCTCTCTCTCTCTCTCAATCCCCCCCTTCTCCTGCACCGCACCGCTAAAGCCGAGGGGATTTGTTGTCACCGTCAGAAAGGCCAGTGAGGCCAAGGTGTCGCCTTCTCCTTTTTGAAGAAGCAAGGAAAACAAAAAGCAACCCGACTAAAGAAACAAATGAAGCCGATTTTTCTCCCCCTTTCTGCACCTCCGAGCTGAGCAAACAAGTTTGACCTGTTCTCTGCACCCAAAGTGGAGGAGAAACAATCAGTCAGCCAATGTGACTTTCACAACTTCTCGCCGCTCAGATCTGAAAAGAACAGGGCTGAGGTGGGGTCAAAGGAGAGCTGAATGAGGTCAAAGAAGATCCCAGATTTAGAACGTCCTTCAGAGTGTAACGTCGCCTGACCATTAGCAGTTGGCACAGCAATAATCCCGTGTGTTAAAATTGTTTATATCGAACAGTTCAATAATTTCCCTTCCGTAAAAGAAATCTGACGTGCATTCGAAAATTTCACACAAAAAAATTTTGACTTTTCTTCGCTAATCTTCACAAGATGATATCAGAGTAACAGTGAGCAGCCCCAACAGAAAAGAAACGAAAGGGACACAAATCTGTCAATTTTTCCTTCTTGCAGTTGCGGAGAAAAATTTCCCTGTCCCGTAAAATATAAGCGGCAGATAAACTTTATCCTGTATTTGGTCAATGCAGCTTCTAAAAATCAGGGCAGATTTTGTCCAGTCCTAGTTAAAAGAGTAAAATGAAATCCGAGACGAGTGTAAAAAAAAATTTGCCAATTTTTCACAAAAACAGTCCCGTAACAAAGTTTGTCAATAGTGGTATGAGTGAATCTTTAAAGTTGGCCAATCAAAATGATTTGAACCTGTAAGCCCTGAGAAGTTTGTTATGTCCTGGATGTGCAAAAAAAAAAAGAAAAAAAAAAAAAGAATGAAGGTTCTTTTTTGGAAATTCGGTTTTTTTTTTTCGATTCCAGGTCAGGAGGGGTCTTCAAATGGCAGCTCGAGTGTCGACTCCCGTGAAAAGCAGCCTAATGGGGCCTCGCCTGGCAGATTACTTCCACACTCTTTCTCCAAGCATGAGGAAAGTTCAGAGAAGTGTTGTCTCCTCTGGTGGGGCTGCTTTTGGCTTCAAATGGTGCCACACCACTGCCTCCTGTAGTTGTCCCCCTCTGTGGAAAAGCAGAGTTGAAAGGGGAGGGGGGTAAAAAAAGAAAAAAAAAATCAAGGAAAAGAAAGCAGAAATGGAGTCTTCCTTCAGCTGTCCGACAAGTCCAGGTTGCCTCTGCTTTCAGATCCCCCTGCTCAATGCTGTCTCTGCAACAACCCCCACCCCCAACCAGCACCACCACTGTCCCGAAACAAAAATGCAAAGTAGCCCCTCTGGCGTTGGTCAGGCCCTGCTACAGCCACAAATGCCCGGAGCAAAATGGGAGCCGGGTGGGGGGGAGGTGGTCAGGGCTTCAAGGCAGCCAGTCGCCAGTCAGATTCTGAAGAAGACGAAGAAAAAAAAAATGACGAGGTGCCGGGAGGGGGTGACAGAGCTGGGGGGATTAAAAAAATGAAAGGCCTTCGCTGCTACGAAGAGCTGAGAAATGAAAGAGGAGAGCGAAGGAGAAGAAGAAGTGGAGCTGAGCTGCTGCTCCTGCCGCTGCTGCTGTTGTGGTCAGCCTGGCTGGCTCGCAGTCTCTGTGTGTGTGTGTGTGTGTGTGTGTGTGTGTGTGTGTGTGTGTGTGTGTGCGCGTGAGCGTGAGAGGGCGAGGCCAAGAGTGTGCTCAGAGATTTGACACTGCTATTCAAGCCCTCTGGTTGCCATGGCGCTCCCTGCCTTATATGGGCGTCAGAGTCAAAGAGCAGGGAATGAGGCTGCCCTTACAAAAGGAATGTGGGGAGGCTTCTTATGGCTTAGGCCCTGACCCCCAGCCCACATGCCTGTCCTGCTGCCTGCAGTCTCTTAACCCTTGCACGGCCGGCCCGGACCCACCGGCCAAACGCACACTGCCATACGCTTCATCTCTCTTTCTCTTTTTGTTGCTGTGGTGTGCCTGTGTTGTGTCCTTCTCTATTTATGATCCTCATTTTGGAATCTGTATTAATCCGTCAAACACTTTAAGATTATATGGATAACAGTCATTTGGCTACCTCTCCTGCTGCACAGATCCAGTATCCTGGGATAGGGTCTCGAGCCCAGTCACCATCTGTATGGAAATTAAATAAATGTACTGCCTGTGCTGCTATGGGCACTTCATACAGGTTAGCTCAACTGGTGACTTTAAACTGGTTTAGGGGAAGAGAGGGGGTCCTGAAGTGGTTGCTGTCCTGTCCAGGGTTGACTTTTGCTTTGTGGCTAATGCTGCTGTACAGACCCTGGTGACTATGAATTGGAACAAGCAAGATATGTAACTTTCAGACCACCCGCTTATCTTGTTCAAAGGTATGAAGGGCAGGGGTATGTCATACATTGGCACTTCATGTGAGCCAAAACTGGCAGGGACAAGGACATGGAATCAGTCCATTGATGAGGACACCCGCCAGAGATAGAGAGAAAGGTACTTTATGATAGATAGATAGATATGAAAGGCACTATATAATAGATAGATAGATAGATAGATAGATAGATAGATAGATAGATAGATAGATAGAGTGTTTGTTCCCCCTATGCCTGTTAATCTTCAAGATTTGTGACATCGAATTGAGGAAGCTGTGTATTTAGTAACTAAGGACCAGTTGACTCCTGTGTGACATGAAATGGCCTACTGTTTTGATGTTTATCGCGCTACACGTGGTGCTCATATTGATTGCATGCAACCTCAAAGACCACAGAACCAAACTTTGAACTTTCCTCTATCCAGTGATGGATACAGTTTGTTTGAAATAAATTTTTGGAATCTGCTCTTTCACTTTGTATATAGAGATTGTACCTTTTAAATCTTTATATGGAATATGCAGCACATGTCCCAGTTCAGATGTTGGTCAGGTCACGTCTGGACTACTGCAAATCTCTGCTGGCGGCAGTTACCAGCATGTGTCACCAAGCCAGTGCAGATGATTCATGTCTGATGTTCAACAAACCAAGGTGGGCACATGTCACTCCTCCTTCCACATCAACACATTGGCATTCTGTATTGGCACATATTAATAATAATAATAATAATAATAATAATAATAATAATAATAATAATACATTTTTTATATAGCGCCTTTCCCATGCTCAAGGCACTTACAGAATATAAGAAAGAACGGCAGAGTATACAGTATATAGCATAGTACAAAGCAAATAAATAAATAAAGAAGATTAAGACAGTAAATTCAGAGAAAGCCTAACAGACAACAGAATTGATGGTCTTGCACACACACATACAGGTTACATGAGCATCTTGACAGAGAGGTAATCTGAGAGAAGGGGAATGAAGTCAAGTAGAGTTCAAACGTTTCAAAGGCTTTTATTGGCAAACACATCACATTTATGTAAAGAGTCAACATTGACAGTGTTGACCCTTCTTCTTCATAACTTCTGCATTTTGCTCCGCCATGTTGGATATCAGCGTCTAGGGCAGTTCCTGACTGATGTTGATCCACTCTTGCCTTTTTAGTGTTTATAGTTGATATACAGTTTGAGGGCTTCCTCTGCTTGTCCCCCCTCTTTTGAAGAATTCACCACAGGTTCTCAATGGCTTTAAGATCTGGGGAGTTTCCTGGCCATGGGTCCAAACTTTCAATGTTCGGATCTCCTAGCCTCTTTGTGACATGGCGCTGGAAAATAGATCATCATCACCAGATCGTGCCTGGATTGCTGCTGGAGAGTTTGCTCTTGGAGGACGTTTCGATGCCATTCTTTATTTATTTATGGCCATGTCCTTGGGCAGAACTGTGAGTGGACCCACTGCCCTTGGATGAGATGCAAAGCTCACACATGGATAGTCTCAGGATGATCCACTGTTGACACAGTGACATAGGAGTTAGGGTAGCATTCACTTTTTCCTTCTCCGGACAATCAATTATTCCAGACGTTCCAAACAGTCGGAAGGAGGATTCATCCGAAAACAGAAATGTGCGCCAGTCCTTGGACTGTCCTGCAGAATGTCAGCCTGTCCTTGACGTGTTTCTTGGAAAGAAGGGGCTTCTTTCCTGCCCTTTTTGACACAAGGCCGTTGTCCAAAATGTCTTCACTTCACTGCATACCCACCTGCTGCCAATACTGCGCCAGTGGCAATACAATTCTGGAGCGGACCCCTCAGAAGCAGACAGTCCTGGCGCTTGCCAGACACTTTTAGCTTTTAGTACCAGGGGCCAAAATAAGCAAAAATGGGTTTTGGTGATAAAGTGAATTTTTTATGCTAAGAAAGCTCTTTGCATTGACTTCACATGCATCGTCACTCTGGACAAGAATATAAAAACAATGCAAGTTGCCACCACAAAAACTGAAATTTTTGCAAAACACAACATTTGTGCCACCGCTAAACGTTTTGACCACTAGAGTACATACAGACAACCATGTGGACCCTACAAGCCTGTTAACTCATTTTTTTAGCACCACCTGCTGGCCATTTCACTTTACAGCACATTTTTTGAATTCCATTCTAAGCATTGCCATCTAACAGTTTGGACTCAACAGGCACAGAGCATCAAAATTGCCATGACAGACCCAAACTGGATAGAACTTTATTTGCCCCCAGGAGGATTTATTTTAAGCAAAAAAAGAGGAAAAGTATTGAAACCAGGAAATTAAAGCAGGACATAAAAAAAAAAAAAAAACTAGGTCAGAACTGGGCAGACAGAATAGAACAGAAGAAGAAACCCAAAAACATAAAAACTGACTAGTAATCAACAATAAACACCAGAAAATCAGACCGGTAAGAAGCAAAGAAAAGCTCGCTCCTTTTGGGGAACAGAGTGACTTGCAGATTCCCAAAAAGTCAGTCATGTCAGTCAGTCGTGGGGCACCCTGTGTCTCGAATGGCTATGGAAAAAAAATAAGAAAATAAAGAGGTGTATGATGGCAGTTAAGCATAAATCAGGTGCTTTCCTTTCTTGAGTCTAACCGGGAGCTCCATTCTACTCTTTTATAGGGACAAGGCGGGGCTTATGGGAGTGATGGGGTGTGGCCAGTCAGTCGCCTGCGCCGTCTTCTCTGATGGAAGACAAGACGATTGGCGACAGCTCCGCCCTCTCTCTCTCACCCTGGGGGTGGTACTGTATACTTGATCAGAGCCAGCGATGGGGGCCGTGAGATGTGCATGCGTTTAACCCAGGGGTCTCCAACTCCAGTCCTGGAGAGCTTCTATATCTGCAGTTCTAACCCTTTTATTAATGAGTGACCTGATTTTGCTGCTAATTAACTTCTTCCATCCATCCATCCATTGTCCAGCCCGCTTTATACTAACTACAGGGTCACGGGGGTCTGCTGGATCCAATCCCAGCCAGCATAGGGCTTAAGGCAGGAACAAACCCTGGGCAGGGCACCAGTCCAGCGCAAGACACATACATACCAAGCACACACTAGGGACAATTTAGGATCGCCAATGCACCTAACCTGCATGTCTTTGGACTTGTGGAAGGAAACCCAAGCAGACACGGGGAGAACATGCAAACTCCACGCAGGGAGGACCCAGGAAGTGAACCTGGGTCTCCTTACTGCGAGGCAGCAGCACCACCACTGCGCCACCGTGTCGCCCATTTCTAATCCATCCATCCATCCATTATCCAACCTGCTATATCCTAACTACAGGGTAATGAGGGTCTGCTGGAGTCAATCCCAGCCAACACAGTGCGCAAGGCAGGAAACGAACCCCTAGTAGGGTGCCAACCCACCACACACCAAGCACACACACTAGGGACAATTTAGAATCGCCAACGCCCCTAACCTGCATGTCTTTGGACTGTGGGAGGAAACCCACGCAGACACGGGGAGAACATACAAACTCCACGCAGGGAGGACCCGGGAAGCGAACCCAGGCTTCCTTACTGCAAGGAAGCAGCGCTACCCACTGCGCCACCATGCCACCCCATTAATTTCTTTTGAACTCATTTTAATTGACTTGCTCTTGAAGACATAGACCCCTTAATTATTTCTTTTTTCCTTAATTAGCAACCAAACAATATTAAGACACAAAATGAACCAACACATAAACAACATGCTGCGCCCATCACACAATAACTGAAAATAAAGAAAGGTGAAGGCCTCAGTAATGTCGATCTGCTCAGGTCCACAAAACATTTTGACAGCGCTCTTAAAAAAGAAAATTAATAGTTTTGGAAATGTCTGCCTGTATGGCAGAATGAGCGCCATGGAATTAAATAACAGCTTTAATTAACAATGCAAATTGGCTTCAAATTAAGAAACTGAATGAAGGTTGGAGTTTGAGGCCCCAACTTAATTGGTCATCTGTTGGTTCATCCATCCATCCATTTTCTAACCCGCTGAATCCGAACACAGGGTCACGGGGGTCTGCTGGAGCCAATCCCAGCCAACACAGGGCACAAGGCAGGAACCAATCCTGGGCAGGGTGCCAAGCCACCGCAGGACAATCTGTTGGTTCACTTCACATCAAATTTATGTTTAAGTGCTGTTTAAGGTAAAAAGAATTAATTCAGCAGTCAGAGTCTCAAGAAAAGTCAATCAAAATAAAGGGAAATAATTAATTAGCAGCAAAAACTGGCCACTAATTAAGAAAAGAGTTAGAATGAAGACCTGCAGCCACAGTAGCTCTCCAGGGGCCTCATGTATAAACGGTGCGTACGCACAGAAATGTTGTGTAAGAACGTTTCTATGTTCAAATCGCGATGTATAAAACTTAAACATGGCGTAAAGCCACGCACTTTTCCAAGGTACCTCATGCCTTGTCGTACACAAGTTCTCCGCTCGGTTTTGCAGACTGGCGGCACCCAGCGTCAAAGCAGTGCTACTGTTCCTGTGTCGTTACTCTTTATTTTCCTGACACGGCTTTATAAATACACTGAAACTAATCGCATATTGTTTATTAGTGTAATGCATCTGATTGTAATTAACTTGTAACAATATAATGGTAGAGGGAACAGCCATAGTATTCCAAATACCATAACTACTTTAGCGTTGTTACTCTCACTGCACCGTCTTCTTCTTCTTTCAGCTCCTCCCGTTAGGTGTTGCCACAGCGGATCATCTTTTTCCATATTACTCTCACTGCACCACTCGGAGTATTTATATCACTGTATCTGAGTGGGAATCCCAGCTCTACAGCAGCTGATCGGAAAGAGAATTATCAGGATACAGCATCAGGCACACGCTGCCTCAGACACGGCATAACGTTTCAAAGCCTTTCCTGTACGGACCTCGCGGTTCAGAAACAGTTTAATCACAAGAACTCTAAACACACTCAATCAGTCCATCAAGTGCTCCTTGTAGAACTGTTGGTCCTTATGAGTACAATCACCTCACTGTAAACCTGCACTACAGTTATAATAGATAGATAGATAGATAGATAGATAGATAGATAGATAGATAGATAGATAGATAGATAGATAGATAGATAGATAGATAGATAGATGTGAAAGACATGATATAATAGATAGATAGATAGATAGATAGATAGATAGATAGATAGATAGATAGATAGATAGATAGATAGATAGATAGATAGATAGATAGATAGATGTGAAGGGTGCTATATAATAGAAAGATAGATATATGTGAAAGGGACTCTATAATAGATGCCGCAGCACTAGCACGTTCACGTATTGTTCCTGCCGTGCTCTGTATATTTGATAAGGCTGGCGTGACACTGGAAGGATAGATGGATAGAATTATTAGACACATACTATGAAGATATTTCAATGTTCCTAAAAAGTTTTGAAGAATCGGCGTTGTAAGCTTACAGATGGCTTAACGTCGGTTACAGAGCTGATTGTGTGGCGATTGGGTGTTTGGGGAAAGAAAAGTAAGGACAGGAATTGAAGGTTAGTACGTTTGAAAGAGACAGGACTGCTACAATAAATTATTTCATCGAAGGTCGCGCACGGCACAACAGCACCTTGTGTGAGACATGAACAATCACTGCGCCACCGTGTTCCGATGTTTAATAACATGCTTTAACTCCTATCATCATGAAAATGATATCACATATATATCTCAGTATTTTAATTATTCAGAGAGCTGTAATATCACAAATGTAATGGATTCTGTGTCCTGTCGGATGGAGAGAAAGCCCGGAAGCACGTAGTGATTCACACACACAGAGCACATAGAAGATCAAATATAAAACAAAACATTTAACGTGCTACTTTAGTTACGATGGGATTGAGAAACTAGTAAATGAAATGAGTTTAAGATGAAGTTTCTACGAGTTTCATGTTCTACTTTAATGACAAAATAAACTACATGATTAAAGTGGAAATTTCGAAATTGAATTTGACATGTCAAGCTTTTGTTCCCACTGTGTCCCTATTTTTTTTTCTCTGTACCCTAATAAGCTTTCATATGACACTCGGACGGTGGGCTACGACTCGCCTTTTCACAGCGACTATGATCTGTGACAACTTTTTTATTTTGGGCACTGTGCGACTTTATGAACTTGTGCTTTCGAGTTTCTCCAACGCGCTATGTCACTCGATCAGCTTCCTTTTCTCGTTTATACCACCATTTAAACCAACAAATAATACGTTTTTTTCTTTGCCTCCACTTGGTATTCACTCAAATTCTTCTATTTTCCCCCGTGCTTTTCCCATTGTCTTTTTACAGAAGGCTGAGCTTAAGGGCTATCAATCAATCAATCAATCAACATTTATTTATTTTTATAGCACATATATTAATACAAAATAATGTAGCTCAAAGTGCTTTACAAAATGAATGGAAAAATAGAAGACACAATAAAAAATAAACATAAGTCAACATTAATTAACATAGAATAAGAGTAAGGTCCGATGGCCAGGGTGGACAGAAAAAACAAAAAAAAACTCCAAAGGCTGGAGAAAAAAATAAAATCTGTAGGGGTTCCAGACCACGAGACCACCCAGTCCCCTCTGGGCAATCTACCTAACATAAATGAAACAGTCCTCTTTGTATTTAGGGTTTTCATGGAAGGACCTGATGATGATGATGGTCACGTAGACTTCTGGCTTTCAGTCCATCAATGTTGGTGCATCATGATTATATATATATATATATATATATATGATTATAGGCTAATTATATTGATTTGCATATTCAAAGAGGTGTAATTCTGGGAGGAGATGGGGCGGGACAGCAGGCGAGTGCACGTGCGTTACTTTTCACGCTGACCGGGATTTATGTAGCGGAAGAACTTGGAAGTAGGAGTATGCACAAAGATTCCTGCATCTGGATTTTTCTGTGTGTACGCACATTTCGGTTTTTGTGCTTACGTCGTGTTATAGTGTGGGTTC
Organism: Polypterus senegalus; assembly: GCF_016835505.1. NCBI lineage: Eukaryota > Metazoa > Chordata > Cladistia > Polypteriformes > Polypteridae > Polypterus > Polypterus senegalus. The sequence continues at coordinate 151,240,608 of NC_053163.1, read as the reverse complement.
TATGCACGGCGTTATGCATGAGGCCCCAGGACTGGAGCTGGAGACCCCTGGTTTCACCAGACACAGATGAGTGTATCACACCGATGGCGTCACACCAGGCCCTCTCCCAGAACCCGGCTAACGTCTTGACTGCTGCGCAAAGCACACATAAAAAGAACAAAGAAGTGGTGCAAACAAAGAAAAATAGAATTATTAATGCTTATGGCCTTGGGTGTGGGAATGAAAGCTCTTGGGGTTGGGGTCCCAACCAAGTTGTCCCTTTTATTGTGTGGAAGAAAAATAGGAAAATAAATAGCTTAAAGAAACTTAAAAGAAGTTTTTAAAAAAAATCAAGAACCCAATGGTCACTCTATCAGAGCTTCAGACGTCCACTTTGGAGTTGGAAGACCCTGACAGATGGACCACCAACTCATCATCAAGCAGGCACAGATGAAAGCCCACTTGGAGTCTGCTAAATGCAATTTAAAGGATTAGGAAAAAGATTCTCCCGTCTGATGAGACAACAATTGAACTCTTTAGGAAGAACTTTATTTAACCAGGCTCTGCCAGTCACCTGCCTAACACCACCCCCTACACCAGGGGTGGGTAATGTCGGTCCTGGGGGGCCGCAGTAACTGCAGGTTTTTGTTCCAGCCCAGTCTCTTAATGAGAAGTCAATTATTGCTGAAGAAGCACTTATTGCTCAAGTGACATTTTGATGCTTCACTTTGGTGGTCTCGCTTGTTAAGGTTCCCCACCCTTAATTGCTTACTTCTTAAACAGCTGTATTCACTGTTTTAATGGCTTCTTATTAGCAATAAGACTCAAACAACAAAGAAGCCAGCAGTTCTCCATCTTACTTGTCTCCATTTATACCTGTGTGTGTTCATCATGCACTGTTTGGTTTAATAAAACACTTAAATGTGACGGGCTAAAAATAATCCGTTTAAGGCTTCAGATCATTTGGATGATATCCTTGGAAAGTAAAACAAAATATAAGAACCTATGATTGCAGACTAACAAGGCATCAAATTAAATAAGTTCTGAGACTGGCAAGGATTGGTTTCTAATTTAGCGAATGGGTTGGAATGAAAACTTGCAGCCACTGTGGCCCTCCAGGACTGACGTTGCCCACCCCTGCCCTAAATGTAGTGGCAGCATCATGCCACAGGAGTGCGGATGAATGTAACTAACTACAGAGATGTTTTTGAAGACAACCTGCTCCAATGTGTCTGCCACCGCAGACTGGAGTGACAGCTCAAGTTTCAGCACAACAATAACCCAAAGCACACAACCAAGAGAACACTGGATTGGCTTTGGGACAAGTCTCTGAGTGTCCTTCAGTGGCCCAGACAAACTTTAGACTTAAACGGCATAGAACATCTGTGGAGAGACCTGGAGATGGTGGTACTCATGCTTTCCATCCTTTCAAATGGGGCTTGACAGGATCAGCCAGGGAGAATGGGATAAACTGTCTAATCCAGGTGTGCAATGCTTACCGAGACTTACCAAGAAGAGTGTTTCTTAACCTGTTTTTGGTGTTGCAAACCACTTTTGCCCATAGAGGTGTCTGTATGACCCACCAAGGGGGCCAAAGCATCAAAGTGGAAGGAACATGTGGTGGAGGGGATTTCAGTTTTTGATTGTTAATGAATCTGCAAACCTTTCAAATCTATCTATCTATCTATCTATCTATCTATCTATCTATCTATCTATCTATCTATCTATCTATCTATCTATCTATCTATCTATCTATCTATCTATCTATCTATCTATTATATAGTGTCTTTCATTTCTATCTATCTATCTATCTATCTATCTATCTATCTATCTATCTATCTATCTATCTATCTATTATATAGTGCCTTTCACATCTATCTATCTATCTATCTATCTATCTATCTATCTATCTATCTATCTATCTATCTTTTACATGTAATTCTTTTACTGACATTCAGTTTCATCTGCCCAAGCCTGTCTGCTGTCCAAATCTCTCTGTGATAATTCAACGGATTCTCGATTATCTGGCAGTCTACCTCGCTTGGTATCATCTGCAGATTTAAGAAGTGCGCAGATCAGCCCGGACACAGACAGACACAGGACACACAAGTCCAAAAGCACACACTTTTATTTTCTTCTTGTCTTTGCCTTTTCACAGCACCGCACACAATGCACAAATTACCAACAGTGCTCTGTCCTTTTCTCTCCTTTTCTCTTTCTATTCTTTTCTTTTCCTTTGCCGCCTCCACTCCTCTCCTGCAGGCTCTGTCCTCTGCCTCCCGTCTCTGGCTCCCAGAATGGTGTGAGGCGACCCTTTTCATAGTCCTCCCGGATGTACCTCTAGGTACTCCCTGATGCTCGTCCAGGGCTCTGAAATTGTCCAGTGGCCCCAACAGGTTTGAACTTCCAATGTCCAATTGTGTGACCCAGATGCAAACCAGGGGGGCTGCCCTCTTGTGTTCTGAGGGAGGTAATGTTCCTCTCCTGGTCCTTCCATCCTCCAGGCATCCCAGCTGGGTAGAAGCCTCAGCTGTTTACCACACCAGCTTGTTCCTTATATTCCTATCTAAATCATTTATATATATTAAAAATAGCAGCGGCCCCTGCGCTGCCCCCTGCTGGTCACCACTCTTAACATCACCCAATTCTGATGAGGTTCCTCACACCATCACCCTCTGCTTCCTGTGTCTGAGCCAATTCTACACGCTTATAAAAACATCACCCTGAACTCCCACTTCTTTGAATTTGATGCCCAGCCTCTCATGTGGCACCTTATGAAATGCTTTCTGATCCACAAGCGGCATGGATTTTAAACAACTGCTAATTTATCAGGACTGACCAGCCCAGCATATTCAGCCCAGCACCTGACTGTTTCATTCTAGAAGTCTCCAAGAACTTCAAAATTTAATTGCAGGATCTGCAGGTAACTCTTGCAACAGTTGGTGTCAAAGTGCAGGCATCTACCATCAGAAAGAGATGGCACAGAAAGAACATCAGAGCAAGATGGCAAATGGCCTTTGAACATTTAGGCAAAAAACCAGGCCTGATGTGCTCTAGACAGATGAATCAAAGTTAGGGTTGTTTGGTCGCAGCAATGGTGGACACGTTTGGCATGAACCAAAAAGAGCATTTCAGGAGAACCTCATGCCAACTGTGAAGCACGGTGGTGGACACGTTCTGGTTTGTTGCCTCAGGGCCTGAGCAGCTTGCATTTGTCGAGTCAACTTTGAATTCTGCATCATATCAAAGTGTGCTTGAGGGGAATGCGAGGCCATCTGTCCAAATGTTGAAGCTAAACTAGAAATGGACCTCTCAACATTATAATAAGCCAAAGAGCACTAGCAAATCCACCAAGGGACCACTTAAAAAGAAGTAAAGGGGGACTGGCCTGGTCAAAGCCCTGATTTGAACCCCATTGAAATTTGATGGGGGATTACTAATTGACTCTGCATTGTAGGAGCGCTACATACATTAAGAACTACAACTCCCAGTGGTCCCTGCTGTGGCCCTGATTGGCCATCTGCGGAGAGCACAGGAGCTGCTGGGGAGAAGACCTGCCGACGGACCCTTTAAAGGGAATCTGGCTAGGTGGTGGGGGGGTTCTGGAGTTTGTGTCTGAGTTAATCCGGCAACATCACCTCCTTTGGATTTTCATTTTTTTGTCTCAGAGTACTACGCCTTGTCAAAGAAAAGACAAAGAGCCAAAAAAAAAAAAGATTTGGGGCAGCCTCCCGTATACTTCAACCCAGCAGTAAAATGGAAAATTCATTTGCACAACTGTGTAGAGATAGGAGTCCCAAACAGAACTGACTCGGTTGAGGCAACGATGGTGACTTTAATGGAAGGCTGAGGAAGTGACATCGTCGGGGCCAGAACCAGAAGTGACATCATCAGGGGACGAAACTGGAAAAGTGATATCATCAGTGCCTGAAACCGGAAGTGACATCATCAGGGCCGGAAACAGAAGTGACGCCGTCAGGGGGCAGAACCAGAAGTGATATCATCAGGGCCTGCAACCGGAAGTGACATCATCAGGGCTGGAAACCGGAAGTTATGTCATCAGGGCCTTAAAACCAGAAGTGACATCATCAGGGCCAGAAAACTGGAAGTGGTCTGCAGTGGAACGAGAGAAAGGATAAGCGCACTCTGTCACCCACTGGTCAGACATGGAATACATGGAATTGTCACTATTCAAGCCCTTTAGCTGTCTCCCATGCGCACGTGTGTGACAGCCTGTATGGATGCATGGACTGTCATGTTCCTGCCTGTCGTGTGAGTACAGGAGTTAGACTGCTGGATGTGCTTCGTCAGAGGATCACGCTCCCAATCTCATCACCCCTCACACATCAGGAATACCAGTAGGATTGTTTTAACGTTATTTACAGCGAACCGTTCCCTGGATTTTCTTTTTTCCTTCATTCCACATCTTCAGTTGCCGCTTCATTGGGACAATGCATTGGACTGGACTTTGTGTTGACTGTGCTTGTTATTGTTTTCAAGTTTTGTTAATCTCTTTGTTTCCGTGTCTCTGTGTGTAAATGTGGCTCAATTAGTTCACTCACGGTTTTATTTAGTCACATATAACCATGAAAATTGAACATTTATTTTTTGTTTTTTAGTGCATTTATAACTAAAGAAAATAAAATTGTTTTACTTAAAAATTGTTTTTTATATATACTAGGGGGCTTCGCCCACCCCCGGGTTTGGTTTACCGGATATGGAATTTAAACAGATTGTTATTTTCGTGTGAATTGTTACATATGCATTATTTTAACTTTTACTTTAAAACTTTTGTAAAAACCTGCCCTGGGCTTGGTTAAATCTCTTTCTCGCGGGACGTGTAACGCTGCTCGCCTTGTGAAGGGCGGTGGCTGAATGCACGCTAAGGAGATGCCGTTGGATTGGCTGCTGTCTTTCTGTTGCATGTTCCCCTTGTTTTGCTTTGCGTCGATCATTTCAAAGCCTGTACTGCAGCTGTTCTTTTGCTACTTTGTGTCTCTGCAGCTCACATTGTGAAGGGGGCTGAACACACGCTAAGGAGATGCACTTGGATCATCTGCTGGCTTGCTGTAGCTGCTGCTGGCGAGCTGCATGTTCTGCTTGTCACTTGTCATTGTCTTAAGAGCTGGGAGCACATGATGTCTGTCTGCCAAAAGCATTCCAACAACTGCTTGGTTAGATGTCCGTGAACTTGTTTTAAATTGTTTGTAAGTAGTGCATGACGTGCAAAAGTCACCATCTCACGGGTTTTGCTTCCTAAGGTCATAATGTCTAGTCTCGTGTGTCGTCAAAGTGTCTCACAGAGGTGATCAGGTCTCGATTGTTTTGCTCAATTTAGAGGTGCGCTATGCTCCCACCACTTTGTGTCTCTCCCGCTCATGTTGTGGAGGGTGGGAGCTGAATACACGCTAAGGAGATGCGGACGGATCAGCTGCTGTCTTGCTGTTGCTGCTGCTGAGGTACGTGTTTTGCCTGTCCCGCTGCGCGTCGCTCATTTCAAAGCCTGTACTGCAGCTGTCCTTTTGCTACTTTGTGTCTCTGCAGCTCACGTTGTGAAGGGGGGGGGCTGAACACACGCTAAGCAGATGCACTTGGATCATCTGCTGGCTTGCTGTAGCTGCTGCTGGCGAGCTGCATGTTCTGCTTGTCGCTTGTGATTGTCTTAAGAGCTGGGAGCACATGATGTCTGTCTGCCAAAAGCATTCCAACAACTGCTTGGTTAGATGTCCGTGAACTTGTTTTAAATTGTTTGTAAGTAGTGCGTGACGTGCAAAAGTCACCATCTCACGGGTTTTGCTTCCTAAGGTCATAATGTCTAGTCTCGTGTGTCGTCAAAGTGTCTCACAGAGGTGATCAGGTCTCGATTGTTTTGCTCAATTTGGAGGTGCGCTACGCTCCCACCACTTTGTGTCTCTCCCGCTCATGTTGTGTAGGGTGGGAGCTGAATGCACGCTAAGGAGATGCGGACGGATCAGCTGCTGTCTTGCTGTTGCTGCTGCTGCTGCTGAGGTACGTGTTTTGCCTGTCCCGCTGCGCGTCGATCATTTCAAAGCCTGTACAGCAGCTGTCCTGCTGTCTCACTGCCTTGTCTCGCGGGACGTTTAAGTGTCTCTCGTGGGACGTTACTGTAAATTGTCTTCTGAGAAGATCACATCTCATCTCTCTGGTCTCCCTGCCAAGATTTTTTTTTTTATAATAGAAAGATTTTATTTCTTTCTCATATACCAAATATAGGGAAAGTATTGGAGTCCTCCAAAAAAGTCATTTTCGAGATTTTAACCAATCTCAACATTTTAGACCTCCCTGAGTCTGAAAGTACCGCTTTTGGAATTATGTCTGTGTGTGTCTGTGTGTGTGTGTGTTTGTAGGTGTATAAATGAGATAACTTGAGTACGCATTCACTTAGGTCAACCAAATTTTGGATACAAGTATTAGATACAAAATGTAGATTTCTATCAACTTTTGGGCTATTTCAGTTATTATCTTAATGTTCGATATTGTGAGGGTCACGCGGAGCCCTACCTCGATACAGGCTTGTCAGACCCTCTCCCTTGTAAAACATGAAGCAGAAAATAACAATCCCTCAGGTTGATTTGCCGTCCATGCCTGACCCCGGGCTCACTTGATTCCTTCTGTTAGAAACGCAGTTTCCTCTTCAGTTTTTCAGTTTTCCTCTGCCATTGTTCCTTGACTTTTTTTCTTCATTAAGCCACTGTCCCTTCACCTTTAATTCAGTCTGGTGAGCCCCTCCCTTGTAAGATTTCATTGGCTCTCCGAGTCAGGTGTTCCTTGACAGGTAATACCCAAATCCCTAATACCTGTTGAGTTTTTGACCTTCTGGAATGTACGGAGAATGTACAACCCGACAAGGACGCTTGCCCACGCGTGACAATTGTTACAACCTTAATAAAAGGACAAGTGTCTGTGTGTACCTGTGTGTCCGTCTAGTCACTACGGTTAGGAAGAAAAATGTAAAAATAGGAAAAACATTTGGAAGAAGGGTAAAAAAAAATGGAATATGAAAATGAAAATACCAAGTAAGGGTCTAAAAAGTAGGAAATTTGGCCTTATCGGCCTGCTCTGTTATGTAATGCAGAGCACTCCTGGGTTGGCCTCCCTGTTTTCCTAACCATATGGGAGACCAATTCAATGGAGAGATCAGCCATCTCACTAGATGGCAGCATCCCTGAGCTTCGGTACTCATTTGGACACCCACAAGGTATGCTGGGAATTGTAGTCCAGGGAGCTGCACATTCTACTTTATAGGATATTTCCTTGTGACCCAGAAGTGCTTCCATCTGGCAATGCCCTCACAATGGAAGGACTCCTGGATATTCAATAAAAGGAAGTTGGAGCCGGGAGAGGAGACAGGCATCACTTGTCTGGGAGGAGGAGCGAAGGAAAGAAAGAAGAAGAAAAAGAGAGAAACATTGCCATGCTGAAGGATTCTGTTGTATAAAAGTTTGCACTTTGAACACCAGAACTGTGTCAGTGCATCCGTGACTGGGGTTTGGGACTCTGTGGTGGCCCCCTGTTGATCACAGCCGGCAATAGCATCCTGGTAGAAACTTTCCTGTATCTCTTTGGGCGACATGAATGATCTTCATAACTGTCATGATAATACCTGATAACTTCACGTGGGGTCAATGGATGAGTGAAAATAACGATAACTTGAGGTGCATCTTGGGACTCCAAAGCTTCAGACAAAACTAAATCAGATCAATGAGGTAGCCATCAGAGCTGCATTTTCCTAATAAAATAATTTAACTATAAGAGCAGTCAGTCCGACAAGCAACACCGAGATGTACGAAAAAGGAAAAGGCCGCCACTGCAGGAAGGAACGGGGTGTGCATTGTTATTATACGAGAGCAAATGGAAAAAGCCAGGTATGAAATAAAAAACACGAGGTCTTCATTGAATGTTTAGATTGCAGTTTATCGTAGACGGGCAGCTTAATTAGTAAGCATTTACTGTAAAAGAGAAGCAAATTCACAAATCACAACATGGCGTTGTTTTTCAACTCAGGTTACAACGTCGCAGTGCAAAAACGAGTGTGAAAGGTTCGGTGAGTCAGCCTGAGTTACTTTAGAGCACAAGTATTGTCCAGAGTGTGTGGGTGTGTGTGTACGCGTGTGTGTGTGTGTGTCTGTCTGTGTGTGTGTGTGTGCGTATGTGTGGTGTGGTATTTGTGTGTGCACGTGTGCATGGTCCTTGTGCGCAGTGTGTGTGTGTGTGTGTCTGTCTGTGTGTGCGTGTGTGTGTGTGTGCGTGCGTGTCTGTCTGTGTGCGTGTGTGTGTTTGTGTGTGTGTGTGTGTGTGTGCACACAATTCTGCAGACAGCCATGTTGAATGCCGAGCTCTCAAAACAAAGGCCTTTATTTACTTTCCACCCCCAATCCCTGGCCCACAAATCAAAAAAGTGGGGGCATTCTGGAATTGCCCAGATTGTTGAAGAATTAAAGAAATAAAAAAATCAGATACAAAATATTTTAGGCACATCCTAACTGAGAGTTTATGAGAGGTGCTACTCGTTTAGTGCAGGTGTTGGTTTGCATGTGTGTGTGTGTGTGTGGGACGCAGGGCAAAAAATAATAAAACAACTGCGATGAGAACTAAATGAGCAGCCATCTAAAAAAAGAGCGAAACAAAATAGAAAGCCAGCCAAGCACATTCTCAACTCGCAGCCCCTCTCTGGCAGATCCTGCCTCAATTAACCTTCACGGCCTCTGACCCCCAGAGCTGAGGCACCCTGGGCCCAGACTGACTTCTGACCTTGTCGGCTGAGCCAGAAAGCGATAAATAAACAGGAACAGGAGAGCTGAGCAAATGGAGACCATCTGCTGAGGGAATCGTGAGAGCGTCAGAGACAGATAGAGACACGGAGGAGTGAACGAGCCATCTACTCAAGGGCCTCCCATGACCCTCCTCCTCCTCCTCCTCTATGATGCTCATACTGCTCCGGTCTCCATTGGTTTATTTGTTCTTCCACAATGAAAAGTACAAAGTCTGGCACTTGATTGAGGAAGAAATAGTAGGGTGGGAATAGGCACTCATTTTATTTGAGCTCATAATATTGACTGTTTTACATAATAAGAATTCCAAAATACTTAGAGGAGTAGATTTGAAAGGTGCTATATGAGATGGATAGATAGATAGATAGATAGATAGATAGATAGATAGATAGATAGATAGATAGATAGGAAAGGCACTATATGATAGATAGATAGATAGATAGATAGATAGATAGATAGATAGATAGATAGATAGATAGATAGATAGATAGATGTGAAAGGCACTATATGATAGATAGATAGATAGATAGATAGATAGATAGATAGATAGATAGACACAATATAATAGATAGATAGATAGATAGATAGATAGATAGATAGATAGATAGATAGATAGATAGATAGATAGATAGATAGATAGATAGATAGATAGATAGATAGATAAATGGGGAAAATTACATCAGGAATGGTATCAAGTGTAAAATTTTGCCATATCAATATGTGGGCAAGAATACAAATTTCCTTACCAGTCGAGGCCCGTGTTAACAAAGGCCACCACCAGTACTGTCAGGGTACATCAGGGTGCTGGTGGAAATAGGGCTATTTTTGGCTGAAGAAATAGAAGAAGATGGGGATGGTGTTTCCGTAAACAGGAGGAAGGTTAGGAAAGCGGAAATGAGAGTTGGAACTTTGAATGTTGGCAGTATGACTGGTAAGGGGAGAGAGTTAGCTGATATGATGGAGAGAAGGAAGGTTGATATATTGTTCATGCAACAGACCAGATGGAAGGCGATTAAGGCCAGGTATATTGGAGGTATGTTCAAATTGTTCTACCATGGTGTGGATAGGAGGAGAAATGGGGTATGGGTTATCCTGAAGAAACAGCATGTCAAGAGTGTTCTGGAGGTGAAAAGAGTGTCAGACAGAGTAATGATTATGAAGCTTGAAATTGGAGGTGTGATGATGAATGTTGTCAGCGCATATGCCCTTCAAGTTAGGTGTACGTTGGATGAGAAAGAAGATTTCTGGAGTGAGTTGGATGAAGTGGTGGAGAGTGTACCCAAGGGACAGAGAGTGGTGATTGGTGGTTGTTGAAGGGAACAGAGGAGATGAGTAGGTGATGGGTAGGTATAGTGTGAAGGAGAGGAATGCAGAATGCAGAAGTAGTAAGGATGACAGCTAGAAGGGTGTTTGGTGTAACATCTGGACAGAGGAATGAGGATAAGGAAACCTGGTGGTGGAATGGGAAAGTACAGGAAAGTATACAGAGGAAGACGCTGGCGAAGAAGAAGTGGGATAGTCAGAGAAATTGAGAAAGTAGACAGAAGTACAAGGAGATAAGGTGTAAGGTGAAGAGAGAGGTGGTGAAGGCAAAAGAAAAGGCATATGATGAGTTGTATGAGAGGTTGAATACTAAGGAAGTAGAAAAAGACCTGTGGGCTAGACAGAGGGACTGAGCCTGGAAAGATGTGCAGCAAATCAGAGTGATAAAGGATAAAGATGAAAACGTTCCCATAACTGAGGAGGCTGTGTTGAGCAGATGTGTGTTTGAGAGGCTGATGAATGAAGAAAATGAGAGAGAGAGAAGGTTGGATGATGTGGAGATAGTGAATCAGGAAGTGCAACGGATTAGCAAAGATGAAGCGAGGACAACTTTGAAGATGATGAAGAATGGAAAGATGACATACCTGTGGAAACATGCAGGTGTTTAGGAGACATGGCAGTGAAGTTTTTAACCAGATTGTTTGATGGAATCTTGGAAAGTGAGAGGATGCCTGAGGAGTGGAGGTGAAGTGTACTGGTACCAATTTTTAAGAATAAGGGGGATGTGCAGAGCTGCAGTAACTACAGGGGGATAAAATTGATGAGCCACAACATGAAGTTATGGGAAAGAGTAGTGAAACTCGATCAAGAAGGGAGGTGATGATTTCATGCCAGGAAGGTGCACCAGAGATGCGATGTTTGCTCTGAGGGTGTTGATGGAGAAGGATAGAGAAGGCCAAAAGGATTTGCATTGCATCTTTGTGGACCTGGAGAAAGCATATGACAGGGTGCCTCTAGAGGAGTTGTGGTATTGTATGAGGAAGTCGGGAGTGGCAGAGAAGTACGTAAGAGTGGTACAGGATGTGTATGAGGGAAGTGTGACCGTGGTGAGGCCTGCGGTAGGAGCAACAGATGCATTCAAGGTAGAGCTTGGGATTACATCAGGGATCGGCTCTGAGCCCTTTCTTATTTGCAATGGTGATGGACAAGTTGACAGATGAGATTAGACATGAGTCTCAATGGACTTTGATGTTTGCTGATGACATTGTGATCTGTAGCGAGAATAGGGAACAACTGAAAACACACAAGCCCACATCAACATGGCGAATGCCTTTAGCAGAAAAGACCAACGGACTACATTGTCCACTGTTGCTGCATGTTTGGATATCAGCTCTGGATCTGCGCCCGCCAGAGTGCGTGACAACTTGTGGTACCATAAAGTTTGCACAAGATGGTGTAAAATGTGTGCGCACAGGGGACAGCTGAAGGGCTCTAGTAAGTGTAATACCCTGCCACTCCAGGGGTTGATGCCATGTACTAATGTGTCTACTCCCTCTAAACTAATGTCACTTCCGCTTGGACCAACCTCTTCCTGCTCGAAGTCTTTAAAGCTGGAATATTCACCATCTAAGGGCAATCAAGATGTTCCTTGACTCTGCAAAAGGTCAGGGCCTGCGAATTGCTGGATCCTGGTTCCAGCGCCCAGAATTGCATTGTTGGACTTGGTACTCCAATACTGGTGGTGCGGTGAAGGAGATTGATCACATCCTCATGGGCAGATGCTGGAGGCTCTTGCAGGGTCTACAAAAGTGCCCAGTTTGTGAATTCTGACCACAGACTTGTTGTTGCTACTCTTAGGATCCAGCTTAGGTCCAGCAGGTCACCACCTACTAGGAAAATTCCCCTGGACTTGGCCAGACTACAAGACCAGGCTGTTTCTAATGAATTTGCATGCAGTTTGTGTGAGGAACTTGCAGATTTGGGTGTGACTGCCAATCCTAATGTGATGTGGGAGACCTTCCGTAACAAGACCTTCTGTGACAGTGTATAGGCCGGCCATGATATCCAGTGCAAACAGTAGAGAAGAAATTCAAACAACAGCCCTCCATCAAGAAAATCACAATGACCTTCCTTTGGGACATGGAGCGCCCTATTCTGGCCCATTTTCTTGAATATGGACAATCAGAGACCAGTGCAACGTACTGTGCAGTGCTTAGAGAGACACCTGAAACCTGAAACTGTGCCATACTGATAAATTAATTCATGTTTTTATTTCTTGTAGGACTGACTACTGCAATGTGGTGTTCACTGGATGTTCAAACTGTTCTTTATTCAGCCTTCAGTTAATCCAAAATGCTGCTGCAAGAATTATTACAAGAACAAGAAAATATTAACACATCACACCAGTTCATACATCCTCACACTGGCTCCCAGTTAAGTTTAGGGCCAACATCGAAATACTCCTTTTAACATATAAAGCCTTAAATGGCTAAGGTCCGGCTTACTTATTATGACTTACAAACCAAAGCGTACATTAGGATCTCGAGATGCCAGTCTGCTTACGATTCCAAGGATTAATAAAATAACAGTGGGAGGTCGAGCTTTTAGTTACAGGACACCCCTAAACTGTGGACTGGTCTGCCTGCTACTATAAGAGATGCCCCTTCGGTCTCAGCTTTCAAATCCCAGCTGAAGACTCACAACTTCAGTTTAGCACACCCTGACTAGAGCTGCTGATTAACTGTGCAGACTGCGCTTATCTCTATTTATTATCAAATTTTAAATTAAAACAATATTTTCACACTTAGGGAGGTTGAAAACAGTGGTGGAGTTTTTTCATATAGTTTTTATATATGCATTACCGAGATTACGTACAAAGTCAAAAGAGTTATAGTCACCATCCATGGTGGCCCAGATCTAATTATGCAGATCCAGATCGTCTGGGTGACTTTGATTTATGTCGGGACGATTCCAGTTCGGCGCGAAGACGATTCTTCATGTTATCAGTTCTCACACTTCTCGATGGTCCGGGATTTTTCGGGTGATTTTTCTATGTAATAAACTTAATAAGCTATAGCGTAATTAAAATTGCATAATTAGATCTGGACCACCCTATATATATATATGTGTGTACACATTTAGATTTTCCATGATACAAAAATTCGGATGGTTGTTTAAATAAAATACTACTTCCAGGTGAGTCATTTTTATCAAAATTCATATCTGTTTGCTTTTAATCATTATAAATATTTATACAAAATTTGAATCATCTCTCTGTAATTATAACCACAATTTACTTGAAAATGTGCAAAAGTACTCTGTTAAAGTACCACTTCCGGTTGAGCGATTTTTCTCAAATTTCATATCTATTTATTTTTCATCATTTCTAATATCCACACAAAATTTAAATCATATATCTTTATTAATAGCCATAGTTTACTTGAAAAAATCCAAAATATGTTCAGTTAAAGTAAAACTTCCATTTGCCAGAAGTGGCCCAAAAGTTGACAGGATTTCTTATTTTCGATATAAAGCAAGTGTACAAAATCTCATTGACCGAGGGCAAAGCGTTTTCGAGTTATCGTGTTTACACACAGACAGACAGAATTTCAAAAATTTTATTTTCAGACTCCGGAAGGTCTAAAACGTCAAGATTCATCATAATCTTGAGGTCGCATTTTTTCACGATTACTATACTATGCATACGAGAAAGTAAAACGTTTGTTTGTAATACCGATAATCTCAACAGTTTTCGTCTCATTTCTCATTTACTTGTTCTGTTTAAAGTTCTTAAGCGTGTCGTGGCCTCCTACTTCACCAATCACTTAACTTGTAATCAGCTTTCAGTCGGGTTTCAGAGCTGCTCTGCTTCAGGTAACTAATTATGGCGGCAGACACTGGACAAACCAGCACATTCATTCTGTTAGATCTTAGATTTGACACTCAGGTCAGACATGACATCCTACTGTCCAGAATGGAGAACATTCTGGATGTCTCTGGCGCAGCCCTCCAGTGGTTCAAGTCCCATCTGACTGATAGGTAAGAGCTTGTTAGCCTTGGCCACAGCAGATCCAGCTCAGTGCCAGTCACACACAGTGTTCCTCAAGGCTCAGTCTTCTGCCCTACATTTATTTTAATAACATTTTAATTTAGATGATACTCAGATCTAGTTCAGTGTTAAAAGCGAAAGACCATCAGAACTTTCACAACTCACAAATTTCCTCAGTGAAATTAAAACCTGGAAGGAGTTTATCCCTTAAAAATAAAACTCCAACTTAACCAAAGTCATGCTGTCCCTTCGGACCCTTCTGTCAGTTGTACCCTCTCTGCTCAGATGCCCAAGAAGATGTGTGTGTTGTGATTGACAGCCAAAGGATGGAAGGATGGGGAAAGCAGCTACTTTGTGACACTGCCTCCCCCAGGACACTAGATGGCGGTTTCCCTGCAGCATAGTGGTGCCCCAGATTACCGCAGGGCACCATGGGATCTGGAGTTCGGCTTCACAGCCCTGCTGGGTACCGTGGGTGCCGCCAAGAGATGCTGCAGGAAGACCGGGAGATTTTTAATTTCTGTATAGACCGGAAGTACTCCCAAGTCATGGGGGCGGAAGCCCCGAAGTATTTCCAGGCTGAAAAAGACTCAAGCCGTCCATCTGACCTGGAAGTGTTGGCAAGTCACATGAGAAGAAGAACAAAAGCACTTCTGGGTCAAGGACTATATAAAGGGCTGCTGGGAACCCAGCAAGTGAGCCGGAGTTGGGAGGAACATGACAGAGCTTGCCGGGAGGTGTGGAGGAGAGAATTGTGAATAATTATTGCATTTATTACTATTTTTACTTGCCTGTGTATGGTGGTTGGGGTGCTTAGTGGCACTATTACCTGGTGTCCTGGGCGTTTGTCTGTCGGGTTAGAGGAGCGACTACACCCTCTAATGTCACAGTGTGTACCACAAATAATGCTGTTCCTTCAGAAATTTCTTATTTTTCATTTTTTTGTTTCATATTTTGTTTGTATGTTATTTTTTTTTATTATGGCTGTCACACCCGTGCGCATGGGAGGCAGCAAAGGGACTCAAATGAGGGTCATTCCACGCCAGACCAGGGGGTGGCGGAGTGCGCTAATCCTTTCTCACTTTCCACTGCAGACCAGTTACGGGAAACTCCTCCTGGCCAAGATGACATCACGTCCAGTCCAGATGACATCACTTCCTCTGCTTTGCTTTAAAGCCGCCATCTTTACCTCACCCAAGCAGTTCTGTTTTGGACTCCAATCTGTACGCAACTGTACAGTCGGTTTATCAAAATTTGGGTTCAAGTATACGGGAGAGGCCACCGCAAACCTGTTTGTGGCTCATTTTATCTTTCTTATTGTCTCTTATTCTATCTGAATGCTTTTCTGTATCTTTATTTATGGTTTATGTGTTTTATGTGAATATTATTTCTATCCAATATTGTATACGCCGTGTTGTTCTTTCTAAATTTATGTGAAGCACTTTGAATGTGGGAAAGGCCCTATATGAATAACATTATTATCCATCCATCCATCCATTTTCTTTTTTTTTTTTTTTTAATTTTTATTTATTAATTTTATTACAATCAATACATAGCAATCAAGTTTTTACAAAAAAAAGAATTATGTTAAGAACAGATCGATCCCACCCTTGAGAGAGAGAGCAAGCAAAAGCGGTGTAAAATTTAAGGCTTGTAAAAATACCTAAATTAATAAATTCTCTGTGCTTTATAAACTTATTTTAAAATATTACTGATTAGATCCTGCCATGTTTTGAAAAAAGTCTGCACAGATCCTCTAACTGAGTATTTGATTTTTCCAATTTTAAATAATATAACACATCAGTTTCCCACTGACTTAAAGAGGAGAGTTTGGGTTCTTCCAGTTTATCAGAATAAGTCTGCGTGCCAACAGTGTAGTGAATGCAATCACAATTTGTTTGTCTTTCTCCACTTTAAGACCCTCTGGAAGAACCCCAAACACAACTGTTAATGGGTTAGGAGGGATTGTGAGTCCAAGGCTGTCTGAGAGGTAATTAAAAATTTTTGTCCTGAATAATGTTAATTTGGTGCAGGCCCAGAACATGTGACCTAGTGAGGCTGGGGCTTGGTTGCAACGTTCGCTGGTTGGATCATGACCTGGATACATTTTGGAGAGTTTTAGTCGAGACAGATGTGCTCGATATATAATTTTGAAATCATCCATCCATTTTCTAACTCGCTGAATCCGAATACAGGGTCACGGGGGTCTGCTGGAGCCAATCCCAGCCAACACAGGGCACAAGGCAGGAACCAATCCTGGGCAGGGTGCCAACCCACCGCAGGACACACACAAACACACCCACACACCAAGCACACACTAGGGCCAATTTTGAATCGCCAATCCACCTAACCTGCATGTCTTTGGATTGTGGGAGGAAACCGGAGTGCCGGAGGAAACCCACGAGACACGGGAGAACATGCAAACTCCACGCAGGGAGGACCCGGGAAGCGAACCCGGGTCTCCTAACTGCGAGGCAGCAGTGCTACCACTGCGCCACCGTGCCGCCATAACATTATTATTATTATTATTATTATTATTATTAATAATCTGCATATAGAGAGCCAATGGACTGGGATTCACATTCAGGACTCCAATGTACCGTCAACAATTAAACTTTTATGTTTAATTATGCTCATGTATGCTTTTATGTTTATGTACGCATTTTAATAAAAGAACCCAAGAATTATCTATATATATAAAGGAGAGTTGGGATCCGAGAGACTGTGTTTGTGTGTTTGTGGAGGGATGGAGAGTTAAGGTAAGTGGGGGAGTCACGTGATCATCTCCCCTCCCATTCACGTCATTTCATTCATTTCGCTCCGATCTGAGCTCCGCAGCTGACGCGGTCTTGCCGTTCTTTTTCCTTACTGTTTAGTCCTCTCTCCTTTACTGATTTACTGTTTACTAGATGCAGTACTTAGTGAATAGTATTTTTTCCTGTAGTGTTTCTACTTAGTGTTAGTGTTTAGTAGACACAGTGTATCGGTGTTCCCGGCGGTGTTCCGGTTTACTGTTACTTTCTACTCTACTTCGTTTTTGTATTTTAGTGTTTAGTAGACTTTTACTTTATGTCATTTACTGTTGTTTTTTACTGTTGTTCCCGGCGGTGTTGCCGTTATTCCCGTTTCTATTTTTTGTACATGTTCACAAATTAGTCATAGAGAAAATTTATATACTTCGGCTCCAGGAGGACAAACCAAAAATGTTGTATGTAAAGAAGCTCAATAAGTCGCGTGTAGATATATAATTATTCCAACTACAGCAACTGCAGCGAAGCGCACGAGGTCTGCTAGTTAAAAATAAGTGCTAATCCATTCTAATGTTTTACTTTAAATTGGACTTCTAGAATCTTTACAATCTAGCATTTTCAGTTTCTCTTAAAAAATAAAATAATAATAATAAAATAAGGAGCCCATTGCAGCGCTGCCCCCTCCTTTATGGTTTGTGTAAAGCGGCCGCCTCGTCCTCATCAGAGCTCTTTGTCTGCCAGGGTGCCACGCTACTCAATCCGTGCCGCTCTGACAGCAATATGCGACTGTGCTACACAACAGGGGGGAACCGCTGAAAAGACAAATTCGGCATCCCACCCCCTCCCTCCCGCCGGGGCCGATAGAGCCTTTACAGAGTGGCCAGCACAGGGTCACTCCTTTCTCTCGGCTCCGCACAAGAGTGGGCTCGTTTGAATGAGAAAAGGGCGCTGCGAGCAAACAAGTTGACCTTCACCCCGTGGGTCATGGCCCCCATCGCTTGGCTGCTCAGTGATGTGTGGGCGTTTGGGCCTCTCAGGGGAAATAAAATCTCCTTCGTCCAACCAGCTGTAAAATCGTTCTGTCTCTGTGCCCCGGCGTGACACTAAAAGCCGAAGCCATTGTCAGTCTTTTGTTGCGCTTTTCTCAATGTGGCGACGCCAGGGACAGACTCACAAAACGGGGCGAGGCTCAGCGGAGCGGCACAGACAAGCAGCGGCCTTTGCTCTTCAATAGTGGAGTCACTGCAAATCACAGATGGTCATTTAAAGGAGAATTCTAACTCCCCAACTATAAAAATCTGTGGAATTATTTGGCAAGTTTCAGATTTCAGACAATTATCTATTATATCCCAAAAACTTCATGTCCAAAGATGGCTCTGGTTCTCCTTAGGTTTTATACACTGTGACCTGGTGAACACACCGCAGGAAGCCAGGAAAACAGCAGAAAAGAAAAGTTGTCTCTACACAAAAGGATCCATCAGCAGGAGCGCTCTGTCCTGGTTGAGGGTTGTACGGTCAAAATCGGACCTCTTCAAATGGAAAGGGTAGAGCCTACTCGGGGCACTGTGGGTGGAGCTAGGCATCTTCCTAGTGCACCTTCTTGGTACGACGGGGAAAGAGAAAGTCACCCACCTGAAGCTAAGCACGTTCAGGCCCAGTTGGATGGGATACCATCAAGGAAAAACTTGGGTTACTGCTGGAGGAGGTGTTGGTAAGGCCAGCAGGGGGCACTTACTCTATGGTCTGAATGTGGATCCCAATGCCACAGTGCAGTGACAGGGGGAGACTGTGCTGTAAAAATGGCACCGTAGGAGACGTACAATCGAGGTCGTCTACGGTCATAAGACTATAAAACCATTTTACAGTCCCTCCCTTTAAAAGATCCAAGAGGACGGTGGGAAAAGGCGCTGTTGCCTCGCTTCCTGGGTCCTCCCTGCGTGGAGTTTGCATGTTCTCCCCATGTCTGAGTGGGTTTCCTCCCACAGTCCAAAGACATGCAGGTCATGTGCGTTGGCGATCCTAAATTGTCCCTAGTGTGTGTGCTTGGTGTGTGAGTGTGTGTGCCCTGTGGTGGGCTGGTACCCTCTCCGGGGTTTGTTCCTGCCTTGCGCACTGTGTTGGCTGGGATTGGCTCCAGCAGACCCCCGTGACCCTGTGTTAGGATATAGAGGGTTGGGTAATGACTGACTAACTGACTGACTGACTGACTGACTGACTGACTGACTCAATTTCTTATTCACCTATTAGTTAATTAATTGATTAATCTGCTATATAGTGCCTTTCACATATATCTATCTATCCATCTATTATATAGTGCCTTTTATATCTATCTATTTATCCATCTATTATATAGTGCCTTTCACTTCTATCTATCTATCTATCTATCTATCTATTATATAGTGCCTTTCATATCTATCTATCTATCTATCCATCTATTATATAGTGCCTTTCATATCTATCTATCTATCTATCTATCTATCTATCTATCAATTATATAGTGCCTTTCACACCTATCTATCTATCTATCTATCTATCTGTCTATTATATAGTGCCTTTCATAGCTATCTATCTATCTATCGATCATATAGTGCCTTTCATATCTATCTATCTATCTATCTATCTATTATATAGTGCCTTTCATATCTATCTATCTATCTATCTATCGATCATATAGTGCCTTTCATATCTATCTATCTATCTATCCATCTATTATATAGTGCCTTTCATATCTATCTATCTATCTATTATATAGTGCCTTTCATATCTATCTATCTATCTATCTATCTATCTGTCTATTATATAGTGCCTTTCATAGCTATCTGTCTATCTATCTATCTATCTATCTATCGATCATATAGTGCCTTTCATATCTATCTATCTATCTATCTATCTATCTATCTATCTATCTATCTATCTATTATATAGTGCCTTTCATGTCTATCTATCCATCTATTATATAGTGCCTTTCACTTCTATCTCTCAATCTTATTCTAATTGTTTATTCTCCCCTTTGGCCTTCAAGAGGCTCCTGCGACATTTCAGCATATTTTCTTTATACGTTTCTGGGTTTAAAGGATCATTATAAGTAATCTTGTTTACATTTTCATTTTATCAATCAATTATTTTATTCATTTTGGCCTTGCAGGTTTATCATATTCTGGCCAAAATCAGAACAGCTCCTGCAGAGTTTTCAGCATTTGTCTGTGTTTTTCTTTCTTCTTTATACATTTGGATTCCGTTGTGGCCAAAGCTATCAGAGATCTCCTTCCACCTTCTATGTTTCTCTCTTTTTTGCCAGTGTCTTCTTTGGGGTACGCACTTTAAACTGAAATCAAAGGGTCTGCCCAGACACCGTTTAAAAGCACTTGCATGTCTTTTTTAATATTCCCAATTAGAGCAATGATGCCGGTGTCTAAGATGATTAACGGATTCATTTTCATTCTGAGGCTGCTTATGTATTTTTAAATGGCACGTCTCTGTTCCGTGAGTTGAAGTTACGCCAAGCGCCATCCATCTCCCCACAGGGCCTTCTGCATGTTTTCTGTTTAATCCGCGCAGACAGAAGGTCAGGAGTGGCTGTGTTGCTTCGCGTTGTCATCATTCTCTACCCTTTGACACCCACATGACGCAGACCTGGAGCCACTTTGACCTTTACTGGGGCCCACTGTGACTCCTCATTCTGACCCCTCGCTGCTTCTATTGGCCCCGTTAGGTGGACAGCCGGGTGAAGGTGGCAGGAGAGCCGCCGTGGTGCCGCTCAGTTCCAATCCCAGGCGCTGTTCTCGTGACCCCCCCAGTGCTTCTCCCAGCTGGTTGGGGGGGTGTGGGGGGCGGTTAGGGGGTTGCCTGAGGTCAGCCTGACAAGCTTTGATGGAAGAGGAAAATAAAAAGCTTTGCCCTGAATTGTTTTGACAGAGCCGAGGCCGAGCTGTTCAAACAGCAGCACCACATTTTTTTTTCTTCTTTCCCAAAACAAATGGCTCCGTGGGGTTTGTTTATCAAGCTGCTCGGCATTCCTGATTTGACGGGCTGAATGACACTTTAATTCCATTTTTTTTTTTTTGCTCTTTTTAGTTATTCAAAGGCTTGAAGCCCCTTGGAATTCATTACTGGCCCCCTTTTTTCAACATGCAGGCGTCAGCAAAAGTGACACAAAGGCCGAGCTTGCAGAGGAAAGGAAATGGCAACAGCATAGGGGCCGACAGAAGAATGTGTGTGTGTGTGTGTGTGTGTGCCAGTCCTCACAGGGTCTTCTGAGTGTTCGGCCCACTCCTGTTCCCTGGGTATTGCTGTATGATTTTTAAGGACAGGAGAGCCAACATCATGCCACACACCATGGTGTGCCCCATCAGTCCCCAATGGGATGGGATCCAAAGTCGCTATATAATAAGCAGGCACTTTAATCTCTTGACTTTTATGCATGGTGCTCATTGTGAATAGAGATACTGTATATTATATGCATATACACACATATACACATATATACTGTACATATATATACACATATATACACACACACATATACACATATACATTGTCACACACGTGCGATTAGGAGGCAGTCAAAGAGTCTGAAAGTAAGTGAAACATCGCAAGAGGAAGGGTTAATCATGTGGTACTTACCTGAACCTCTTCTCTCATCAGGAACACAAAAGGAAACTAAAGGCGGCTATTTCCAGGCTTCAAAATGGCCGCCATGGCTCCACTTCTGGCGATTCCATTTTGCATTACTTCCGGCTCTCCCCATGGACATCACTTCCGGTTCCTCCATCATGATGCTGTTTCCGACACCTAAATTCATCGTCATTTCCTGCCAACCATTTCCTGTTACCATAATCCTCTATGCTATAAAAACACCATTTTGTCAACTCCAAATCATCAACTGTATTATAATTATATGTACTTTTGATCTTGACCTTTTCGTGCTCCTTTTGCTTCATTTGTCCGCAAGGTCCCCAAACGTTTATATTTGTGAAGATTCTTTTATTGTGGGTTTTATACCACAAAATACACATATATACACATACACACACACATAATATATAATATAATATATTCCGTGTATTGTATATATATATATATATATATGGTTTCCTCCCACAGTCCAAAGACATGCAAGTTGGGTGGATTGGCAATTCTAAATTGGTCCTAGTGTGTGCTTGGTACGTGGGTGTGTGCATGTGTCCTGTGGTGGGTTGGCACCCTGCCTGGGATTGGTTCCTGCCTTGTGCCCTGTGTTGGCTAGGATTGGCTCCAGCAGACCCCCCGTGACCCTGTGTTCGGATTCAGCAGGTTGGAAAAAGGATGGATGGATGGATATATATCTCTATACTAATAAAAGGCAAAGCCCTCACTGACTGACTGACTGACTGACTCACTGACTGACTCACTGACTCATCACTAATTCTCCAACTTCCCGTGTAGGTAGAAGGCTGAAATTTGGCAGGCTCATTCCTTACAGCTTCCTTACAAAAGTTGGGCAGGTTTCATTTCAAAATTCTACGCGTAATGGTCATAACTGGAAGGTATTTTTCTCCATTTACTGTAATGGAGTTGAGCCCGAAAGTCGTGGGGGCGGAGTTTCGTGTGACATCATCACGCGCAATCACGTGAACTGACTGTCAACGCAGTGCGTAGAAAACCAGGAAGACCTCCAAAAAGCGCTTAAGAAAACATGCATTATATAATTGAGAAGGCAGCGAAACAATAAGAAGCAAGCGAGTGACATATACTACCATATTAATGAGTGATGCTACCTCGGAAAGAAAGCAAGGTGTAAACCTAAACTTTAAATTAAGTTCATAGACAGGCTACCGCTGGCAATTCACATGCCCACAGGTAATGCGGGATACAAGTTTAATGAGAGGACGCAGGATATAAATGAGAGTTTTGATCACTTTGTAACTAAGTTAAAATTGTAGGTGAAGGGGTGTGCTTATGCAAATTCCGAGAGACTGTGTTTGTGGGGGATTGACAGTTAAGGCGGGTGGGGCAGTCACGTCATCATCTCCCCTCCCATTCATCTTATTTCGCTCTGAGCTGAGCTCCGCGGCTAATGACGTCTTCCGAAGCAACTTCGTCACACTGCCACCAAATACTCACAGAAAAATCCACAAGTTAATACACACGCTGTCTCTAGAGTTTCTCTACACTGAATCCTCCAGGCACTACTTACAAAAGGTCACATTGACAATCGTGTTACGTTATTTTTAAAATGTTTCCTTTTCTTAGCACTAGCACAGCTGAGAAGCTTCGATGCATGTGCTCCATAACGCGTTAAAAATCACGCATTTAATCACACTGCATTACAAGCAAAGAGGAACTTCTGTCAATGCATGATTTCCTGGTACACCGATTACATTGACCAGCACACCCCGATTCATTTTACCCTCGTACCACCTTAGTTTGAGAAGAAGTATGAAAAAATATGAGGTTAACACAGAAAAACAGATCACCAATTCAAGCTTTATGAATAATCGATTAATTCGCCATCAATAATTGTTTTGGTAAAGCCATACTCAGTGTAATCCTCCTTCCATTTTATCATTTTTCCGCCACTAGCCATAATTATATGAACGGTAAAAAAGTAAGAGCGAAGCGACGGTGACTTATTCAGGCAGGCAGGCGACAGCTCAATAGCTCGAATTTGGATATAAGTAGGTTCTACTTAGTCGCCAGAAATATTTTAGTTAGGAATGGAAGTTGAATTTAGTCTTAAAATTTCTATGGTAAAGAAAAAGTTATGCAATGATAAATAAATTTAACTATATAAAGTCAAAACTTGATTATATAAAGTCATTCCCGAATATATAAAGTCAAAACCTGAGTATATAAAGACAGCGTTGGAATATTTCGGAATATATAAAGTAAGCGCTAGAATATATAAAGTCAGCGTCAGAATATATAAAGTCAGCGTCAGAATATATAAAGTCAGCGCTGGAATATATAAAGTCAGCGTCGAAATATACAAAGTCAGTGCTGCAATATCCATCCATTTCCCAACCCGTCGAATCCGACCACAGGGTCACGGGGATCTGCTGGAGCCAATCCCAGCCAACACTGGGTGCAAGGCAGGAAAAAATCCTGGGCAGGGCACATGCATCATTTTCAAAACATTAACCGAACAGTGTTTTTTTAATTTATTTTTCTGAATACGTTTTTGTTCACTTAGTTCAGTTCAGAGTCGTTTCAATCAATAGACTTTGACTTTATATATTCAGGAGTGAGTTTATATACTCCGATGTTGGCTTTATATAATCAGGAATGACTTTATAAATGCTGACGCTGACTTGCTATATTCAAGTTTTGACTTTATATATTCCAGCGCTGACTTTATATATTCTGACGCTGACTTTATATATTCAAGTTTTGACTTTATATATTCGGGAATAACTTTATATATTCAAGTTTTGACAATTACATTGTCAATCATGTTACGTTATTATTAAAATGTTTCCTTTTCTTTTTACTTCTCCGCTGCCAAGCGCGGGTATTTTGCTATATATATATATATATATATACACTCACCTAAAGGATTATTAGGAACACCTGTTCAATTTCTCATTAATACAATTATCTAATCAACCAATCACATGGCAGTTGCTTCAATGCATTTAGGGGTGTGGTCCTGGCCAAGACAATCTCCTGAACTCCAAACTGAATGTCAGAATGGCAAAGAAAGGTGATTTAAGCAATTTGGAGCGTGGCATGGTTGTTGGTGCCAGACGGGCCGGTCTGAGTATTTCACAATCTGCTCAGTTACTGGGATTTTCACGCACAACCATTTCTAGGGTTTACAAAGAATGGTGTGAAAAGGGAAAAACATCCAGTATGTGGCAGTCCTGTGGGCGAAAATGCCTTGTTGATGCTAGAGGTCAGAGGAGAATGAATGGGCCGACTGATTCAAGCTGATAGAAGAGCAACTTTGACTGAAATAACCACTCGTTACAACCGAGGTATGCAGCAAAGCATTTGTGAAGCCACAACACGCACATCCTTGAGGCGGATGGGCTACAACAGCAGAAGACCCCACCGGGTACCACTCATCTCCACTACAAATAGGAAAAAGAGGCTACAATTTGCACGAGCTCACCAAAATTGGACAGTTGAAGACTGGAAAAATGTTGCCTGGTCTGATGAGTCTCGATTTCTGTTGAGATATTCAAATGGTGGAGTCAGAATTTGGCGTAAACAGAATGAGAACATGGATCCATCATGCCTTGTTACCACTGTGCAGGCTGGTGGTGGTGGTGTAATGGTGTGGAGGATGTTTTCTTGGCACACTTTAGGCCCCTTAGTGCCAATTGGGCATTGTTTAAATGCCACGGGCTACCTGAGCATTGTTTCTGACCATGTCCATCCCTTCATGACCACCATGTACCCATCCTCTGATTTCTACTTCCAGCAGGATAATGCACCATGTCACAAAGCTCGAATCATTTCAAATTGGTTTCTTGAACATGACAATGAGTTCACTGTATTACAATGCCCCCCACAGTCACCAGATCTCAACCCAATAGAGCATCTTTGGGATGTGGTGGAACGGGAGCTTCGTGCCCTGGATGTGCATCTCACAAATCTCCATCAACTGCAAGATGCTATCCTATCAATATGGGCCAACATTTCTAAAGAATGCTTTCAGCACCTTGTTGAATCAATGCCACGTAGAATTAAGGCAGTTCTGAAGGCGAAAGGGGGTCAAACACCGTATTAGTATCCATCCATCCATCCATTCTCTTCCGCTTATCCGAGGTCGGGTCGCGGGGGCAGCAGCTTAAGCAGAGAGGCCCAGACTTCCCTCCCGTATTAGTATGGTGTTCCTAATAATCCTTTAGGTGAGTGTGTATATATATATATTTATCTATATCTATATATCTCTATCTATCTATCTATCTATCTATCTATAGATAGATAGATAGATACTTTATTAATCCCAAGGGGAAATTCAGATAATCCAGCAGCAGTATACTGATAGAAAGAAACAATATTAAATTAAATAGTAATAAAAGTGAAAAAATGAAAAAAAAATGGAAAAAAAAAAAAGCAGACAATAACTTTGAGTAATGTTCGCATTTACTCCCCCGGGTGGAATTGAAGAGTCGCATAGTGTGGGGGAGGAACGATCTCCTCAGTCTGTCAGTGGAACAGGACGGTGACAAAAGTCTGTCACTGAAGCTGCTCCTCTGCCTGGAGATGACACTGTTCAGTGGATCCAGTGGATTATTCATATATATATTTATAAATATATATATATATATATATATATGCATATACAGATAGATATATATAGATATGAGAACAACACTCATATCAATGACAAAACAATTACATTAACAATCATGTTACGTTATTTTAAAAATTTTTCCTTTTCTTTTTCATAACTTCTTGAACACACTACTTCTCCGCTATGGCTGGTATTCTGCTAGTATAATATATATATATATATATATATATATATATATACATACATACACACACACTCACATATATATATATATATACACACACACACACACACACACACACACACAGAGTGCACATAGTCTACTCAACAATGCACATTCTTCTTGAAGTCATTTCCTTTGTGCCAGTAGAAGGAGGTGTGGCCAAGATGACATCATCTTCACCTCTGACCCCTTAATCCCTAATGTAGTCACACCCACAGTCTGGTGAGAAAAAAAAAGAACATGTCAAAGAAAGCTTTAAAATTCATCAGTGTGGTGCTTAGAGAGGCCCACTCTGGCAGGAAGAATATGGCAGCCAAGACAAAATGAGAAAACTGGATCAGTTGGGGCTTTCATTTTACTGTAGGGAGATGAGAGGTTGGGAGCCTGTGCTGATTTTAATGATTTTCTCTCCCTCCCCATGCAGACAGAATGACTGACAGCTCTGACATCTCCGACGTGAATTACAGTGTCCATCCGCCAAGACCCAGCCTCTTACTACTGGAAGGACATGCTGTATAACTGGAAGTTCGGACATTTTGAAATCTATTTAGTGGAACTCCTGTCTGAAAAAACATTGCTTTATAATTGCTATCTCTTATATAGTGCCTTTCATATCTATCTCTTTATCTGTCTCTCTGTCTAGATATCCATTTTCCAGTTAAACTCAAAAAATAGAGAACCCAGAGCTAAAAATTCAGGTAGCCTTTTTCATTTTATTTTAATAGTGTGTGCCTCTACCAGCCACTGGTAATAATGCCAGCGTGACGACTGCAGTGTTAACAGTTGGTATTTGCTGGTCTGTTCCGTCGTGTTCAGAACACCTGGATGTTTCCCTCCTTCAGTCCGTTTCTTCTCCAGGGTGAGTTCCCCACATCTCCACATGTTTACAAGGCTTTGGAATTCTTTAACACAATTGGATTTGACAGGGTTCACTGGACAGCGTGGTGCTGGGCCTGTCACAGGGTGGTCTCTGCCCGTTTATTTTCCAGCTCTCGAAGCTCGTTCTTCAGGCCACTGATCTGCATGCTGTGCCGTTCCTTCATCGCCACCATCTGCCGATCCAAAAGCCACAGCTGCTCCTGGTACTTCCTGCGAGCTCCCTTGTAGGCAGTGGCCACGCTGCTGTAAGAGTTTGAGATAAAAGGTGTTTAAAATGGGCAGAGGAGGGAGTGAAGAATGTGGATTAGTTGAAATGCATGCATGTTATTCATGTAGAAAATGGAGGGTAGCGGCTCTGCAACAGCACAGGATAATTGGCAGTTATGTCACAGATGGAAGTAAAGTGTTTTATATGATTTGTCTGCTATTTATTTCCATCTGACTGTCTATCAATTATCAAACATGTGCCCCTGAGGATCACCTTCAGGGCTCACCTAAGGTATGTGGTATGAGAGGGGGCGCTGTCACTGGCAGTCCTGTCTCCCTTAACTCTCACAGCCTCGAAAAACTGGCCCTTGATGGCAATTGAACCAAAAATGCCACAAAAGATGCTCCCAGTAAGTGGCGGCTCACACTGGACCTGACTGCCCACAAGGACGGTGGTCACACAGAATGCCTCACGTGCTTAAAAATGGCAACTTTGCCCCGTTGGTATCCCAACTATTTTTGGTCTCACGTTGTGTCATCCTTTGACTGACTACACTATCTATCTATGATATAGTGCCTTATCTATCTATCTCTCTCTCTATCTATTATTCAGTGCCTTTCATATCCATCTATTTGTTATATAGTGCCTTTCATAGCTAGATAGCCATCATTCTATTATATAGTGCTCCATCATTCTATTATATAGTGCCTTTCCTATCTGTCTTTTATATAATGTATGTCATAGCTCTCGTTCTACAATTCTATTATACAAGAGTGCCTTTCCTATCTATTATATATATAGTTCCTTTCATATCTATCTATCTATATGTTTGTTATATAGTGCCTTTCATATCCGTCTACCTGTTCTAGCATGCTTTTCATAGCTAGCTAACTATCATTCTATTATATAGTGCCTTTCCTAACTATTATACCGTATGTATAGTGCCTTTCATATCTGTCTGTCTTTTCTATGTATAGTGCCTTTCGTGTCTATCTATTATATAGTGTCTTTCATAGCTAGCTAGCTAGCTAGCTAGGTTTTATTCTATTATATAGTGCCTTTTGTATCTATTATATGTGTAGTGCCTTTCATGTCTATCTTTTATACAGTGCCTTTTGTATCTATCCATCTATGTATCTATCATATTGTGCCTTTCAAATCTATCTATTATATAGTGCTTTATTTCTTTGCCTTGTTGGTTGTTTCTGTTGGTCTTATTCTCTCATTTTTATTGTTTCTTGATTTCTTAACCAGCAGCCAATTCACAATGATATCCACAGCTCAGAGGAGTCAGCCGCTAGGCTTGTCTAACCCAGGGTGGGCTCGTCATGACGTGTCTGTCATCAGGAATGATTTGGAGAGAAATTAAAAAAGAAAAAAACTGAAGATCCCAAAGTTATCGATTTGCTGTGGGCCATAAATCGTAGCTGATATTCTCATCTACAACGTAAGAATGGCCTGCTGTGGCACAATGAAAGCCCTCACATGAAATCACTTCTGTCCTTTGTAAGGACCTTCTTCTAATCAAGCACTCTGCGGCACTCCAACCCCGTCGGTCAGCCCTCTTAATCTCCGGCGGATACTTCTCGGCGCTGTCGAGCGTTACCTGTGCGCCCTCGTCAGCTCCCTCGTCAGCTCCCCCGTCCGTCTTCCTCGTGCCGAACTCTCAGCCATGACCGCCTCCAGGGAGCTGCGCAGAGCCTGCGTGCGCTTCTTCAAGGTCTGCTCCCTGCACGACAGACGGGGAAGGTGGACAAGAAAGAAGAGCACAAGAGAGATAGATAAAGACAGCTTAAAACAAGAAAAAAGGATACTGGAATTACGGAGAAATACCTGCAGCACGTACAGCGCGTTACCAAAAACTAGCAGTTCACCTGCCGCCGCACACCTGAGTGGACAGGAATGTCATGTGACCACAGTCTAGTTCTGGGGTGAACGTCGTCGGTCCTGGGGGGCTGCAGTGTCTGCAGGTTTTTGATCCAACCCATTTACTTAATTAGAAACGAATCCCTCCCTGTGTTAGATCTTATCTAATTTCAATTCTTCTTAGTATTTTAATTCAGCCATGTCAGGATATTGTTATTTCACATATTTCCCCTTCAGTCTCATTCGTTCACTTTTTTTCTTTTCAATTTCCTTCTAAACATTTTATTAAACCGGAGAACTGACGATGAATCAACACCAAGGTGTAAATGGAGAACTGCTGGCTCATTTGTCGTTTGCATCTTATTGCTAATATGAAGCCATTAAAACAGAGAATGCAGCTCTTTAAGAGTGAAAACAGCAATTAAGGGTGGGGAACCTCAACAACCGAGACCACCAAAGTGAAGTATAAAAATGTCACAAGAGCAGTAAATGCTTCACCAGCAATAATGGTCTCCTCATGAAGAAACAACAACCTACAGCCACTGCAACTCTCCAGGACCGACGTCTCTCACCCAGGGGTCTAATCTGACAAGGACGAGTCACTGTCACCGTGCAGGGTGACATAGGAGCAGAGGGGCGTGTCACATTGTCATGACAGCAGACTGCAGTGAAATGGTCACTAGCCTGTGCTAATCATAAAACATCACCACTATAAGGAGCCATAATTAGTGACAAGAACAGATAGATAGATAGATAGATAGATAGATAGATAGATAGATAGATAGATAGATAGATAGATAGATAGATAGATAGATAGATAGATAGATAGATACTATATATAAGTTAGAGACATAGACAAATCACCATATGATCGACAGACAGATAGATGTGAAAGGCACTATATAATAGATAGATAGATAATCATATACATACATAATTTATATATATATTTCCCGTAATACACATATACATATATATATATATATATATATATATATATATATATATATATATATATATTGTCACACACGCGCATGGGAAGCAGCTAAAGGGCTTGAGTGAAGGCGGTTCTGAGTCATGCCGGGATGTGGCAGAGTGCACTGACTCTTTTTCTCCCTTTCCTGTAGACCATTCCCAGGAGATTCCACCTGGCTCTCTTGACGTCACTTCTGCGACCAAGCCAATGGAAGTAGACCATACCGGCTCCGGCCCCTGTGATGTCACGTCCGGGCTTGAACCAATGATTGAAGAACATGGGCCCGATCCTTATGACCTCACTTCCTGTCTTCCCCTTTAAAAGCTTGCTCTTTTTCCCCTGTCCCTCAGTCTTGTTCTGGACTCAGTTGTATGCACATCAGGATACCATATTATATGGGTGGCTGCCCCAAACCTTTATCTGTTTATGTCTCATTTTGTGACTATATATATATATATATATATATATATATATATATATATATATATATATATATATATATATATATAAATGTTACTAGATAGATAGATAGATAGATAGATACTTTATTAATCCCCAAGGGGAAATTCACATACTCCAGCAGCATACTGATAACTGGCCACTCTAATCTGGCCCTGTGTGTGTCCTGCAATGGAGTTGTTCCCTATCCAGAGTTGGTTCTTGTCTATGAAATTTTGTTTCTAAATGGATGTAGGTTAATTTGTAAAACAGTAAAACAGTTACGTATTAACTGACCAGTTATTCTTTTTCCGCTCTACTGAACACTTTCTGTGCCAGGAACAAGGCGGAAAGGTGTAACAGAATGGAGCAGCAGTGTCCTCTAGTGGCCAGGATCAAAAAGCTCCAATCCGTTTTCTGTATATATTAGAATATTAGAACAGCACATGTTATGTGAAACCCTTCTCTTTGTATGGGTATGCGCATCAGAGGCACATTTTCAATTTGGAACTTTTGAATTATTAAAAACTTAATGACTCTAAGCAAAACTTATATCCAGAAACTTGTTTTAACTGAATATATTATTTTTTTTTAAAGGTAAAAAATATTTCAAAGAAATGTTATTGTATGTTATAATTTAATTTCTATCTATCTATCTATCTATCTATCTATCTATCTATCTATCTATCTATCTATTATATAGTGCCTTTCACATCAATCAATCTATCTATATATTATATATTGCCTTTCATATCTATCTATCTATCTATCTATCTATCTATCTATCTATCTATCTATTATATATTGCCCTTTATCTATCTATCTATCTATCTATCTATCTATCTATCTATCTATCTATCTATCTATTATATATTGCCTTTCACTTATCTATCTATCTATCTATCTATTATATATTGCCTTTCACTTATCACAAGTTCAGAGTGGATGGTTTTGATTATGTGGTTTTTGTATCATCAGAGTCCATGAAATGTTTTAAGTGCGGTCAAGTGGGACACAAGGCTAGCCAGTGTAAGCGCTCTGAGGTAACAGCAGACTTAACAGTACCTGGTGTTTCTAAAAGTAGCCGTGAGGACTACTCGATATTATATGACGATGAAGGCAGTGAGTCTTCCGTCAGTTTTTCTGATATGGAGGAGGACTTAATGGAGGGCCCTGGTCAGAGTGTGCAGGATCAGAGCAGTTCTTTACCTTCTACGATGGAGCAGCCAAAACCTGAACATGCAGCTGAGCCGGCGGATGCGGCTGAGTCCGCGCCCGCAGCTAAAGATGTGCAGAGTGGTGAGAGCGCCCCTGAGAAGGACGCTGCGGCCGAGGTCGGATCACTGCCTACGGACGGTGTTACTGTTAATTCTGCACATACGAGTGACAGCGCTGAGCTGCCTGTGAGTGTGGCTGCCGTTCATGATGATGGGGCTCTGCCCAGCGCCGAGCTCATTGAAACAGAAGCTGTACAACAGATACGGGAGGTTGAGGAGAATGTTAGGGCTGAGAATGCGATCAATAAGATCAGCACCCCAGCAGACGACAGCGAGAGTGCTGTTCTAGAAATAGAGGATGAGACAGAGTGGGTAAAGCCCGTGACAAGAAAAAGGAAAGACGGGTCCGCATGTAGTGGTGTTGCAGTTAAGTACAATAAAGTTGAGAGCTCAGTCTCCGCAGCTGACGACTCTGAGAATGTTCAAGATGAGCCTGAGGTGCCTGCAGACGTCGGTACTTTGAGTCAGGATGAAGGCGGTGGCTCGGGGACGTCAGTGAGGTCCAATCTGTCACCTCAGCTGAGCTTCCATGGTGGCTACAGTAATGATAGCTGTGGAGGACTGCCGGCTTTGTACTCCGGTCCTCGACCCCAGGCCGCCAGGAGGAGCTCTCCCGACAGCAGGATCGTGCCCTGACTTCCAGCAGGGCATCATGGACCTTGGAGTGTTTTTACACAGCCCGGCTGGATACCTTGGGGGCCGCTGGGAGTCGCTGTAGGGGGGCTCGTGGGCTCATCTGTGCCCTATAACCCGGGAGTACGTCATGGTCACGTGACAGGAAGAAACGACGTGCTCCCGGGTTGAAGAAAAGGACTGTTTACCCTGACCCGGAAGGAATAAGGAACTGTGGACTGATTGGGCAGGAACACCTCCGGGTCAGGGTGTATAAAAGGACTCTGGGAAAACCCAGAGCTGGGAGGTAGGGTGGCTAAGTGTCTGGGCGAGGAGGAGAGTATTATTGTGGTATTGTAGTGTAATTTATGAGTAGTGTGGAGGGTGCTTTGTGCACGTTGTGTGAAGAAATAAAAAA
This sequence comes from Polypterus senegalus, assembly GCF_016835505.1. Lineage (NCBI taxonomy): Eukaryota > Metazoa > Chordata > Cladistia > Polypteriformes > Polypteridae > Polypterus > Polypterus senegalus. The sequence goes on along the minus strand of NC_053163.1, from coordinate 151,207,656 downwards.
GTCTTGGACTTTTATCCATTGTCTAGAGTGGTACCTGAGGGTTCAAGGGAGCACTAGCGCCCCCTACTGCCACATAGCATAATCCGCTTTGTGAAATTTATTGAGGGCAAGAGGGGTGTGAATGTCAGTCACCATTTCCCTGATCTTCATCTGTTTTTGAGCTCGGCTAAGGGGGTCCTACGCCAGGCTACAGCTTTAAGAGAACAGAAGCTGTGCGGCTGAAAAATGTTATGAGCAGGGTGAAACGCTCCTTAAATCCCAAGCCAGTATGATGTACTGCTGGACACGTCCTTCCACGTCTTTATTAAAGTTGTTTTTGGTGACCGCTTTTCTTTTTTGCCTTTTCATGCCTTTGTGTAATTTTGGCACACTTAACATCAATGGAAGTCGACATGACAACAAGCGGGTCGCGGTGTTTGATTATCTACTTAATAAACAGCTTGGAGTTATTTTTTTACAAGAAACTCACACACTGACCCTGCTAACCAGGCAGACTGGCACAGAGGCTGGCAGGGGCAGGTGTGTTTGAGTCACGGGTCGAGCGTTAGTGCCGGGGTCGCCATTCTCTTTTCTACTCTTTTCTCACCCGAATCAACTAGCGTGACAGAGGTGGTTAAAGGCAGACTGTTGAAAGTGGAAGGGGGCACAACGTGGGTATTCATAAATGTTTATGCACCCAATGAAGGCAGGGAGCGTTTGCAGTTTTTCTCTTTACTTCATGACTTACTTGTGCGGTGCAAAGATGAAGATCTTGTTTTTGTTGGGGGGGATTTTAACTGCACAGATGATGCCACCTTAGATAGGAATGGCCTGGAGCCTCACCTCAGCTCCGTGGCTCACTTGAAGTCAGTCCTCAGCAAGGCCGACCTTTTTGATGTCTGGAGGGCATTACACCCAGGAATTCGCCAGTACACGCGGGTGAAGGGTTCGGGAGGCTCAATCTCCATGGCGAGACTAGACAGAGTGTATTGCTTGAATCACCACAGCAATCTTATAGCGAACTCCTCCATTCATCCTTCTGGCTTCTCTGATCACAGTCTTGTCCTTCTCAAAGTTTCCCTTCCATTTCAATCTTCCTTTCCGTCATACTGGCACTTCAACAACAGCCTACTGAAAGATCTCCGTTTCATTGAAGTTTTTGAATTCTTCCAGAAGAGGTGGAGGTTGACGACAAGTTACTTTTCATCTCTGCGGCAGTGGTGGGACTGTTCAAAAACTGAAATCAAAGTGCTGTGTCAGCAATACACGCAGAATGCAACTCAGAACATGAGGAAGGCAATGGCAGAGTTGGAAGAGGACATCTTAGAGCTCTCTTCGTCTTTAGACAGCTCTTTTAACGATGGCGTCTTTGAGAATCTAAAGTCAAAAAACAAGATCTCATGGACTTATTGGACAGACGGGTGCATGGTGCTCTTGTGCGCTCAAGAATTCAGGAGTTGGCTGAAATGGATTCTCCCTCTCAATTTTTTTTGGACTTGAGAAAAAAAGATCACAGAGTAAAGTGATTCACGCTCTGAAAAATGAGGATGGGAGCATCATCGAGGAGCCTGAGGCCATCAGAGCTCTAGCTCAGGATTTTTATAAAAAGCTGTTCTGTGCCGAAACAACAGAAGATTCTTCTGAGACCAGGAGCCTCCTAGACAACCTGCCACAAATCCCCAAAATGGTAAAAGAGCTTCTGGATACAACCTTCAGCTTAGAGGACTTGACTACGGCCCTCAGCAGACTAAATACAGGAAAGTCACCTGGCATAGACGGCCTGACGGTTGAGTTTTTTAAGACATTCTGGAATTTATTAGGTGCGGATTTATTGGCAGTCTTCAGAGAGAGCATAATGAACAATGAACTGCCATTATTTTGTCGGCAGGCTGTTATTGCTCTGCTCTCAAAAAAAGGAGATTTGTCCGACCTCAAGAACTGGCGTCCTGTTAGTCTTTTATGTACGGATTACAAGATTCTGTCCAGGGCTCCGGCTACTCGCCTGCGCAGGGTAATGGGGTGCATCATCAGGTCAGATCAGACTTACTGTGTGCCAGACCGCTCCATCTTTGATAATATATTTCTGGTGAGAGACCTGATTACGACTTCAAAGCTTCTTGGTTTAAAGGCAGAAATGATCTCCTTGGATCAAGAAAAAGCTTTTGACAGAGTGGATCACCAATATCTGTTCAGAGTCCTACAAGCTTTTGGGTTTGGGTCCTCCTTCTCCAAATACATTGGAATGCTTTACTCAAATATATATGGCGTTCTGAAGATTAACGGTGCCCTGACAGCCCCCTTCTCTGTCACCAGGGGTATTCGCCAGGGCTGCCCCCTCTCAGGGATGCTCTACTCTCTGTCAATTGAGCCACTCCTAGAGCAGCTCAGGGTGTCGTCTTTCTGGTCTCAGCATCCCAGTTTGCCCCACTACTTGTTTTAAGGGCGTTACCTACGCAGATGATGTTACTGTCTTTGTGTCTTCTACATCTGAGGTAAACACTTTAGTCAACTGCTTAGACGTTTTTCAAAGACTGAAGTCGGCTCAATTGGCTCAAGAGCAATGCTTTCTTGCTGGGTGATTGGGGACTCGCGTCTCCTTCAGCTCTTCCTGGGATCCTCCAATGGAATACAAACGTGTTTAAGTACCTGGGGGTGTATTTAGGCACAGATGGCACCGCTGTAGACAATTGGGTGGGGTGGACAGATCTGATCCAAGCAAGGCTGAACCGTTGGAAGTGGCTTCTGAGGGACATTTCATGTAGAGGCAGGGTGTTAATCCTGAATAACTTGATTGCCTCCATGTTTTGGCACAAGCTCAGGTGTGCTGATCCACCAGTAGCTCTGATCAAATCCGTACAGATGATCATCCTTGACTTCTTTTGGGACAGTCTACACTGGGTCCAGAGAGGTGTGCTGCACCTACCAGTGGCAGAAGGAGGGCAGGGACTGATTGATGTCAGGAGTAAAATCGAGGCCTTCAGGCTCCAGACGCTGCAGAGGCTGTTCTATGGTCCAGACGGCCTGCCTTGGAGAGACCTGGCGTTTGTAATTTTACACAAAGTGAGCGAGTTAAAATTTGACAAACAGCTACTCCTCTTAGACGTTTCCAAACTAACTTTATCATTTTTGCCAAAATTTTATCAGTCCATGTTGCTTACTTGGCATAATAAATTTATGAGATCTCGTTTTGTTTTTGGCAATCTTCATTGTTTTTTAGAGGAACCTCTGATTTGGAATAATGTGCTGAAATCTCCTCTGCTCTTCTCTTGTCACTTCACCTCAACCCTTATTTAAAGTGGAATCACGAAGATTGGCCATCTTTTAAATAACCACACTGGCACATGGCACACTTCAGCACACCTCACATCGGTCCTGGGCGTGAGGTCTGAACGTCTTGTACACCACTTTCTGTGCCAGTTTAAGGAGGCCTTGGTCAACTTAGGTGCAGGGTCACTGTGCCAGAGCGTCTCTCCGGACAATCCGATCTTCAACTCAGATGTCACAGATCTCGTCATCCAAGTCAAACCCAACGTCACAGACTGCACTGACCATCTAGGATCCATTCTGATATTTGGCAACTTAATAGACAAGCAGTTTGACACAATGGGAAAAAATGAGCTCTACCGGGTGTGTGTTAGGTGACTTTTTATAAATTACTGAGAGACTTGCCAGACACACAGTGGAGACAAGAACTGCATGTTGGAGTGAATGAAACTCCAGCATGGAGAACTTTTTACGAACAACCACTGCAAAAAAGAATTGGCGACCTGCAATGGAGGATTCTTCATGGGGCTCTCGCCACCAACTCCTTTTTGTCGGTTATTTCACCAGGAACATCAGACTGTTGTCCGTTTTGTCAACAGCGAGAGACTGTCTTTCATCTTTTTGTTAACTGCAAAAGGCTTGAACCATTTTTTACATTTCTCAAGACACTTTTGGATAGAATAGGACTGTCATTGTCAAGTGTTTGTTTTATTTTTGGTGTTAAGTATACTATGAGACAGAGAAACAAGTGTGTGCTGGGAAATTATCTTCTGGGCCAAGCAAAACTGTCAATCCTCAAAACCAGGAGGAACAGAGAGAAAAACTCAAAGACCACCGATGTGCTCTTGATGTTTAAAGTGCTGGTGAAGTGCCGATTGAAGCTGAAATTCACTTACCATCAACTCATTGGAGACATGCAGACCTTCTGTGATTTATGGGGGCTTGGGGGGGCTTTGTGTTCTGTTGAGAAAGGCAAGCTGGCGACTTGGTGGTGACTTCTTTAAATGTCCTTCAAAATATTTTCATACTGGATGGTTGAAAGCGCAGAATAGGAGACTCCTGGGGAATACAATGCTGTGTGTATAATGGAGAGCGATGTACGGAGTAGGAGACGAGTACAGGGGGAGTGATGGTGGAGTAAACTGATTATGAAATGTGTGTTTATTATGGACAATTATTTATATTTGTGGATCAGGAGGCATGTTTAAGGGAATAGTGGTTTAATGAACAAATTATGAATTACTTATTTATTATGGAAATTCGGTACTTTGTGTCTGGAGTAGGAAGTGTGTACGGGGCAATAGTAGTGGAGTAATGCAGCATATTTATTAACTGCATACTACTGATGTGTTCATGTTTTTTTGTCATTGCACAAAGTAAAGTTAAATTTAAATTTTAAAATAATCTATTAATGTGTGGAGTGGGAGAAGTGTAAAGGGGGAGTAATGGTGGTCTCTGTGTTAATGTGTTATAATGAATTAACATTTGATTTTCTTATTAATGTGCGGAGTAGAAGGAGTGTAAAGGGGGAGTAATGGTGGTCTCTGTGTTATAATGAATTAACATTTGATTTTCTTATTAATGTGTGGAGTAGCTGCGGTGTGTTGGCACCCTGCCCAGGATTGGTTCCTGCCTTGTGCCCTGTGTTGGCTGGGATTGGCTCCAGCAGACCCCCGTGACCCTGTATTCGGATTCAGCAGGTTAGAAAATGGATGGATGGATGTGTGGAGTAGGAGGAGTGTAAAGGGGGAGTAATAGTGGTCTTTGTGTTATAATGAAATAACATTTGATTTTCTTATTAATGTGCAGAGTAGGAGGAGTGTAAAGGGGGAGTAATGGTGGTATGGTGTATGGTTCTTTTGTTTATTCTAAAATTTGGCTTTTTTTTGGTCATTTAACTGTGTATATTGTTATATTGATTTTTTTTAATGTTCACAATAAAGGTTGTTTTAAAAATAAAATATCTATCTATCTATCTATCTATTATATATTGCCTTTCACTTTTCTATCTATCTATCTATCCATCTATCCATCATATAGTGCCTTCATGTTTATCCATCTTATGTATAGTGCCTTTCCTATTTATTATACGGTACCATTTATGTCTATTGTATCTATTTATTGCCTATCAATCTTCATTAAAAAGGTTTCAGTTTAAAACTTGCAGCTCAGAGTTGACAGGACTTCTTAGGTTGAACAGACAGAATGATTCAGGAGACAAGGATAGAAAGGCGTCTCTTCTAGGCTCAGTAGCATTTAGCAGTGACCAAATATTTAAATAAATAAAAAAATATACATATATTGAAAATCTGCAGTGATGATTTAGGATCTGTTAATTGGCAAGGACAATATTCATAAAATCCTTTTCAAGGTTGAATAAAATGAAAATGCAGACAAAGTTACTTATAATGACCATAAAACCTACAAAGAAACTTCCTGCTTTGTATGTTGAAATGTCATAGGCGCCTCTTGAAGGCCAAAGGTGGGCATAAAGAATTCAACTAATCCTCAAGATTGGAAAAGAGCAAAAAGCCAATAGACAGATAGACAGACATGTCACAGACAACATTTCCATAATATTTAAAAACATTTTAAAGACCTTTCCCTTTTAAAGATCCCAGAGTAGAGTTCGAAAAGGATCTCTTACTCGACATTTCAGAAATGGAGTGGAAGGCAGCTGTGCACAGAATTCACTCGAGCTTCATATGCGCAAAGCATACAATTATTTAATTTAAAATCTTTTATCAAGCACACCTGTCTCATTTAAAATTCTCCAAAATGTTTCCAGGATGAAATCCAACCTGTAAACGTTGCAATCGAGCTCCAGCCTCTCTGGGCCACATGTTTTGGGCCTGCACCAAATTAACATCATTCTGGACCCAAATCTTTAAATGTCTTTCAGACAGCCTTGGGGTCACAATCCCTCCTAATCCACTAACAGCTGTGCGTGGTGGGCTTCCAGAGGGGCTTAAAGTGGAGAAGGACAAACAAACTGGAATTACCTTTACGTTCACTATTAGCACGTAGACTTATCTTACTCAGCTGGAAGAATCCTAGCCCACCTTTACTAAGTCAGTGGGTAACTGATGTTATATGTCAGTGCTGCCCAAACTCAGTCCTGGGGGACCCCCTGTGGCTGCAGGTTTTTGTTCCAACCAGCTTCTGTGTTTAGTTGGACTGCCAGCCCAATTATGTGAGCTGCTATTTCCAAGTTTCTGTGTTTTGGAGTCAATGGAGAAATAACACAACAAAATTTATTAAAATGTACTAAGCCAGTGGTTCTCAATCTGTGGGGCAGGCCCCCCTAGGGGGGCGCGAAGATGTGGAAATAAAGAAAACAAGAATCAAAAAAATGAAAAATACATCTGTTGAAACCAAAACAAATGAACTTAAACTACATTCTGATACTAGAAAAATAAATATAGAGTTAGATAAATGTCGATAAAAGTTAAGTAGGTGTAATAAAATATGCATCTATGATACATCATTAATTGAAATTGGTATTCGTTGGCTACTTTCAAAAAAAACGTTAGGGGGGCGCGATTAAAACTGTTATGAAAACTCGGGTCGCAAATACTTAAAGGTTGAGAAATGCTGTCCTAAGCACTTTAAGTTTTTTTAACTTTTTAACAATTTTCAACCTGATTTTCATTCTGCTTGTACAGGTGTCCCAATTGTTTAATTTATTTATCTACTAATTAGTGGGTCTGCTGCTAACGTTATTGCAGCCTTTCATCATTCAGTGTTGGTTACCCGCCTGTCAGCTCTTTTTGTTTTTAATTGTCATTATTAGGATACAATTTTAATACTAATTTGCAACGGTGATGGACAGGTTGACAGACGAGATTAGACAGGAGTCCCCGTGGACTGTGATGTTTGCTGATGACTTCGTGATCTGTAGCCATAGTAGGGAGCAGGTCGAGGAGACCCTTTAGAGATGGAGATCTGCTCTAGAGAGGAGAGGAGTGAAGGCCAGAAAAAACGTTTTGCACTGATCCTCTAAGTGAGAATTTGATTTTTTTTTTCCCAATTTCAAACAGTCTAGACCAGTGGTTCCCAAACTTGGTCCAGTGGGCCCACTGTGGCTGCAGGTTTTAATCCCATCCAAATTCAAAATTTGGATCTGATCAATAACATTTAAGAATAAGGATTTATATCGGAGGAAAGGATTTTCTTCCCCTTGGTCTTCCAAGGCTGTTGACCTTCCTCTCTTTCTCATAGGCGGAGGGGCTGATTTGATTTGAATTTAGTTTTGTCAAGTCTGACTTGCTTGTTTGGAATGCTTTTAATAAATTCAATTAAATGTTAAAAAGAAGAAAAAGAAAATGGCGGCACTCAATAGAGCGTTGTGAAATACCATATATACTCATGTTTAAGTTCTCCAGCGGATAAGTCGGGCCTTGATGTTACCGTATAATTTCCTGTATTTTATAATGTCGGTCGTATAAGTCGAATGCAGAAACTCACGCTATTGGTCCAAGAGATTACGATATGCTAACGCCCACCTGAGAGAGTCACCACGGAGCACACGGCCTTTTTCTTCTATGTATTGTGCCTACGTGACCACACAGTAATACCCGAACTATCCCAAAGTGATGTTTGCACTGATTTGTCTTTTTGGTATCTCTCACCCTCATACACCTTTATCGTAAGAGCATCCCTTATCTACGATGGAGTGCTCGATCAGAAGAAAATATGAAGCTGGCTTTAAATGTAAAGTCTTTGAAGTGGTGAAAGGAATCGGTAATTGCGCTACCGCAACAAAATTCAATGTGTCTGAGAAACTGATGAGAGACTGGAGGAGTGTAATCAGAATATAAGTTTAAGATGTCACTGTGCTCTGTGCATATATTTTAAATCTGTTTTTCTTTTCTTTCTACATGCACAGCTGAGGCAGATTTAGTACAAAGGGGCTCAGCATTTAGAACTGCTAGGCCAGCGGTTCTCAAACTTCCGTATTTCGTGCATCCCCCTTTTCTACCTGGAATAATTCTGTGCCCCCTGCATAATATACTCGACAAAAAAAGAAACGTTCCTTTTTCAGGCCTGTGTATTTCAACAATAATGTTTTAAAAATCCAAATAACTTTACAGATCTTCATTGTAAAGGGTTTAAACAATGTTTTCCATGCATGTTCAATTAACCCTAATCAATTAATTAACATGCACCTGTGGAATGGTCGTTAAGACCTTAACAGCTTACAGAAAGCAGGACACTAAAGAGACTTGTCTACCGACTGTGAAAAACACCCAAAGAAAGATGCCCAGGGTCCCTGCTCATCTGCGTGAACGTGCATTAGGCATGCTGCAGGGAGGCATGAGGACTGCTGATGTGGCCATGGCAATAAATTGCCATGTCCGCACTGTGAGACGCCTAAGACAGCGCTACAGGGAGACAGGAAGGACAGCTGATCATCCTCGCAGTGGAAGACCACGTGTAACAACACCTGCACAGGATCGGAACATCCGAATATCACACCTGCGTGACAGGTACAGGATGGCCACAACAACTGCCTGAGTCACACCAGGAACACACAATCCCTCCATCAGTGCTCAGACTGTCCGCAATAGGCTGAGAGAGGCTGGACTGAGGGCTTGTAGGCCTGTTGTAAGGCAGGTCCTTACCAGACATCACCAGCAACAACGCCACCTATGGGCACAAACCCACCTTCGCTGGACCAGACAGGAGTGGCAAAAAGTGCTCTTCACTGACGAGTCGCGGTTTTGTCTCACCAGGGGTGATGGACGGATTCGTGTTTATCGTCGAAGGAGTTGAGCACGTCTGGGACCTGTTGGATCGCAGGGTGAGGGCAATGGCCATTCCCCCCAGAAATGTCCAGGAACTTGCAGGTGCCTTGGTGGAAGAGTGGGGTAACATCTCACAGCAAGAACTGACAAATCTGGTCCAGTCCATGAGGAGGAGATGCACTGCAGTACTTCAAGCAGCTGGTGGCCACACCAGAGACTGACTGGTACTTTTGATTTTGAGCCTCCCTTCATTCAGGGACACATTGTGAAACATTTTTAGTTTATGTCTTATGGTGTTGACTCTTTTAGTGTTCATACAAATATTTACACATTAAGTTTACTGAAAGTAAAAACAGTTGAAAGTCAGAGGACGTTTCTTTTTTTGCTGAGTATATAAGATAGATGAGAATAACCCATGATACAACTAACAAAGGTGTGATACTCGTGTGGTGTCGCGGTGTCTTATCATTTTTACTTCCATAGGATTTGCATGTGTTCGGCTAACTTTGATGAAATATTAGCAATTTATTTTTTTTCAAGTGCTTTAATAACTGTTAAAATGCTTTGTGTGGTTTTTGGTAGCAATTCTAATCCCAAAAACAAAGAATAAATTATTTATTCTTATTTAATTATTTTTTTATCTAAAGAAACAATTAAATATGTTTTAATTTTTTAAAATCTCGTAAACGAGGTGTGGTCCATGGCCGGCCATTTATCCCGGCCAATACCCCCAGGCCACCAGAGGGAACCCTCCCTGCGACATGAAGATGCCTCAAATTCCAGCAGGGCATCATGGACTATGGAGTTTTCCTGTAAAGCCCTGCTGGATAACGTTGTGACCACCAGGGGTCACTCCAGGGAGAACCAGGGACTACTATTTGCCCTACGCCCCGGAAGTACGTCCGAGTCACATGGACAGGAGGAATGATGTACTTCCGGGGTGAAGAAAAGGACTTTTTAACTGACCCGGAAGTGATAAGGAATCATGGACTGAAAGATTGGAAACACTTCTGGGTCAGGGACTATAAAAGGACTGTGGGAACTCCCAGATGGCGAGCTGAGCTGGGTGGAAGGGTGGCAACGCGTCTTAGAGTGGTGGAGAGTTTATTGATTAGTGTATTGTTTAATTTAATGAGTATTGTGGAGAGGAGGGTGCTTTGTGCACTGTGCATTATTAATAAAGTCAATATTTGGACTTTTACCTCATGTCTGACGTCTTGGTCAAGGGTTCAAGGGAGCGATAGCGACCCCTATCTGTCACAGAGGACACAGATGAAGTCAATCTGCACGAGACGAACATATTTTCGTCTGACAAATATTATACTGCTGTTAGTTGCATCATGAACATAACCTAATACGCACTAAATTATTTAACTCAATTTGGCAATATTGGCTACGCTGCCAATGTGATGCAGTCGCGCCGCATTATCACCTGATCTACTGTTACCCGAATGTTCGCGACAGATACCGATACGTCTCAAACTTTCTGGATTGAAAATACGCGACTATAAAAGCAGCAGCAGCAGCGGCGCCACTCATCATAGAAACAAACTTCAAATAGAAAAGGAGCTCAGAGTGTCGTACCTCAAATATCAAACCAAACTGGACAGGCTGTGTACGTTAAAGCAGGCACATATTAGTCATTAGATCTACGCCTTAGAAATGTTTGATTTTGATTTTAGTTATAATGCATTCGTTGTGATTATATGCTTGCAAATTTAAATTTGAAATAAAAATGTAAAAAATTAATTTTGATGTCATGTTCATTTATTCAACACCCCGTACAGCTTCAGGGGGCGTGCCTGACAGTTTGAGAACCGCTGTGCGAGGCCAAGCATAGGACAAGATAGACAAAGACAAATGAGCAACGCACTATTTCTGCGTGTTCGAGTCAGCATGATATTGGATCTCCATTTCCTTGTTTGGAATATCATGAGGTCCTGCACATGGAGAAAGAGTATAAAGCCTTGGAACTTTGCCCAGCACACCTTTTGAAGCCGACAGATGGATGAAAGATTACGTCACCCGATCCTGAAAATCCTTCCAGCGCAGCAACGAAAATGGCAGACTCTACACGAGGTCTTGTCATGGCTTTCCGTCTGTTATGTCGCATAAACCATCATTAAAGAAAGCTAAATTATTTTCTCTTATGTGATTTCTTACCGCTGTATCACTACGGGAGGGATATCGCCTTGTTTTAATATATCTATTGTGGGAGACGGTTGGGCACCATACCCAGCTGGGACACCTGGATGGTCCAAGAGAAGGAGAATACCTTCCCTGGGCCACAAGAGGGCAGCCGCCCTGATCTGCTTGGGGGCCACCGGAATAGAGCTGGGAAGCTCATCCCTGTGGGAGGACGTGGCCACTGCCAGGGGGCGCCCGGACGGTCAGGGAACCGTGGATGGCAGCACTTCTGCCATACCGAGAAGTGTCGTTGGACAGAGCACCTGGAGCCCTTCCGGGCAATTTATAAAAGGGGTTGCTTCCCTCCAGTAGATGATCCGGAGTTGGGAGGAAGGAGACGGAGCTTGTGAGAAGGGGGAGTAGATAGTTGGGGACTAAGGCGTTGTGGTGCTGTTTAAGAATAAAACGTGTGTGTTTTGGACATTCTGGTGTCTGTCTGTCTGTATCCGGGGGCTGGCTTTCCACACTATTTAGGTTTGGGTTACTTAAGAAGCCTCAATTAAAAAAGAACGTATTCCAACCAGGGAGTTAGCGCCCCCTAGAGGAAAACAAGGAGGCAAGAAGATGTCAAAGAAAAAAACTAAGTGTCGCATTTTTCAATGGGCGTATAAATCGTGGTCTGATTTTATGATCGATTTTTCAGGTTTCAAGACCCGACTTATACGCGAGTATATACGGTAACAATAAGAACTGATAACTTTTCTTAGGAGGCTTTAAGTTATTGCTGTTCTACCGGAAACAGAATCCCTCCAGTAAAAAAAATCAACAACATCAAGAGACAAACTCGTTATTCCCACAAGATTCAGAAAACTCCAAATTAAAGAGTGGATAACATCCATCGTAACGTCTCACCGTTGCTGTGCTGCCTGAATCTGACGCATTACAGGATGGTTTCTGAAGGCCAGCGCCGCCTCGCCCGTTGTCACCCAGTCAGCTGAGCTCTGCTAGGATGAAGTGAGAATTGTGTTAAAATGCGCCCGTTCCTTCCTCTTGGCATCCTCTTTCCCCTCACTAGTCTATATATTATGAGGGACGTTCAAAAGGTTTCCGCACTTTTTTTAAACTCTATTTATTAAGAATCTCAAAAACAAATAACATCACTTCTCTACATAGTCGCCTTCGTTTGCCAGGCAATTTCCCCAGCATCGTACCAACGTTTTAATGCTCAATTACTACTCTTCTGACCTTCACCATTTCCAACAAAATTTAAAAGTGTGGAAACTTTTTTAACCTCCCTCGCATATATATATATATATATATATATATATATATATATATAAATTATTTTTTTTAATGGTCCCCACCGGTTTTCATTCCAACCCCATTCCTCACCTTCGCCCCGTCCTTCTCTTCCTCCTCCTCCTCTTCACTTCTCCGACACTCCAGGATCAAAGCAGTGGCCACCTCCTGTGCTTTCTGAACGGACAAACACCATTCCAGGTATCGGCGCTCTTTTTCTGCAAGTTTTATTTCACTCCGGAGCTCTGCCATCTCCTCCTGGCGTCAGAGGGCACAAAATAAAATGGCTTCATGTTATTAAAGGTAGGGAACCGAAAGATGAGCTCACAACGGCGGCTCTTAGATTTATGCTGACGGGTGTCTGATGGCTTCTTTGATTTTTCAGAGGCTTTTTCTATGATAGAACGATGATAATCTGCCAGTTTTAACAGGGTGAAATCAGTGAATTGGAAAATGTAGAAGTAACGTTTTGATTCAATTGGCCCAAAAACAAATACATCCCCAGGTCTGCTCCATACTCCCATCACTCTTTCAGGGAGCCTCTTGAACCCGACACCATTGGTAATGTAACCGGATGAGCTGGACAATGAGGACACCAAACGAAAGCAAGGGGAAGGTGGAAAGTACAAACACAGTGTTTTTGTTAAAAACAGTCAAACCCAAAACAGTGTTCAAAAGAAAGTACAATGCTGCCAAACGTCAATCCTCTTTAATAAAAGCCCTGTGTGCGTCCAGGTGTCCGTGTGTGTGTGTGTCTTCTGGTAAAGTGCGCATGAGTGGGGCCGGCACATCACACCATGCCCCGCCCATGCGCACGGCATCTTGGTCGCAAGCACACTCGAAGCTGAGAACACAGTGAATGGCCTATCCGCGGCAGCGCATAATAAGCAAATAAAGCACACACACTGGAAGCTGGGCACACAGTGAATGAGGTCAGGGTCCTTGCCATTTAATATAGACTGTTCCTACTAATGTTTATGCACTACCTGTTCTAGCGCCTGTTAATGTAACAGGCTTAATGTCTAGTAAATAAATAATCCGTTAAAAACAGTGCAAATGTGGAGGTTAAAATCCAATAAATAGTTATATTAAAAATGAGGTTAGAACCAAGGTTACTATAGTTAACAAAAACTAAAATCAAAACTGAAATTGTAGACACGCGACGGGCGCTGAGCAGACTCCTGTCAATTATGGAGAATCCACTGCATCCACTGAACAGGATCATCTCCAGACAAAGGAGCAGCTTCAGGGACAGACTGCTGTCACCGTCCTGCTCCACTGACAGACTGAGGAGACCCCACACTATGCGACTCCTCAGTTCCACCCGGGGGGGTAAACGTTAATATTATATAAAGTTATTGTCTGTTATACCTGCATTGTTATCACTCTTTAATTTAATATTGTTCTTTATCAGTATGCTGCTGCTGGAGTATATATAGCGCCTTTCACATCTATCTATCTATCTATCTATCTATCTATTATATAGTGCCTTTCACATCTATCTATCTATCTATTATATAGCGCCTTTCACATCTATCTATTTATCTATCTATCTAATATATAGCACCTTTCACATCTATCTATCTATCTATCTATCTAATATACAGTGCCTTTCACATCTATCTATCTATCTATCTATTATATAGTGCCTTTCACATCCATCTATCCATCTATCTATCTATCTATTATATAGTGCCTTTCATATCTATCTATCTATCTATCTATTATTAAAAAAAACATTTTCGTAAACAAATAAAATAATTAACAAAGCCGAAATGAAAAACTAAACCATTAAAGTATTTGGAACGACTAACGGAAATAAAATAATAACATACCAAAAGTATTTTTAGTTGTCATTTTTGAATGAATATTCTTGCCATTAGTCTTTAACCCTTGTAACTTTTAACTCAAAATAGAATGTTATCCCCCACAAGCCACCCCATTATATTCATCCAGTGAATGGCGGCTGGTGATGGCGGGCAGATGTTCACATAGCATTTGCAGTGACAGAGCGAGCTGACTATAGGCGTGTAAAGCATGTGGAATAGAAAGCGATTACTGTGCTTTCTTTGTGCTTGTTGTATGTCAAGATGTAATTGGAACTCCTGAAATCAGAATGTCAGGCAGTCAGTCAGTCATCTTCCAACCTGCTATGTCCACCAATTATTTATTTAAAATCTGTCCTTTTCTTCTAAGCCGCGGACCCGCTATACACTGAAAAAAGTATAACATTGATGTTGTTCATTCAAAGTAAAATTTTCCTTTAAAGCAACTTAAGATTAGTCATTTAGTATTGTAGCTTAAAATATTTGGTTTCTGATCTGAATCAAAGTAAAACAATTTGTTTGTACCAAAGTAAGTTATGGTGGAGGGAATAAACATCCATCCATCCATTATCCAACCCGCTATATCCTAACTACAGGGTCACGGGGGTCTGCTGGAGCCAATCCCAGCCAACACAGGGCACAAGGCAGGAAACAAACCCCGGGCAGGGCGCCAACCCACCGCAGGGGAATAAACATAAAAATCCTATTTCAGTTATCCTAATACTTTAGGTTGTTCGTGTGCTGCGTGGGAGAGGCCCTTTGTATTTTCTTCCGGTCGAACTTTCCAGTGTGCTGGCTTTCCAACTGCCAAAAAAGAAGAACACTTTCCTGAGTGGAGTGGACGTGGCTATACAGGTCTGGTCATTTTCAGTAGCAGACTTTTATAACGGAGGATTTCTGGTAGGTAACCCTGTTTCTCAACTGTTCATTTTAAGTATAAGAACTCATAATAAAACATATTTTCAAGAAAGCTGTAGAAACATTAAATATTTTTTGTCATTTATTTGAGATTTACACTGCAAAATGCTTATGTATTTGCACTAGATTTTTAAATAAATGTAAAAAGTACAGCATTGTAATATGTTATGTTCATAATATTTCTAATAGCATAAAAACAGGTCACAACCAATAAACCATTTTAAATTGTAACAACTTAAAAAACAGATTTACTTCAGTAGAAAACAAGTGAATTACTGTACACCCAATCACTCTAAATGATTTACCTCAACTTAAAAATTGTAGGTTCAATAAGATAAAAAGAATTATATTGGTTCAGATTGAAAATATTAAGTGTGAATCATTATCTTAATTATTTTAAGTTGAATGGTGGTTGTACTTTTTCAGTGTACCACAAGGGATAGAAAACATTTATGCTTGAGTGCTTAACACGTTGACTACTGGACCGTTCATTACCAGGACTCTGCAGTATTGGTCTGTGCATATACGATAAATAATGAACTCTGTGAAAACTCGTACAAAATGTAAAGAAATATATTTGGGCCAGTTTATACACATACCTAAAGGATTATTAGGACCACCATACTAATACGGTGTTTGACCCCCTTTCGCCTTCAGAACTGCCTTCATTCTACGTGGCATTGATTCAACAAGGTGCTGAAAGCATTCTTTAGAAATGTTGGCCCATATTGATAGGATAGCATCTTGCAGTTGATGGAGATTTGTGGGATGCACATCCAGGGCATGAAGCTCCCGTTCCACCACATCCCAAAGATGCTCTATTGGGTTGAGATCTGGTGACTGTGGGGGCCATTTTAGTACAGTGAACTCATTGTCATGTTCAAGAAACCAATTTGAAATGATTCGAGCTTTGTGACATGGTGCATTATCCTGCTGGAAGTAGCCATCAGAGGATGGGTACGAGGTGGTCATGAAGGGATGGACATGGTCAGAAACAATGCTCAGGTAGCCCGTGGCATTTAAACAATGCCCAATTGGCACTAAGGGGCCTAAAGTGTGCCAAGAAAACATCCCCCACACCATTACACCACCACCACCCGCCTGCACAGTGGTAACAAGGCATGATGGATCCATGTTCTCATTCTGTTTACGCCAAATTCTGACTCCACCATTTGAATGTCTCAACAGAAATCGAGACTCATCAGACCAGGCAACATTTTTCGAGTCTTCAACTGTCCGATTTTGGTGAGCTCGTGCAAATTGTGGCCTCTTTTTCCTATTTGTAGTGGAGATGAGTGGTACCCGGTGGGGTCTTCTGCTGTTGTAGCCCATCCGCCTCAAGGTTGTGCGTGTTGTGGCTTCACAAATGCTTTGCTGCATACCTCGGTTGTAACGAGTGGATATTTCAGTCAAAGTTGCTCTTCTATCAGCTTGAATCAGTCGGCCCATTCTCCTCTGACCTCTAGCATCAACAAGGCATTTTCGCCCACAGGACTGCCGCATACTGGATGTTTTTCCCATTTCACACCATTCTTTGTAAACCCTAGAAATGGTTGTGCGTGAAAATCCCAGTAACTGAGCAGATTGTGAAATACTCAGACCGGCCCGTCTGGCACCAACAACCATGCCACGCTCCAAATTGCTTAAATCACCTTTCATTCCCATTCTGACATTCAGTTTGGAGTTCAGGAGATTCTCTAACCTCTCTCTCATTTCTCCTAGGGCACGAAGTAGAAAATGGCCGACAGTGGGGTAACTCGCGTTGAAATCGTAATTGAGGAACTCCAAGCACTTGATGAAAAGATTCAGAAACTCCTGTCCCGACGGAAATACCTGAGAAATCTGAAGGCCCGGCTGTTGGATAAACCGTCCTTGCCATCTGGAACCGGCGAAACATCAACCCCGCGTTGTGCCGACCTCACCCCCGCGTCTCGTAGGAGCGAGCCGCTGCTGACCTCGGTGGATTTCAGCTATGCAGGCGGGGTTCAAGGCCAGAGCACCTCCATCGGCACAGGCAAGCATTTTATCTCAGAACCGGTTTGACCCTCTCCGCGTCCCCATTTCGCCTTCAGCACCTGGTGATGTATTAGTGGTAGGTGATTCCATCGTTAGAAACCTTAATGTCGCATGCCCTAATGCAAAATCGTTTGTTTCTTGTTTTCCCGGTGCTCGTGTCCGAGATGTAATGAAACGTGCGCCAGCAGTCTACGAGAAACACAAGGAGAGGGCAGTTGGATCAATCGTCTTGCATGCCGGCGTAAACGATATAAGGCACCGACAATCAGAAATCCTGAAGGCTGACTTCGCAGCTCTGATTAGAGACACGAAGGAGAGGACCCCATCGGCAAAGATCTTCGTTTCGGGTCCACTACCTCTCGTCAGACGATCCAACGAGTACTACAGTCGTCTGCTAGGGTTGAACAACTGGCTACAGGGTTTCTGCAAGAAGAAGGATGTCGGTTTCATCAACAATTGGAATCTCTTTTGGAAAGGCGCGTCTCTTCAAGCGTGATGGCCTGCATCCGAACAGTTTCGCGCCGGGTCCTCTCCGAAAACATATCAAGGTAATTCGTTTTTCTTGACTATCTATCTCTGCTCTTAACCCCTTCCGAAATAATACTGTTGTGCCAGGACATGATGAATGTTTAATAGAGTCTTCCGTTAAAGTGCACACCATTAATACTGTAATAAGCAATCTCAATGCACGTAGAAAACCTAGGAAATACGGCATAAACTCCAATAATCTAATTAAAATCACTATTTTAGAGGAACAATGTATTAAAACTATAAAACAGATCACAGATTAAACAAAAATATACACAGAGCGCTAATAATAATAATTTAGTTCCTATTCCAAATAACAATAACGCACATAGTACTCATCTCTGCACCTCCGAAACATTAAATATGGCACTATTAAATGTTAGAGCTTTAACTAACAAAACGTTTTTTATCAACGATCTTATTAGTGATAAAAAATAGATCTTATTGCACTAAATGAAACATGGCTTAATTCAGATGCGCGCAGTTTTAATCGAATCTGCCTCCGGATTACAGTTTTACTCATTCAAACCGCCAGGGAAAAGGGGGCGGATTGGCTAACATTTACTCGAGCGATTAAAATGTAAAGATGTCAGTTTTGGTAAGTTCAAGTCCTTTGAGTATCTCGCCGTTGTTATTCATGGAGATTCTCAAGTTCTAATACTATCCGTGTATAGACCTCCTAAATATAACGCGCTTTTTGAGGAATTCTCTGACTTAATGTCAATTTTAATTACTAATTATGACACACTCCTAATAGTTGGCGACTTTAATTTTCATATAGATAATCAGTGTGATCTAAAAGTAAAAGAATTTATGAACCTCCTGGATTCTTTTGATTTGAGACAACTCATAAATCAGCCTACACATAAAGCAGGTCATACATTAGACTTAGTGATTACTAAAGGACTGAAAGTTGATATAAAACAGATCATTGATATTGGTCTATCAGACCATTTTCTTCTACTTTTAATATAGAAATAATGATAAAAACACTCATGAGAAGCATATTGTTAAAAACGCTTCTTTGATTGGCAGCAGCTTTAAAACTTACAAACATTTTAAGCAATCAGTCCGTTTATAGTGCCAGCTATAATAGCGAGGACAATGTAAATAGTAAGGTGGAAAGATTTAATTCTAAAGTGAGAGCTGCTGTTGACATAGTTGCACCTGAAAAGACAGTGAAAAAATCTTCTAGCATTGTTATACCATGGAAGACCCAAAGAGTGTCTGATTTAAAGAGAACATGCCGTAGAGCTGAGCGTCAATGGAGGAAGAGTAAACTTACTATCCACCACGAAATATTAAAAGTCAAAATAACAGAATACAATAACACTGTCCGTCTTGAGAGACGCTGCTATTTCTAAGATTATAAATAACAATTCTAGTAATCCTAGAGTCTTATTTTTCAACAATTGATCGCCTACTAAACCCAGGTAGCTCAAAGGAATGCCTCCTAAGTGCTTCCAGTGAAACCTGTGAGGCTGTCGCTGTATTTTCAATCAAAAATTAATGATATTAGAAATAACATAGTATATCTCCCCAACACTAAGGATCCCCTAAACCCCAACATCCTGTTATAAACAAATTAAACTCTTTCACTAGGATAGATTTACCTGATTTACAAAAATAATATCTCAATTAAAACCCTCCACCTCGTCCTTGACCCGATACCAACAAGGTTTTTCAAAGAAGTATCAGGCGTGCTAATTGATAATGTTCTTGACATAGTAAATTCGTCACTAGATACTGGGGTCTTCCCAGACTGTCTTAAGACTGCTGTAGTTAAACCCCTACTTAAGAAACATAATCTTGACCCCTCGCTCTTGAAAATTTTAGACCCATCTCTAACCTGCCCTTCTTAAGTAAAGTTCTAGAGAAGGCAGTCATTATGCAGTTAAATGACCACCTAAATAAACATGCTATTCTTGATAAATTTCAGTCAGGTTTTAGAACAAATCACAGCACAGAAACTGCACTCGTTAAAGTAGTAAATGACTTGCGGGTAAATGCAGACAGAGGCCATTTATCTGTTCTCATCCTCTTAGATCTGAGTGCTGCATTTGACACCATTGATCACAACATTCTTAGAAATCGCCTTAGTCAATGGGTGGGCCTCTCTGGCAGTGTCTTAAATTGGTTTGAATCCTACCTGACAGGGAGAAAATATTTTGTTAGTTGTGGGAATTACAACTCAAGACACATGATATCCAATATGGTGTTCCACAAGGCTCTATCCTGGGTCCGCTGTTATTCTCAATCTACATGCTTCCGTTAGGTCAGATTATCTCAGGGCACAACGTGAGCTACCACAGCTATGCTGATGACACACAGCTGTACTTATCAATAGCACCTGATGACCCGATTCTATTGATTCACTAACACAATGTCTGACTAGTATCTCAGAATGGATGAATAGTAATTTTCTCAAGTTAAATAAAGAGAAAACTGAAATTTTAGTGATCAGCAATAATGGATACAATGAGGCTATTAGAAATAAACTGGATACATTAGGATTAAAAGTCAAGACGGAGGTAAAAAGCTTAGGGGTGATTGTTGACTGTAATCTGAATTTTAAATCACATATTAATCAGATCATTAGGACAGCATTTTTCACTTAAGAAACATAAGTAAAGTTAGACCTCTTATATCACTGAAAGATGCTGAGAAATTAGTTCACGCGTTTGTTTTCAGTCGACTAGATTACTGTAATGCACTCCTCTCAGGACTACCCAAAAAGATATAAATCGTTTGCAACTAGTGCAGAATGCAGCTGCTAGAATCCTAACTAGGAAAAGAAAATCAGAACACATCACACCAGTTTTGATGTCACTACACTGGTTACCTGTGTCATTCAGAATTGACTTTAAAATTCTGCTTATGGTTTATAAAGCCTTAAATAATCTCGCCCCATCTTATATATCGGAATGTCTGACACCTTATATTCCAAATCGTAACCTCAGATCCTCAAATGAGTGTCTCCTTAGAATTCCAAGAACAAAACTTAAAAGAAGTGGTGAGGCGGCCTTCTGCTGTTATGCACCTAAAATCTGGAATAGCCTGCCAATAGGAATTCGCCAGGCTGATACAGTAGAGCACTTTAAAACACTGCTGAAAACACATTACTTTAACATGGCCTTTTTATAACTTCATTTTAATCGTAAGTTAACTTAATCCTGATACTCTGTATGTTCAATTCATCATAACAACTATTCATGGTGGCTCTAAAATCCGTACTGACCCCTACTCTCTTTTCTGTTTCTTTTTCCGGTTTCTTTGTGGTGGTGGCCTGCGCCACCTCCACCTACTCAAAGCTTCATGATGCTCCAACAATGATGGACGGATTAAAAGGAAGAAGTCTACGTGACCATCATCATCATCAAGCCCTTCCGTGAGAACCCTAAATCCAAAGAGGACTGTTTCATTTATGTTAGGTAGAATGCCCAGAGGGGACTGAGCGGTATCATGGTCTGGAATCCCTACAGATTTTATTTTTTCTCCAGCCGTCTGGAGTTTTTGTTTTTCTGTCCCCTGGCCATTGAACCTTACTCTTATTCGATGTTAATGTTGATTTATTTTTTTTATAATTATGTCTTTCATTTTTCTATTCTTTAATATGTAAAGCACTTTGAGCTACTGTTTGTATGAAAATGTGCTATAGAAATAAATGTTGTTGTTGTTGTCTTGACCAGGACCACACCCCTAAATTCATTGAAGCAACTGCCATGTGATTGGTTGATTAGATAATTGCATTAATGAGAAATTGAACAGGTGTCCCTAATAATCCTTTAGGTGAGTGTACTTCACGCTCAGAACACTGTCATGGCTGCCAGAGCTCTTTTGATGCGTTCCTTTGAGTACGTAATCAGAAATGAACGCAATGTGTGTGCGAGTCGCAGTACCAGCAAAAACCTGAGTGGCGTGTGTGTTTGAGTTTTGGTACGTGACGTCAGCATCGTTGTTGACTATCAACATGTGACAGCAAGGGATCAATGTGAGCGCTTCAAATGTTTTGATGTGGTGAAGCAATTCATCAAACTAAAATGCTGACATGTGAAAGTATTCACTTTGCTTATTTTCACCCATTTCTCGCACAGGCAATACGAGTGTCGCATATTCCCCACCATAATGACGCGATACATTTAAAGGTCTCACATACCACTGTTACAAGAAGAGACCCGAGACATTGCAAAGGTTTGGGGCAGCCACCCATATAATGTGTTCATGGCTGCAAAAGTAAAGGGTTTGGTAGCGAGTAATGTTTACAAGACAGAGTCCAAAACAGAACTGCCCTTTTATAGGAGGTCCGGGGGAAGTGATGTCATCCTCGGGGCCGGGGCTGGAAGTGGCATGTCCTGGGTCGAGGCAGTGGTTCCTGGTGGGATTTCCTGGGAAAGGTCTGCAGGGAACTTAGAAAGAGCGTTAGTGCACCCTACCAACCCCTGGGTGGATGTGTTACCATTATTCTCCAAGCCCTTCAGCTGCCTCCTATTCACCTTCTGTGTTGCTGTTAACGTCTTTTCTTTTTTTTTTTTGCACCTTCACAACAGCATCAGAATGCCAAAAATGTTTATCTTAAGATCTTTACTCACAACACAGCGAAACTGGATGTTGTTCTCTCAGCGTGCTGGTTTCTCACACTGCCACCTGGTGCAATCCTCCAGATTTACATAAAGTACGCGCGTAAGTATAGTCAAAAACTGAGCCGAAGGTTGATCTTCATACAACATAATGACCCTAAGCACAAAGCAAAGACATTGCAGGATTGGCTAATGGACAATTCTCAGAATGTTCTTGAGTGCCAATCTTGAAGCCAATCGAATATCTTTGGAGTGTAGGAGAAAGTGGGCACAGGGCCATCTTAACATATGGGCACTGGCTGGGGCCTCCAGGATCATTGGGGCCCACGATGTTTCTGATGCCTATGTATGTTTCTGGTTTTCTATCAAAACACAGGCCCCAACATACTACTTTGCCCAGGGGTGTATGATGCTGTTAAGAGGGACCAGAGTGGGCTTTGCCCATTCTGCTAGGCTTTAGAGGCACACCAAGCCTGTTAAGACAGCAGATTTAAAATGGATGCAGACAGGCCACTTCACCTACCCTCAACCTACATTCCAAAAAACTGGGTGAACTCTTCATACCAGGGCCAGCCTGTACTGAATTTAAGTCACTTCCATCTACACAATCGTTCATAGATGGTCAACCCTTCATCTCACTCTAGCTGGACGAATTAACATTGTTAAGATGAATAACTTTCGTAGCTTCTCTTTTTATTTCAAAACATTCCATGATACATCAATAAATCATTTTTTAAGAGGATAGATTCAACCCTAACCTCATTTATTTGGAATTCAAAACATTCACGTATCCAAAGAGCGACTCTACAAAGACCTAAGGCAGAAGGTGGCATGGCTCTACCTAACATTCAATTTTATTGCCGGACAACAAACATACAAACTATAAAAACCTGGACATGGACACAAATAGATGAACACACACAGGCTTGGTCCACAATAGAAATAAAATCTTGCAGTACTTCTTTATATCCCTTGCTTTGTGCTCTAATAAATGCCAGTTATGGCCAATATACTAACAACCCAATTGTGCTTCACTCATTCAGAATATGGAACCAATGTAGGAAGTATTTTAAGATAGGGAAGCTTTAATCTGTGGCATCTCTGCATGAGAACCACCTTTTTCCACCCTCTCAAATTTTTATTGCCTGTAAAACATTTGGGATTAAATCACTTAGAGATCTGTACATAGACAACATCTTCACATCCTACGAACAATTGCACTCCAAATTTTACTTTCCAGCAACAGATTTATTTCACTACCTTCTAATCAGAAACTTTGTTAAACAGAACCTGCCTAATTTTCCTCACCTCTCACATCCCTCTATGCCGGAAAAAATATCGATCAGTCTTGATAACTCAGACAGCTTTTCTGTAGTATATAAAAGCATTTTACAGTCCCAAGAGGACGGTGGGAAAAGGATCTCTCACTCAACATCTCAGAAAAGGAGTGGAAGGCAGCAATGCAGAGAATTCACTTGAGCTCCATGTGAGCAAAGCATACAATTATTCAACTCAAAATTATATATCGAGCACATCTGTCTCATTTAAAATTGTCCAAAATGTTTCCAGGGCAAAACCCAACCTGCGAACGTTGCAATCGAGCTCCAGCCTCACTGGGCCGCATGTTCTGGGCCTGCACCTAATTAACATCATTCTGGACCAAAGTCCTTAAATGCGTTTCGGACAGCCATGGGGTCACAATCCCTCCGAATCCATTAACAGCTGTGTTTGGTGGGCTCACAGATGGGCGTAAAGTGGAGAAGGACAAACAAACTCCCTTTACTACACTATTGGCACGTAGACTTATCTTGCTCAACTGGAAGAATCCTAACTCTCCTATTCTAAGTCAATGGGTAACTGATGTTTTATACGATTTGAAATTGGAAAAAATCTAATTCTCACTTAGAGGATCTGTGCAGAACTTTTTCAAAAAACATTTTAGAATAAGCTTTTAAAGCACCGAGGAAGCAGATTCTCTCCCCTTTTCTTTTACTTCTCTATTTATCTTTATTCACTAATTCATTAATTCATCTATTTACTTTTTTTTAATAGCTTTAAGTTTTACTCTGCTGGCTTAGCTCTCTTTCTCAGGGGTGCGGGTTGATTTGTTTTTGATCTTACTTTTGTAAAAATTGATTTATTTGTATGAAATGTTGTGTGATTTCAATAAAATAATAATTAAAATAAAAGATTGAAAACATCTACACAATCGTTGTCTTCACATAGGCGCATTATTTTGTCCGTTACAGTTATCATTCGTTATAGCTGTTAATTTGGTCTTTTAAACCCAACATGTACTTCATTAGATAACAGAGGCGTAAATCAGAGTTGAACTTCTTCTGACCAAAGGCACCAAAGTCCAAACCAAGAGCTATGCTTCAACGAATGACATCTGTGACGGACTAATTAACACGCCTAGGAGAAGGCACTGATTTTGTAATTGGATGTGACTTAAATTCTAATCATTAAAGATTACACATTCATGCATAAAGTAGCTGCACTCCTCACATGAAGAACTTTCTCTGAAATGACCTCTTGCACTCCCTGAAATAAAAAAGCTGATGAGCTGCTACCTCTTTTTGGGGAGCTTAAACTTGACAGTCTCTTCTCTTTGTGGACCAGAAAGCTGAGGCGCAATTAGCCAAGCCGAGTGCTAAGCCTAGTCTGAATAGACTGAGTAGCATCCATTATTTCAAGAAGGGAACTTGACCATCTACACTCTTGGGTCAGGAAGAGTAACGCTGTTCCATATGATGTTGCAGAAGACACAGCAAAGAATTTGGCAAGAAAAAGCACAACACACCAGATACAAAGGACCATGTCGCTAAAAGACACCTGAACCCGGACTCCACACAACATCCAACAGCATCCTTAAAGACTGTGCATCATAAAATTGTTAATCTTTGCTAAGATAAACTCTTTAACTTCTTCTTTATCTTGTCTATGTTAAATGGTTGTCTGTCTCGTCTGTCTTGTCGTGTCCTGTCTTATATGTCAATATAAGTTGCAGTTATGATATTTTTAAAATTCTTGTGTTTATTAATGCATTTTAATATTCTTTTTCTTAAATCAAGTGTTCTTCAGTTAAATTAATATATGAGGGGATACCTAAAAATAACTGGAATCTGTACCTGGTGCAAAATCTCGACTTAGTTGCGAATTTCGCCGCTAGGTGTAGCCTACTTACAGTATTCTGTGGCAGTCTGCCAAGTGGTGTTGTCCTGTACTGTTTGTACGGCATTCCGTGTCGGTTTTTCTTGGTGCTTATTAAACGTGTTCTGCGTTTTTTGTGACGGGTGATTATAAAGAACAGCGAGTCTGCGTTAAATTTTGTTTTCTCTTCGGGAAAACAGCTGCTGAAACTGTAGTCGTGCTTAAAACTGCTTTTAAAGAGGAAGCTTTAAGTAAAACACAGGTCTACAAGTGGCTTTCACATTTCAAACGAGGGGAAATGTCACTTATTGACCAACCAAGATCTGGCCAAACTTCCACAATTAGGAATGATGAAAATCTTGGAAAAGTTCGCAATGAAATTTACGAAGATCGTCGTTGGACTGTTGAAGAGATTTCTGAATTGACTTGTGTGTCTTGGAGTTCTTGCCACCTTCCCTACTCGCCTGATCTTTGCTCCATGCGACTTTTTCTTGTTCCCGCATATGAAAGAAAGAACTTAAAGGAAATCAGTTTTGTACCGTGGATGAAGTCAAAGAAAAATCGTTGCAGGCCTTGGACAACGTTCCCCTTCAGCAATTCCAAAAATGTTTCCACCAGTGGGACAAACGTTGGGACAAGTGCATTCATTCACATGGAGAGGACTTTGAAGGAGACTAAAGTTTCAGTACGTAAAAGTTATTAAAACATTTTTTTTTCAATTCTAGTTATTTGTGGGTACCCCCTCAGACGTCTAATGGCCAGAGAATGCTTCCTACAACTGAACAAGGTAAGGTAAATAAAAGTATAAGCCTTACCGAATTCTTCAATTAATTACAGGCATTGCTGAAGGCAAAACTGATACCAAAT
This sequence comes from Polypterus senegalus, assembly GCF_016835505.1. Lineage (NCBI taxonomy): Eukaryota > Metazoa > Chordata > Cladistia > Polypteriformes > Polypteridae > Polypterus > Polypterus senegalus. Next base: position 151,181,355 of record NC_053163.1, on the reverse strand, counting down.
TAAATCTTTTCCTTTTCCTATAGGAGAGACTTGAAGACAACTGTCTAATGATGGTCTCCATCCAACCTGCGAGAGGCTTAAGAAGAAAAATCCCCAAATCCAACTTGAGTGAAGCTTGTCCCACCAAAACCCAAGAATACTGCAGGCTGGAATGGCTAAAGGGGCTCCAACAAAGGGTCTGAATACTCGTGTCAATGTGAGATTTCGCATTTAATCTATCTCTCTATTACAATAAAAAAAATCTTGGGAAGAGAACCAAGACGTGATTTTCTCAGAGAGATACTTTCACGTCCCGCAAGATGAGACTTTGGGCCAAGAGATTTATCCACACCTTGGGCCGGAAATAAAAGACAAAGAGTAGATGACAAAGTAGAACATTGTAAAGAATTCAAAAATGTTGGTTAGGTACACATTAGAGATTACAGAAGTACGAAAATTTGAAAGTCTCAAAAAAATGATAGTAAAGATCGCATTAGCGCAAACGGAAATTATTACTCAGTGAAATAATGGAACATCGAAAAGAGATCGAATATATCGTTCAGATTTAAACTTTAAATTGGAGACTTGTAGATCGTCTAATTCGTGTTGCCATCATGGAAAAAAAAAATGTAGTGTTTCTTCCCAATGAAGAGGTGTATCCGGGAGAATTAAAAGATTTGTTGTTTGGTGTAAGTGAAATCTCGCAGGAGAAAATTTCAAGCCCCGCAAGACAAAACTTTATGCAAAGAGATTTGGAAAAGTCCTGCCCACATCTAAAACATTTACAACTATGCACACGGTTCAATCATTTTTCATTTGAGTGAATGCTACAGTTAGATACAGTTCGTGTAGAGAGAAAGAAACAATATTCACTCACGTTATATATTATACGATGTGTTGTCACGATGTAATTCCAAACACGGAATCAAAATTCAATGTGATATTGATAAAAAGGTTAAAGCGAAAAGAGATTAAATATATAGACATAGGTAATATGACAGAAGTATGTAGATATTGTCAGAAACTTGTAGATTGTCTAATTCGTGTTGCCATCAGGGAAAAGTAGTGTTTCTTCTCAATAAAGAGGCGTATCCACGAGAAAAAAAGTTTTGTTGTTTGGTGAAAGTGAAATACGCGAGAGGCAGAGACACGAAGTTGCTGGCATGTAGCGCAGGCAGGGGGCTTGGCGAGCAAAGCGAGCAGGAGGCGAAGTCCCCTAGTCTATTATATTATAAAATACAGAAGCCTGTGTGTCAGGTACCTCTACACAATCTGATTGGTCAGTTTGGCTTTGATGTGATTGGTCAGTCTGGTGATGTGACTGTTAGAGGAAGTGTGAATGGGAGACGCACAAGGCACACTGAGAGTGTCACCTTCAAAGACGACAAGTATAAAACTGGACCTCAAAAATAATGGCAGACTTTATGGGAATGTGCTTGAGAGATGGAGCGTTGGTGAAGAGACGATAGTAAAGGGGTAGGACGCACAATGACAGAGGCGCGTTAAAAGGCTCAAAGTATTAAACCAGATAGGAGGCAAGCAAGGTGCCTCGAAAATCATGACAGGGTCTGAGGAGCAGGCTTTACAGGAACGCACGCTGAGAGAGTCGCCTTCAAACTCTGAAAGTGAAAAGCCAAGATACGAGTGGAGAAAGGCTTCTCGAAAATAAACACAGAGACTGAGAAGCAGACTGTATGGGAACACGCTTCAGAGAGGGGGCGCCGGTGAAGAGATGTCAGTAAAGGCGTAAGACGCACACAAGGACAGAGGCGCCATTCAAAGACTGAATGTATACAACCGGATAGGAGGTGAGAGAGGAGCCTAGAAAACAATGACAGGGTCTGAGAAGCAGGCTCTATGGGAATGCACTCGACAGATGAGGACGCCGGTCAAGACGTAAGGGTCGAGATATACTTGATGCTATACGACACGTACACTTGAAGATGCTACCGCTATGCAAGATGTGTACTGACTATATTTGCATGTGTACTTTATATAAATCTGGAGGACTCCACCGGGTGGCAGTGCGAGATGCTGTTGTGAAGAAGTAAAACAGACGAAAACAGCGACAAGAAAGATGGTATGTGAGACCTTTAAAAGTATTGCATTATTACGATGGGGAATATGTGATACTTGTATTGCCTATGCAAGAAATGAATGAAGAAAAGCACCATGAATGTTTCATGTGTCAGCATTTAAGTTTGATGATTTGCTTCACCGCATCGTATCATTCATCAAACATCGAAACGCGCACATTGATCCTTTTGGATCGGCATTGCGGCTTGACGTCACACTGTGTTATCTTGCAACGGCCCCCACTTCTTTTCTCGTACATTTTCTGCTTTGCACTGACATATCCGTCTCGAATTTGTTTCCATTTTATCTTGTACGTTTCCACATCGACTTTCAAAGAGCTGCTGATTTGACGGCAGCAGTTCTGACAGGCATCTTTGTCACTTTGGAGACGATTGTAAACAACAATGCCGATGTCACATACCAAAACTTTGACACACACCGCACCAAAATTTTTGTTGGTATTGCCACTCATGCATGCGTCGCGTTCATTTCTGACGACGTGCTCAGAGGACGTGTCACAAGGGTGCTGGGAACGCGTGGCAGCCATGAAGTGTACGTAAGTATACACCAGCCCTAAAACACACAGTGAATGAGTCACCTTCAAAGTCTGAAAGATTGGAGGCGAGCAAGGCGCCTCGAAAATAATGCCAGGGTCTGAGGAGCAGGCGTTACAGGAACGCACATGAGAGAGAGGGAGCATTGATGAAGGCACATTAGTAAAGGCATAAGACACGTGCTGAGAGAATTGCCTTCAAAGTCCGAAAGTATAAAACCAAGATAGGACCGGAGACAGGCATCTCAAAAGTAAAGACAGAGACTGAGAATTAGGCTGCACGGCAACAAACTCGCCGGTGAAGAGACATTCAGACCCACATGAATAAGGAGGAGAGGTGCCAAAGGTACACGTAAAACAAGAGGTAGCAAATATTCTTTAATAATTATTACCTATTTTCGATGGGTACCGTGCTTAGTTTTTAATAAATTTGCAAAAGTTTCCAAAAATCCGGTTTTCGCTTTGTCATTTTTGGTGTATTCAGTGTTGCTCGAGATTAATTTCAATGATTTTAGCACAAAGCTGCAACATATTAAAATATGAAAAAAGTGAAGGGGCCCGAAATTCACTGTATGTTCCGAGACGGGTTTAATTAGGACTTAATTATGAATTTTGCAGTTATTGGGAAATGTTTTGTGGCATTTACACCATCATTTTGTTCTTACAATTTTGTGACACCATGGAATGCAGTCACATGATTAACGTTATCAGCGCAACGCTACAAGAATCTTAGATTACGCTCCTTTGTCATTAGATCCGGGGAAGCAGCCATAGGAGAAACGCTATGTCCCTCGGAACCTTTGTTGGCAGCCCCCCTGAGTTGTGTTGGGGCCACTTTCATGGAACACCGGAGCTCATCTTGGCATAAAGAGTTGCACGGCTTAACGAGCCTGTCTAGGCGAGGGGCGCAGCCACAACCGGAAGTAGGTCAACGAGCACCTGCAGCACTTCCGGGTGGGTTATAAGAGGAGCCTGCAGCCACTACTCAGGGCGCCAGAGTCGGGATGATGACGATGACAACGATGCTGCACTGGGAGGAGTGGAGGAGAAAGAGTATGTTTTGGGGTGATTTTTCTTTGTTTTTTAGGACTGTGTAGGGCTAGTGGGACACGGGGAAGACATGCCCCTCAACTGAAGAAAATAAAAACTTTTTGTTGATTTTGCCCGTGCCTCTGGTGTCAGTCTGTGTCGGGTCGGCGCCAACCAAGTGCCAATATCACAATTAGTTAGATGTCAATTCTTAGATGAGTTAGATGTGTCACTATCTACATTTGCGGATATTCTAATACATTATTTGTTCTATTTAGATCTCTTGGTTCCCGACGATTGCTCTGATTATCTATACTTCAATTTCGGTATTAGTGATTTGGCTTGGTTGAGAGATTGGACTGATTTGTGGTTTCGATTCTCTCCTTATCTTACGTTACTTCCTATGGCTGTCTCTTTAAACTTGGTTGCCTTCCCTGAGAGGCTTAACCTGATACTCCAAGGCTATGCAATAAAGCAGATGTGAAGGGAAAGTCTTCTAGAGCGGATGTCCTCTGGCCTTACCCTGACTCCTACAAGTTCTTGCAGCAGGGTGGCTTTCTCCCGTTTCGGACTCGGAGTGTCCAAGGCGTGTAGCGGTCTGGGCCCAGGAAGGGTGTCTGTGTCCGGCGTAGGCCTCCCCTCTGCGCTTGCTTCCAGTATGGGGATCTTCATTGCTGCTCTTTCCTGCTTGAGCTGCTGGATGTGGGCCCGTAATGCTACTTCTCGACCTGTAGGGGGAGCCCCATGGATTCTGTGAAAGAGACAGGGGGACATAACAATGTAGAGAATCGTATAGATGAGAGAAGGTCATTTAGTCCATGTATAACTTGTGTGGTTTGTGCTGACTGCAGCAGTAAAAGTGTTACAAGGAATCAAGAGATGAAACAAAGTCAAGAATCGTAACTGAGAATTTAACAAACCAGTAACCCGAGCCAAAATGTTTATCTTAAATCGTAGTCGGAAAACAGAGCAGCATTTTGTAAGCCAGAAACTTCAAAAAGAAAGTAAGGAAATAATCTAATCAAGGACTTTGTTAAATGGTGCGACTCAAACCACTTACACCTGAACACCAGCAAAACCAAGGAGCTGGTGGTGGATTTTAGGTGACCCAGGCCCCTCATGGACCCCGTGATTATCAGAGGCGAATGCATGCGGAGGGTGCAGACCTTTAAGTACCTGGGAGTGCAGCTGGATGATAAATTGGACTGGACTGCCAATACTGATGCTCTGCGCAAGAGAGGACAGAGCCGACTATACATACAAGGCTGGCGTCCCTCAACATCTGCAATAAGATGCTGCAGATGTTCTACCAGATGGTTGTGGTGAGCACCCTCTTCTACACGGTGGTGTGCTGGGGAGGCAGCATAAAAAAGAGGGACATCTCACGCCTGGACACACTGGTGAGGAAGGCAGGTTCTGTAGTAGGCACAGAGCTGGATAGTTTGACATCCGTGGCAGAACGATGGACGTTGAGCAGACTCCTGTCAATCATGGAGAATCCACAGCATCCACTGAACAGGATCATCTCCAGACAGAGGAGCAGCTTCAGCGACAGACTGCTGTCACCGTCCTGCTCCACTGACAGACTGAGGAGACCCCACACTATGTGACTCTTCAATTCCACCCCGGGGGGGGTAAACTTTAACATTATACAAAGTTATTGTCTGTTTTTAGCTGCATTTTTATCACTCTTTAATTTAATATTGTTTTCATCAGCATGCTGCTGCTGGAGTATGTAAATTTCCCCTTGGGATTAATAAAATATCAATCTATCTATCTATCTATCTATCTATCTATCTATCTATCTATCTATCTATCTATCTATCTATCTATCTATCTATCTATAATGTAACTCCTTTCCTATCTATCTATCTATCTATCTATCTATCTATCTATCTATCTATCTGTCTGTCTGTCTGTCTGTCTGTCTGTCTGTCTGTCTGTTTGTCTGTCTGTCTGTTATATAGTGCCTTTCACATCTACCTGTCTTTTTCACATTATTTGCCATTGTACAATATTGGTCACCATTGGTTTCTATTATATTATGAACACATTTCTTTCCATTCTGCATGAAATCACAAGATTACATATTTTCTCTGTCATCAGTACAAACTACACGGTGTAAGTTACATATAAAAACATGCCATTTTTGGGCCACTGTGTTCCTTTATTAACAATGAAAGGCAGAGGCTCCCAAAAACACAGTTAAACGAAGGGTAGAATATGCCTACAGTAATTCTGCATTTGTTTCATTTTTGGTTATTGAAGTCTAGAAATCATACAACATTGACCAAAAAGTTATGCATGAACCTTTTGTGCATTGCTCCTTCTGATCCTTCCAATGGTTCCCGGAGTGATTTCTCCATCTCTGGACTTTTCCCTCTCCCATTTGGCTCCCCTACAAATGAAATCAAATATTATATTTGAAACATGAAATGGCAGAAGAACATAAAAACAAAAGGCCACTCTGCTTTGGATCTTCTTGTCTTAGCTCTCCATTTAGAGTCGGTATGCTTCCTAATCTCATCAGCCATAGAACATCATGGTTGCAGGTTCAATCCCTGCCTCTGGCTCACCAGGTTAACCTCAGGAATTCATTTGATCTTTTTGAGCTTCAAACGTATAGGGCTGTGTTTTGTTATCACTAAAGGTAAACCAGTAAATGACTGGGAACTTTATTTTTTGTTTGCCTGCCCTGTCTCTTTTGTGCTGTGCCAAGTGAGGCAGGGCCACCTGATTAGGCAGCCGGGGTACTCTGTTACTCCAGTTATTCTGTAAATGTGCCACAAACAAACACACAACAATGGAGCATATCGACAGAATGGTGTTCTTCATTCCGTGTCGCCCCATCCAGCTCTCGCTGGATCCGCTCCTCGGCTACCAACGAGAGTAACGTCTGTACTTCCTCAATAGACCAGGAAACAGCCATTTTTGGTTAAAACAAAATGGCGCGTCCGAACCTTCGCTGGCTGTGCTAAAAATCTAGCGGGTCTGTTGTGTCTCGTGTCGCAAGTTCAGTGACGCAGTAATGACGATTTTCTCTGGCCAATCAGTGACCAGCAGAGTTTACACGTCACGTTTTGGTAACGGTTCTGCGCGCTTGGAACCTCGGCTGAGGTGGTACTAAAAAAAGGACCAGGTACCAGGTACTCTTCCCTGTGGAAAACCCCCCAAAAGTGAGCTGAACTGAACCGTGTCGTGCCGTACTATGCAGTGGAAAAGCCCCTTATTGTGTTGTATTTTGCTCTCTCCAGAGTTCCATCTTTTCATTCACTTACTGCTGTATTCTCACACCAACCCATTTTAGACATCTGTGTCTTTCCAGAAGTGCTTAGCATTCAATAAATAATTATGCATGACATTGAGCGTGTGTCTACTTGGCGTGGGTAAGCTGTTGAACCCCATTCGGGCTGCAAACCGTGGAATTCCCACTAAGTGCGACTCATACGCTCCCACTGGTTATGTCCCAACCCTTTGTACACACCCCCCTCCCACCTCGCTACTACCGTGGTCGGGTGTCTTGGTGGAGGTACATCTGGACTGTGTAAAGACGACGACTCAAGTGACGAGTTGGAGGTGGGCACATGAGCGGGCAGTGCATACTGAACGAGAAATTAGCAGACTAGCATGAAGGAGGGAGCTGAATGGACGTCCTTCTCCTCTCCTCCCGTTCCACACTCCGCGCCGTGCACCCCCATCCTTCTGTCTGGCAAGAGAAGGTGCGAGGACGGTCCGTCAGTTTTCAGTCACGAACGATTGTGTGTTGGTTCGTTCCTTGCATTGTTACAATGTTGCTTTTCTTGCTGATTTATTACATTACCGATTTTTCAAATGTTAATTTTCTCCCTGTGCTTAAAAATCATTAAAAGTCCGGCCTCATTATGGGCGTATGGTACGCCGCGGGTTGGCTAGTACGTTTTAAAGCTTTAAATGGTCAGTACTCACCTGTCACTTGTGTGCTAACCAGGTCCACATTCCTCGTCTCGTACATCTCCAGCAGCTCCCTGAACATCTGCTCACAGGCCTCACTGCAGAATACAACACAGAAAATCACCGCTGACGGGATTAGACAAGGATTTGTAAAGAACAAAAGTCTGTGATGCCGAGTAGAAGTCAAGGTGCAACCTGAGACGATGGAATAAAAAAAGAGAAGGAAACCCCTGGAGCTGCCAGTCATTCATACCTGGACTTGAGCGCCAGCTGCAGGGCAGTGTGACGTGATTCATGCTGATCCAGCACCATACTGATCTGCTCGGCCTCTCCTTTCCTTCTGTCCAGAGCTGCAGACAGGCGGTCATTACGTGCTTTCAACCTCTCGATGCATCTTAAGGAGGACAAAACAAAAAGGAAGACACCATGAAAACAAAAAACGACAAGAAACAAAAAGGCACAATGCATACAGACTATGGTTTGGACTCCTCTGTAGACTGACTATCTATCTATCTATCTATCTATCTATCTATCTATCTATTATATAATGCCTTTCACTCTATCTATCTATCTATCTATCTATCTATCTATCTATCTATTATATAATGCCTTTCACTCTATCTATCTATCTATCTATCTATCTGTCTATCTATCTATCTATCTATCTATCTATCTATCTATCTATCTATCTATCTATCTATCTATCTATTATATAATGCCTTTCACTCTATCTATCTATCTATCTATCTATCATATAGTGACTTTCACATCTATCTATCTGTCTATCTATCTATTAATTATATTATGCATTTCACATCTATCTGTCTATCTGTCTATTTATCTATTTTATAATGCCTTTTCTTTCTATCCCTCTATTCCATAGTATCCTTCATGCCATATCTGTCTCTATAAATTATATAAGGCCATTTATGTTTGTCTCTTTATTCCAATTTTCCATTTCTACCTATACATCTATTATATAGCACTTCTCTCATTTATATTATATAGTGCCTTTCACATCTGTTTATTGCATAGTGTCTGTCATATCTGTAAATCTGTCTATTGTGTATTTCCCATCTGTTACATAGAGTCGTTTACATTTTCTGTCTATTATATAGTGCCTGTTCTCTCCTGTCCATCTGTCATATGCCATCTTTCACATCTGTCTGTCTGTAGATGACGTTCTGCACTCTGTGAGGCTCCAGGCCTGTGTATTTGATGTAGATGGGAGTTACACTGGAGTGCCACATGAACAGGCCTGTTTGCTTCACTCTTCACTTTGTACGTCTCCAATTATAAATATAACAGCAGGTCAGGTCACTTGTGGAAATTCTCAGATGATTCTGTACTCATGGGTGGTATTGATAAGGGGGATAGAGACTAAAGAGAGGAGTCTGGGGGTGAACTTTAAGAAGTGTCTGCAACGTAACATCAGGAAAACCAAAGAAGTGCATATCGACGTTGGCCAGGGAGGGGATCTGGAGGTGTTGCACTGCTACAAGTACTTGGGGGGTCCATATCTGCGATAGGCTGGATTGGTCTAACAACACAGAGGAACGATTTCAGAAAGGACAGAGCAGGCTCTTGAGCAGGTGATTAAAACAAAGTGAGGGTGTGATACATTTATGAGTACCTCAAATACCCGCAATTGGAATCAGGAGCAAATCATTAGCACTTCAGGAGAGAGGATCCTGACTTATTTAATCCTCAGACATTTAGTTTAGTTTGAAGTTTGAGGTTCTACCATGCTGAAATTAAAAGAGCTCTCTGACTTTCTCACTCAAGATCAAATCTTGGGATTCCCACATGTGTTAAAAACAAGAAAAAAAAACATTTTAAGGGGGTGCACTTACTTTGCCACATGACTACCATCATTGTCCCCTAATCATAATAAAGGCCCACAAAAATAAAACCCTATGGCCAAGCACAGCCCACCCAAAGACGACTAACCCAGCATTACCTTTGAAGCCGCTCAGTTTCGCTCTCAAAGCCGCCTGCCATCAAAGCCTGCGGAGACATCTGTGCCCTGGTCAGGGCTGGCGGGCTGCCTGGTGTGTCACCTCCGCTGTCCCCCAGGGGTGAAGAACACAGTTTGCCTATCGCGGGCCCAGGAGAGCTGGTGTGGGGAGGTGAAGCCCAGCATGAACTGGACACCTCGCTTGAGGAGCTGGAAGGGCTGAGAGGGGGTGAAGACCCAGATGACCTCACCTGCAAACTGCTCTGAAGATCCAGCACCTGGAGAGACCAAAACCATAACGTGAGCACGGCTTGACATTTTCCTGCATGTTAGTAGCATTACGTGGCTTCAGATGTCAGAGTGTTTACAGAATAATAAAGACAATGTGGTGCGGACATCGGTCACACAGATGTCAGCATCATCTAATCACTTTCTTTGGTCAGAATTTATGAAGGTAAGCCAATAATTATCTGCACTTTTTGTTTGGGCTGGCCTTCCCCGCTCATATGTGGAAATATGGCGTGTCTGAGTGCCTGAGTCTCTTTCTAGCAGAACATGAGAACATGACCACTCCACTCTCCATCTTCACCATAGAAGAACAAACAGTAGTGGGCCACTTTTTATGAGCTGCAGATGTACCAGGAGCTGAAACCCTCGTCGGTTTGTTAAAATCACGGCAAGCTCGAAGTCATCATCAGTAGTGGAAGTGGATGGGCCTCTTGCTGCTTCTTCACTCTGAACACTTGTTCAACCAGTTGTGACCTTCTCGATCCATTGGTAAAAACTCTGCTGTGGTAAAGCGGCATCTCCGTGTAATTTAGCAGAACAACTTCTATGGATTTTGACTGAGGAGGAGGTTGGGAGCGCACACTGATACAACACACGACGAACCACCTTAGGCTCCCAAATTTGGACCCGAGTTCAGCCATGCAATGGGTGACACCTCAGCACCACACTGGAACAGTGTAACTTTTTTTTTTTTTATGGTGGCTGTAGTGCCAATCCTGTCACCAACCCCCAAGTTTTCCTGTAAGTTGGAAGACCTGCTTGCAGGTTAACGTCCTTCATATCTAGAATGGAGCAATTGCAGGTTAAGGGCCCAATGGAGGTGAATCGCTTCTGGCATTTATGGGATTCAAACTCGCAACCTTCTGATTAGCGGGCTCAGAGTGACCACTCCGACATTGTTGGCTAAGATTAGTCATTATAATGGGTGGGTTGTGTGGCGGTCCTACAGTGGTGTAAATGCCTAGAAGTCCATCTAAAGAGTAACGTGGTCTTCATCATGCTATAAAAAATGAGCAGTCCAGAGAATAACATGAGCTCCCTTAACTGAAGCGTTCTTTGTGAAAATCAAAGACAAGCCATACGGTTCAAGAAAGATCTAATGTTAGAACGCAATGGAGACTTTAGAGACGTTTTGATATAAAATAAATCAGGAGTGGTCTCCCCTCGACTTTTTCATATATTCAGATATGGGGATGGATATTTCTGCGGGGGGCTGGCGCCCTGCCCGGGGTTTGTTTCCTGGATGAGATGGATATTTGAGGAGTAAACTGTAAGATGATGTTTATATTTTTAGATTATGTGCATTAAAGAACCATCAACAACAAATCAAATGAAATGAATAATATATTGAACAATTATTATAAAAGTAAAGTTGAATAAATTGGACTCTGCAGCTGCATCAATAAAAGGTAAAGTATACTTCAGTTAGCGGAAATTGCCCAAAAATTGATAGAAATCTACGTTTTGTACCCAATACTTGTATGCAAAATTTGGCTGACCAAAGTGAAAGCGTACTCAACTTATCATGTTTACACACACACACAGACACAGTGTCAAAGACGAGACATAAAAAGGTTTGGAGAAGCTACAAAGTATCATTTTTCCTGCCTCCAAAAGTGTTGGATAAAAAGTGCATATGTGTACAGATCTGAGTCCAAACCAGAACTGACTTGATGAGGCAAAGATGGCGGTTTAAAGGGAGAGTAGAGGAAGTGAGGTCATCAGGGCCAAAGGCGGAAGTGACGTCATCAGGACATTAACTGGAAGTGACGTCATTGAGCCCACAACCAGAAGTGACATCATCGGGGCCAGAGGTGCCATCACTGGGCCCAGAACCGGAAGTGATGTCATCGAGAGCAGGCGGAATTTCCCGTAATTGGTCTGCAGTGGAAAGACCTCTCGTTCAGACCCTTTAGGTGCCTCCCATGCACATATGTGTGAGAACAGACACACAGACATAACATATTCTTAACAGTATTTTTTGTGGTCTTCTTCTTAATGGACTTTAACTTTTGGTTTTCATTTCAAAGTTGTGACACTCTTATTATTGTCTTCTGGTTAGAATACTTGCTTGCCTTTCAACTCTTTCTGTTCTCCTGATATTTATCTTCTCTTTCTTTTCTCCTGATATTTATCTTCTTTTGTTGTTATTTTTCTACTCTTAGTGCCATAAAGATAATTATTTGGATTAGGAAGTCAGAGGTTTCCCGATAAAGAAGACATCAGTTTTAAGGTGAGGATGACAGAAGTTTCAAAGTAAGGTCATTATTTTCACGGGTCTTGACACCAGTTAATGGTGAAATGGGGGCAGCTGGAGGGCTTTGGTGACTGTAGTTCTACTGCTGCTCCAGGAGATGGCGCTGTGCCCTAATGCCTTTCTCCTCCACCTGCAGACTAGATGACTGACAGCAATAACGACTCTGATGTCACTTCTGGTCCCACCTCTTCCTTTCAGAAGGATCCAAAACCAGTAATTCCACCATCTTAGGACGGCTCTTTTCTAAACTCACAATTATTGTAGATGACTCTACAATAATTGTGTGTATTTTTTGTTTATTTCCCAAAACCAATTTTAATTGGTGACCTGGCTGGTATCCCAACTCTTTATCATTGCCATCTGTTTCTCTTATGGCACATATGAGTAAGAATGTCATTGTATTCTGTACATGTGACAAAACTGGCCCTATAAACCTACTGTATGCTCCTACCCCAGTTGTCACACCCATAACTCCACACACATGTCACCTAAATGGTCAAGCTGAACAATGGCATCCCCGTCGTCTCTAGTAAAACACTGACAGATCAGACATCTTTAAGGAATGTCTCAGGGCCCACTGTCTCCCTATTAAGTGTACAAGTGGCACCAGTGGGTCCGACAATTTCCTTGTGATGTTCATAGTGTAATGGACTGCATGTATGGGTTGGCATCCTTACTGGGGTTCATGGAAGTTCCTCAACTGTCCAGGATGCCAATATCACAAAGGGATCGTGGGAAGCTTCATTTCAAGGCTGTATGTTCCCCCGACCAACTGGATGCCAGCATCCCTGGACATTGGTACCCATTCTGACATCCACAGAGAATGCTAGGAATTGTAGTCCAGTAGCACAACCCTGCTGGGGTGTGTGAGTACCACTAGGGGGTGCTACAGGGAGTTACACTCCCTGCTGTTTAGGACTTCCTTACAGCCCACAAGTGCTTCCGATGAGTGAAGCCCTGGCATCGGAAACATTCAATAAAAGAGACCACACTGCGAGTTGGAGCCGGGAGAGGAGACAGGCAACACTCACCTGGGAGGAATAGAAGAGAAGAAGAACAAAGAACTGTGCCTTTTTATTGCTGTTTGGAGATATTTTGTTTAAAATAAAAGCCCTTTGGTTTATACCTGAGACTTGTCTAAACATTCATGATTAGGGTTTTGGGGGCTCTTTGGTGCCCTCTAGTGGCCACAATGGTTATACCTTGTAGTCTTTCTCATCATCCCTTACCTTTTTCAGGAATCTGACCCTTTCTTGTTCTAGCGAGCTCAGGCTGACCTTGGACTTTTTAAGCTCCTCTTCCTTACACGCCAAGGCTGCTCGGAGCTCCTGATTTTTACATCTGTAGAGGGTGACGTCCTTCTCATATCTGCTGCTTTCCTCTGAGTTCAGTCCCGAAGCAGATACAATCCCGAGGTCTCGTTCCAATTCCTCAAGCACCTGTGATGAAAAAAAAAACAAAAAAAATAAATCACCAATTAGCCAAATGACATCAGACTCAGAGTGGGATTATTGGAAAATCTGGTACAGTTAGGCAGAGCCAGTCCTATTTCTTAAGAGCTTGTCACACACGTGTGCATAGGGGACACCTTAGGGGGTTCCGGCCACTCCAAGGGTTGGCGCTGTGTTCTACTGCTTCTTCTCATCCTCCCTCTGTAGACGATTAACGGCTATAGCATCAGTGACGTCACTTCTGGTGTCTGTCCACCTGGATCCTACCAGATGAACTAAAGACCAGATGATCGCCATCTTGAGACAATTCAATTGGAAACTCATATCTGGAATGACCTTTTTGCAATTATTGCGTGTTTTTGGTGCTTTTATTTGTGATTATTTCACTTCAATTACGCAGGATGCCTGCTCAATAGAAGGACCGGGGGAGAGAATATACACAGAGCAGTATCTCTCCCAGAGCGATAGATAGATAGATAGATAGATAGATAGATAGATAGATAGATAGATAGATAGATAGATAGATAGATAGATAGATAGTGTGGACGCTGGCCCGGACACAGACAGACGGACAGCATATCTCACCCAACACACGTTTATTTTTGACTATTATTAACAATTACATGCACTCACAAACCCCAGTGCCTCCAGCACCGATCCCCCAAAGTCCAGGCCACACAGTCCTTTTCTGGCCGCCTCCTGTCCTCTCGCCAGCTTTGTCTTGCTTCCTCCCGACTCTCGCTGTCGACTGGAGGGAGGTGGCCCCTTTTATGTATGCCCGGATGGGCTCCAGGTGCTTTCTGAGGAGCTTCCGTCGACAGACCCGAGTGTGGCGGAAGCACCAACTGTGTAGCCGGAAGTCCTCCGGTTGTTCCAGGTCCTCTTCCCCCCAGCACTTCTAGGCATTGGGGCGCCGCCTGGCGGTAGCCACGGGCCCCTACAGGGCTGGGCTTCCAAGCCCTCTACCCGTGGCCCCCAATACAACCAGGGCGGTCGCCCCCTCACGGTCTGGAGGAGGCACAAGTCCTCCTCTGGTTCTCCTGGGCGTCCCGGCTGGGCTCCAACCCCAGCCGCCTGTGACAATAGATAGATAGATACTTTATTAATCCCAAGGGGAAATTCACACAGGGGGTGCTGCAGAGCCTGCGGAGCTTTACTATGTCAGGTTTCCACCTCACAAAAAATACAGTGATCCCTCGCTATATTGTGCTTTGACTTCTGCAGCTTCACTCTGTCGCCGATTTTAAATGTAAGCATATCTAAATATATATCACGGATTTTACGCTGGTTCGCAGATTTCTGCGGACAATGAGTCTTTTAATTTTATGGTTCATGCTTCCTCAGTTTGTTTGCCCAGTTGATTTCATACAAGGGACGCTATTGGCGGATGGCTGAGAAGCTACCCAATCAGAGCACGTATTAGGTATTAAATAAAACTCCTCAATGATATACGATATGCTTCCCACGCGGTGCTTTGCATACTTAAAAGCTCTAACAGCCCGTATTTATTTTTGATTCTTTGCTTTTCTCTGTCTCTCTCACTCTCTCTGACATTCTCTGCTCCTGACGAGGTGGTGTGAGCTGAGGGGCTGTTTGCTTAGAAGATACGGACGCTCCTCTCAAAAATGCTGAAAGACTACCTTCACATTGATTCCTTCATTCCGGCCACTTTATCACAGTGCTTCACATACTTAAAAGCCCAACAGCCCTATTGATTTTTGATTGTTTGCTTTTATCTCTCTCTCTCTGACATTCTCTGCTCCTGACGCGTGCACTCCTTTGAAGAGAAAGATATGTTTGCATTCTTTTAATTGTGAGAAAGAACTGTCATCTCTGTCTTGTCATGGAGCACAGTTTAAACTTTTGACTAAAGGGTGTTATTTCATGTCTAGAGGGCTCTAATAATGTTAAAAAACGTATTTAGAAGGTCGTAAACAGGTTTTCTATGCTCTAACTGCGAAAATATTAGATTTATAAATAAAGAATCCTACTTCGTTGAAATTCATTTATCTGTCTGGAGCGGATCAACCGCTATAAACGAGGGTTTACTGTATAACTGTGTGGAGAATATTTATAAACAGTGTGGGAGAGTTTCTAAGGGCTTCAAATATATAAAAATAACTACACAAACATATGGTCTCTACTTCGCGGATTTTCACCTATCGCGAGGGGTTCTGGAACGCAACCCCCACGATCGAGGAGTGATTACAGTAATCCCTCCTCGATCGCGGGGGTTGCGCTCCAGAACCCCCTGCGATAAATGAAAATCCGTGAAGTAGAAACCATATGTTTGTGTAGTTATTTTATATATTTTAAGCCCTTATAAACTCTCCCACACTGTTAACATTATTAGAGCCCTCTAGACATGAGATAACACCCTTTAGTCAAAAGTTTAAACTGTGCTCCATGACAAGACAGAGATGACAGTTCTTTCTCACAATTAAAAGAATGCAAACATATCTTTCTCTTCAAAGGAGTGCACGCATCAGGAGCAGAGAATTTCAGAGAGAGAGAGAAAAGCAAACAATCAAAAAATCAATACGTGTGCTTTTAAGTTTGCCGCGGCATTTTTTAGAGGAGCGTCAGGATCTTCTAAGCAAACAGCCCCACTGCTCACATCTCCTCCGTCAGGCGCAGAGAACGTCAGAGAGAGAGAGAGAGACCGAGATTAAAGCAAACCATCAAAAAATCAATAAGTGTGCTTTTGGAAGCACCGCGATAAAGCGGCATTTCTTAGAGGTGCGTCCGTATCCACTAGGCAAACAGCTTCTGTGCAAACAGCACCTCTGCTCACAGCCCCTCCGTCAGGCGCAGAGAATGTCAGAGAGGGTGAGAGAGAGGCAGAGACAAGCAAACAATCAAGCTCAATAGCATTGAGGAGTTTTAGTTAATATGTAATACATGCTCTGATTGGGTAGCTTCTAAGCCATCCGCCAATGGCGTCCCTTGTATGAAATCAACAGGGCAAACAAACAGGAAGCGTGTAGCATAAATTAAAAGACCCATTGTCCGCAGAAATCCGCGAACCAGCGAAAAATCTGTGATATATATTTAGATGTGCTTACATTTAAAATCTGCGATAGAGTGAAACCGCGAAAGTCAAAGCGCGATATAGCGAGGGATTACTGTACTGCACTCCCAGGTGCAACATGAAAGAATCCCACTGTCAGTGCCAGAGTCGGGAGGGAAACACAATTCTTGCTGGAAGAGTAGTGGAGGTGGACAGAGAGAGGAGAAGAGAGAAAGAAAGCAAAGGCAGAGAGTGCTTTGTACTGCGGCTGAATTGTGGGAAACACTTAAGGAAGACTTTTCCACAGTTAAATAAAAGTCCGTGTGTTGTGCTGAACTCATGTCTGCTTCTGTCTGTGCGCCCCCTGCAGGCCACAGGGGTCTTCAAGGTGGTGCCCTAGCTCTTTATCATGGTCAGGCAGTTTTCTTACAAGACACAAGCCTATTTCAAATCCTCAGTTGGATTGAGATCTGGACTCTGACTCGACTACTCCACCTTATTATTTTGAAGCCATTCCTGTATTGTTTTGGCTTCCTGCTTGGGGTTGGTTGTTGTCTTGCTGGAAATCAAATCTCCCAGAGCGTAGTTTTCTTGCTGACTACGCCAAGTGTTCCTCTGAGATTTCCTTGTATTCATTTACTCCACACAAGCCTTCCATATCCTGCTAAAGAGAAGCATCTCTACAGCCTGATGTCGCCACCACCATGCTTCACGGCAGGGCCGCTGTGTTTTTGATAGTGTGCAGTGTAACATGCCGTTTAGCCTGATGGCCAAAACGCTTCATTTTGGACTCATCTGATGAATGAACCTTCTTCCAAGTGTCGTCTGACAAACTCTGTGACCGAAATGTGTGTTTTTCCTCTTTGCCGCTCTCCCATAAAGCTGCAAAAGGTGCAGCACCCGAGCACAGCTGTTGTCTACACAGTCCCTCCAATGTTAGGCACTGTAATTTGTAACTCCTTCAGATTGCTCAGTGGTCTCTTGGTGGCCGCCATCACTCATCTTATTCAGTTTTTGTGGGTGGCCTGCTCTAGCCGATTGCAAGCAGATACTAATTGTAAGCCGTTCTTCTATGGACAACGAGCCAACAAAAAAGAACAAGAATCCATCAGACTGGCCCTGGAAAGCACCAGTATGGTTCTATCATCCGGCTGAATGTAGCATACTGTATATCTGTAAACTAGGGGTGCCCACACTTTTTTGGCTTGCGAGCTACTTTTAAAATGACCAGGTCGAAATGATCTACCTACATTAAAAATGCTATATATATATGTATAAATATATATATTGTCAGGGATGCCAGGGGCCATGACCCGGCCGGGACGCCATGAGGGACCGGATGTGGGTCTGTGCCCACCCTGGATCACATGGGGGTCGCCTTCCTGGTTGCTTTGGGGGCCACGGGTACAGGGCATGGAAGCTCCACCCTGTAGGGGCCCGTGGTCACCGCCAGGAGGCGCCCCAATGTCTTGGGCACCTGTTACTTCCTGGTGTGGCGGAAGTGCTGGGGGGGAAGAATTAGGATGGCGCCCGGAGAGCTGCCGGGAGGACAGCCGGCACTTCCGCCATGCTGGGGCGTGGCTAGAGGAGGAATGCCGGGGACACCTGGGGCTCATCCGGGGACTCTATAAAAGGGGCCGTCTCCCTTCATTCGAGGCTAGAGTCGGGTGGAAGGAGGACGAGGCAGAAGAGAGTGGAGGCGGCCCGAAGAAAGGCATTTGTGGCCAGGACTGAGTGTTTTGGGGTTTGTGCACTACTTTGGACTGGGTCTTAGTGACCATATTATTGTAAATAATATTGTAAATAAACGTGTGGTGGTTTGATAACAACATGTCCGCCTGTCTGTGTCCGGGTCGGCTCCACAATATATATATATATATATACTGAGTATCAGAGGTGGGTAGTAACGAGTTACATTTACTCCGTTACATTTACTTGAGTAACTTTGTAAAAAATTAGTACTTCTAACAGTAGTTTTACTGCAGCATACTTTTTACTTTTACTTGAGTACATTTGTGAAGAAGAAATGCTACTCTTACTCCGCTACTTTGGGCAACACTCGACTCGTTACTTTTTTTCTATTTGATAAAGTCTGACAGACAATTTTCAATCAGCTCTGTGTAGCGGACGCTGTCAAGTTGCACACACGCCTTCCACTGCGTCTTCAGCTCTGACGCGAGGTTTTCGATGTTCCCCAAATCAAGGCGCTGCAGCTCTGAGGACATATGTTGCATTTTTCGTTTGAAAGCATTAACTGAGCTAATCATATTGACCATATTGGTTTTCTCTTTTCCTTGCAGCTGTAAATTAAGCTCGTTCAACATGTTGGTCAGATCGAAACAAAAAATGGCAAGTCTAGCAGCCATTGATCGTCATTAAGTTACTTGTATTCTGCATGTTTAATAACAAGGAGAAACTCCTTTATCTCCGGCCAGGGATCTTGAAATCTCAGCAGGAATTTCTCCCTAGCCATCTGCCTCAATGAAGGCCTCTTTTTATCATCTCTCCATCTTGGAAGGACTTCTTATGCTTAATGATCGAGTGACTCTCCCTGGAACGATGCTTCGGTGTGTCTGCCTTTGCTTTTGAATTCAGCCGAGTGAAAAATGACGGCTGTCCGATTAACTGCGATTTTAGTTCCTTCTCCTTTCTCTTTTTCAGATCGCCTTTTGGAAGGACGTCAGTTTCGTAGTTTTTATGAACAGTTCGAAAGTGCCTTTCCACATTTTCCTTCTTTGGAATAGCAATGATAGATTGACAGATCAGACAAACGCACTTCGATTGTGACATTGTAAGAAAAAAATCCTCTTCCAATCCCACATCCAGCCCATAAACAACACATTTTTTTTTAAATCCCTTCTTTAGTCGATATAAATTGGAAGGCTAACTAGAGTTTTGCAGTAGCTTGCGCGTTTGATCGTGCGTGCGGCATGACCAGTGTGTTAAAAGAAAAGAGATCTCAGACTGGCCGCCCTGTATGTCAATCAAGTGGCAATGCCATAGGGAGGATATATGATAGACTAACGTTTAAAAAAAAATTTATTTTTTTGCACTACCTTTGCGATCTACCAGTCGATCACGACGTATTGGGCTCCCCTGCTGTAAACACACACACACACAACTTGTCATTGGTGGTGTCATGTGGCTTATTTTAATTCCTTGCAGGTGTTTTCAGACACCTGGACAGGTGACTGGAAGTTCTCGTCATATCAGTACTCGTGATTCCCTGTCAGGACCCCCAGCAGTTCTTTCGACTGCCCTTGCCACTGGACTTTAATGCCACCTGGACAGTCTCAGACTCCTCTTGGAAGTCTGTATGAAGATCGTCCACCTGATATGGATACCTGCTTCATTTATGTCACAAGCAACAATGATTTTATATGCTACTTTAAGATTTAATGATGGCACCCAAAGCAACTTCACAATAAAGAATTCTGGAGCACAGTAATTAGCAATAACTCTTGAAACTGGATTTTTTGTGACTTATAGTCTTGCCAACTTAGCTGCTATGGCACACTAATTAATAGATGAGAATTGAAAGAAAAGGTGCCAATAAGCCAATAAGGAACACAGAACTCCTCAGGAACGTGTGAAAGTTGCCATCTATATCTACGCTAGCTGTACCCCATGGCTTTGCCCACATAGTAATGAAACAGGACGGGTTTAAAAACTCAATAGACGTTGGCACTGTATCTGATCGCGTTCAGGTCTAACAGAAAAACGTTCCCTCTGTAAGGAGAAAAGCAAATGGCCGTGATATCTCTGCCAATCAGCAGCTACCCTCTAAAACACATGGAGCTCTGATCTCTCTCTCAAAAATGTCAAACGTTACTCCTTAACAATCTCTAGATGATAATGTCTGTTGAACAAACAGGTATCGCTAACAAAGCGGAGGGGAGGTGCACTACAACAGGGAGACGTGAGACCAGACGTGAGACGTAGACCAACTCGAGCAGAGGCTGGCGAGTGAAGGAGGAAGGTCCCGCCCCCCTGCTCTCAGCCCGCAGCCACTCCGTTGGATTTGCATAAATACGTGAACTCTGGTACTTAGCGCGATGAGAGAAGTCACAAAATCAACCGGAAAGTTCAAGCAAAGTATAGAAAACAACCAGATCTAAATCCGTTTTGAAAAGTGGACAGACATACAGACATAGAACGTGCTTGGACCACAAAATTTTTAAAACCGTTTGTTAGCGAGCACCAATGGGCCAAGTTTCAAGTCCCAAGTCCTCATGGTTCGGGAGATTTCATGATGAGTGAGTCAGTGGTATTTGGCTTTTATATACAGGGTGGTCCAGATCTAATTATGCAATTTTCATTACGTACACTATAACTTATTAAATTTATTACTCCGAGCCTGTATCCAACTGAATGGAGGACAAGTGGGACATTACATGGAAAATCAGTGAATTAATTCAATGTAAGTCCATTTTCATTTATTCCAAGATATTTCAAGCAATTCTTTTGTCTTGTATTGTGTTCCTGCAGTGCATTAAAAGTTGCATAATTAGATCTGGACCACCCTATATAATGCCCTACCGTGGCTGTTTGTTTGTCTGTCCAAACTTTTAAATCACTTTAGCTTGCAAATTGTTTCACCTATTGACCTGAAATTTGGTACACATATACTACATGACGTCTACTATCCACTTTTGGGTGATGATTGACCTCCAAGGTTATTCCTCTTTTTATTTTTATTTAGTTTTATTGTAGAATCAACTCCCGGCAACGGGCAGCAGGGCAGTCATGTGGAGCAGGCATACGGGTGCCGTTCTCATCCCTACCACCTTCACTGTCACTTCCCCTACCTCTTCATATCTTAAATCATTCTTGAGGCAGATTGAAGACTTAAGTGCCAGCTTCAGTGAAAAATGAAGGAAAACATCCTAAGTAATTGCAGCACAAACAGTTTTAAAGTGAAAAGATGTCAACGAAAGAAGAGAAGAAGCGGGCCACTAGGGTGGAGAAAAGAAGATCTGGTCAGGAAGCAGCAAGCGCATCAACCTCTGAGCAAATGAATGATAAACGTACAGAGAAAGAGGAGGAAAACTAGGAATACTCAAGTCAAGTGGATTCACTGCACGTTATCGTGCAGTACGCCGTCACTGCTTTCTATATAAAATCAAATGTCTGTCTGTATGTCTGTCCGCTTTTCACCAGAGGACTACTTCACGGATTTAGATTATGTTTTTTTCTCTAATTCATCTGAACATTCTGGTTGATTTTGTGACTTCTCTCATCACACTAAGTATCATAGTTTGCCTGTGGCACCGATTTATTTGTGCGAATCTGAGAGAGACGCACTGGGCTGAGGGGAAGGGGGCGATACCCTCCTCACTCATGCGCCAGCCTCAGGGCGTATCTTACATCTACTTAGATAACGAACGAGAGGATGACTTCACGGATTTAGATCGGGTTTTTTCTATAATTTGCTTGAACATTCCGGTTGATTTTGCGACTTCTCTCATCGCGCTAAAAATCATACTTCGCTTCACTTCTCTTCGCTCCGAGACAGAGGCTGCGGGCCGGGGTGGGGGAGAAGCGTGATACCAGGAGTGGGGAGTCAGTCCACCTCTGTGTTTTGGAGTGGAAACCTCAGCTTAGCTAGCGATACCTTTTTGATTATTGATTTTTAAAGTTTGTCCTGTTTCACTACTACGCGGGCGGAGCTGCAGGGAACGGCTAGTATCTATTGTAGAGGACTGCCGGCTTCCCAGGCTGGTCCACACCCCCAGGCCGCCAGGGGGAGCTCTCCCGACAGCAGGATCGTGCCCCGAGGTCCAGCAGGGCCTTATGGACTCTTTAGTGTTTATACACAGCCCTGCTGGATACCTTGGGGACCACCAGGAGTCGCTGTGGGGGGACTTGTGGGATCTGTTGTGCCTTATGACCCAGGAGTACGTCACGGTCACGTGACGGGAAGGAATGGCGTGCTCCCGGGGTGAAGTAAAAGACTGATTACCCTGACCCGGAAGGAATAAGGAACTGTGGACTGCTGGGACAGGAACACCTCCAGGTCAGGGGCTATAAAAGGACGGTGCCTCAGTCCAGACACTGAGCTGAGCTGGGAGGTTGAGGAGCAAAGTGTCTGGGCGAGGAGGAGAGAAAATTATAGTGTTGTGTTTGGTTTACTTTATGAATAGTGTGGAGGGTGCTTGGTGCACTGTAAAATATAATAAAGAGTCTTGGACTTTTATCCGGTGTCTAGAGTTGTACCTGAGGGTTCAAGGGAGCACTAGCGCCCCCTACTGCCACACTATATAAAATCCAAACATCTGTTTGTCTCTCTGTATGTCCGATTTTCACGAGACAACTACTTAACGGATTTAGATCGTTTTTTATTTCTATAATTTGCTTGAACATTTCGGTTTATTTTGCGACTTCTCTCGTTGCGCTAAGTTTCATAGTTTGGTTGTGGTAGCGATTTATTTGCGCAAATCTGAGAGAGAGGCAGTGGGCTGAGGGGAGAGAGGTGTTCAAATCGCTCTGCCTCCCGCCACGTGTCGCCTCCGCTTAGCTAGCGATACCTGTTTGTTCAGCAGACATTATCATCTAGAGATTGTTAAGGAGTAACGTTGGACGTTTTTGAGAGAGAGAGATCAGAGCTACGTGTGTTTTAGAGGGTAGCTGCTGATTGGCAGAGATATCACGACCACATGCTTTTCTCCCCATGAAGGGGACGCTCTCCCGTCAGAGCTGAACACGATCAGAAACAGTGCCAACATCTATTGATTTTTAAAGTGTGTCCTGTCTCACTACTAGGTGGGCACAGCCATGGGGGACAACTAGTGTAAAAGACAGACTGATTGAGACACTGAAAGATAATTAAAAAAAAAAAATGGATTTAGATGGCGTACCTGGGTGGCATGTGTCCAGCACTCTTGGGCTGCCTTCAGGTTCTTGTGGGTTCTTTCAGCATCTTGTGCGGTGGTAGAGGCCGCCTCTGCCCTCCAAGTCCGAATGCTGTTCTCCAGGTCTGTCATGACGTGCTGCAACTCCAGCCATGACCCTGCGCTGCCCTCTGCAGGACAACACAGTCACAAGTTTTCAGCAGAGAATTACTGACCCTACAGGTTTGAGAAGTATCCAACTGCAGAGCAGCATGAGCCGTACGTCACCGTAGTTTGGATGTGTCACAGCAACTCTTGACCACAGTTTCTTAGCGGAAGTGACATTACGTCAGGTCTATACTACATGTACAAGCTAACAACATAAACCCCTAACCTTACGCTACCCTTAATCTGACTTTGGCCAAAAAACTGCCTTGACGTATGGCCCTGTGGAGCTGCAGTTGGATACTGTTGATGGGCTTTGCAGTAAATTTGGTTTCAGTTAATTGCATCTAACCATTCATCATCACAGGTGGGTGAAGGGCAGAATCTGCTCTGGCTGAGGAGGCAGAAGATCATATGGACTCACACAGACAACAGCAAGAGAAAGAGAAAACTGCAGACCTGATATCAAAATTTGAAGTGTTAGTTCAAGTAAGGTTGGGACGCATACAGGGTCGTCTTAACGCATGGGCATGCTGGGCAGTTGCCTAGGGGGC
The DNA here is from genome assembly GCF_016835505.1 of Polypterus senegalus. NCBI lineage: Eukaryota > Metazoa > Chordata > Cladistia > Polypteriformes > Polypteridae > Polypterus > Polypterus senegalus. The sequence continues at coordinate 151,157,276 of NC_053163.1, read as the reverse complement.
CAAGCTAATCTATGTATGTTGTGACTTGCTGAGATGTTTTGTAGGTAGGGGCCCCACTGCACTGCTATAATGCTATTAAGACGATCCTGGGAGCAAACACTGGTAGAGCGCATTGCCACACCCAAAACACAATGAAATAGCTCGAGATCCCAGCTGGCAGCTCCCCAGCTCGGTAGGACCATCTTGCCCTGGGTATGACGTTAAACTGCCTCCGTCCCTGCAAGTGGTCCTCCATACTGCAGGGAAAAACTTGAGGGTTGGTTGCAGGATTGACACTCCAGCTACTGTAAAAATTTCAAACAGCTCCAAAATGGCAGACAGGACTCCTATATGTTCACCGCTCTGTGCCTAGCTGCTCGCATTATGACAGGGATGGGGAAACGCCCTCGGGAGCCTCATCCCTGAAAACGTCAAGACCGCCGGAGAGCCAACATGGTCCTGCCTTTTGGGGATCGGAACTGGTGTGCTGTTAAAAGTGTTGCCCATTGCATGCCAGCACTTGGGTCCCAAACGTATGAAAGAACATGTTAATATCACACATGCAGCACCCTCTAGTGGCACTCACACAACCCAGCAGGGCTGTGCTACCGGACTACAATTCCCAGCATTCCCTGGGGATGTCCAAATGGGCACTAGCGCGAGTTGTAAATGACATTCTGATATCCTCTGATGAAGGAAACTCCACAATTATGTTGCTAGATTTAAGTGCAGCATTTGACACCATTGACCATTCTATTGTACTGCACCGGCTAGAAAACGATGTTGGGCTCACAGGCCCTGTGCTCGCTTGGTTTAGTTCTTATTTAACAAATCGATTCCAATACGTACAGAAATGTGCTGACAGGACTCCATCATTAAACACAGAAGTGAGATTTGGTGTCCCGCAGGGCTCAGTACTCGGACCTTCTGTGTTTCCACCTTACAGTCCGTTTACAGTGCCAGCTATAATAGTGAGGATAATAGAAATACTAAGGTGGAAAGATTTAATACTAAAGTGAGAGCTGCTGTTGACAGAGTTGCACCTGAAAAGACAGTGAAAAAATCTTCTAGCATTGGTATACCATGGAAGACCCAAAGAGTGTCTGATTTAAAGAGAACATGCCGCAGAGCTGAGCGTCAATGGAGGAAGACTAAACTTACTATCCACCACGAAATATTAAAAGTCAAAATAACAGAATACAATAACACTGTCCGTCTTGAGAGACGCTGCTATTTCTCTAAGATTATAAATAACAATGCTAGTAATCCTAGAGTCTTATTTTCTACAATTGATCGCCTACTAAACCCAGGTAACTCAAAGGAATGCCTCCTAAGTGCTTCCAGTGAAACCTGTGAGGCTATCGCTGTATTTTTCAATCAAAAAATTAATGATATTAGAAATAACATAGTATATCTCCCCAACACTAAGGATCCCCCTAAACCCCAACATCCTGTTATAAACAAATTAAACTCTTTCACTAGGATAGATTTACCTGATTTAAAGAAAATAATCTCTCAATTAAAACCCTCCACCTGCGTCCTTGACCCGATACCAACAAGGTTTTTCAAAGAAGTATCAGGCGTGCTAATTGATAATGTTCTTGACATAGTAAATTCGTCATTAGATACGGGGGTCTTCCCAGACTGTCTTAAGACTGCTGTAGTTAAACCCCTACTTAAGAAACATAATCTCGACCCTCGGCTCTTGAAAATTTTAGCCCCATCTCTAACCTGCCTTTCTTAAGTAAAGTTCTGGAGAAGGCAGCCATTATGCAGTTAAATGACCACCTAAATAAACCTGCTATTCTTGATAAATTTCAGTCGGGTTTTAGAACAAATCACAGCACAGAAACTGCACTCGTTAAAGTAGTAAATGACTTGCGGGTAAATGCAGACAGAGGCCATTTATCTGTTCTCATCCTCTTAGATCTGAGTGCTGCATTTGACACCATTGATCACAAAATTCTTAGAAATCGCCTTAGTCAATGGGTGGGCCTCTCTGGCAGTGTCTTAAATTGGTTTGAATCCTACCTGACAGGGAGAAAATATTTTGTTAGTTGTGGGAATTACAACTCAAGACACATGATATCCGATATGGTGTTCCACAAGGCTCTATCCTGGGTCCGCTGTTCTTCTCAATCTACATGCTTCCGTTAGGTCAGATTATCTCAAGGCACAACGTGAGCTACCACAGCTATGCTGATGACACACAGCTGTACTTATCAATAGCACCTGATGACCCCGATTCTCTTGATTCACTAACACAATGTCTGACTTGTATCTCAGAATGGATGAATAGTAACTTTCTCAAGTTAAATAAAGAGAAAACTGAAATCTTAGTGATTAGCAATAATGGATACAATGAGGCTATTAGAAATAAACTGGATACATTAGGATTAAAAGTCAAGACGGAGGTAAAAAGCTTAGGGGTGATTGTTGACTGTAACCTGAATTTTAAATCGCATATCCATCAGACCACTAGGACATTTTTTCACTTAAGAAACATAGCTAAAGTTAGACCTCTTATATCACTGAAAGATGCTGAGAAATTAGTTCACGCGTTTGTTTTCAGTCGACTAGATTACTGTAACGTACTCCTCTCAGGACCACCCAAAAAAGATATAAATCGTTTGCAGAATGGAGCTGCTAGAATCCTAACTAGGAAAAGAAAATCCGAACACATTTCTCCAGTTTTAATGTCACTACACTGGTTACCTGTGTCATTCAGGATTGACTTTAAAATTCTGCTTATGGTTTATAAAGCCTTAAATAATCTCGCCCCATCTTATATATCGGAATGTCTGACACCTTATATTCCAAATTGTAACCTCAGATCCTCAAATGAGTGTCTCCTTAGAATTCCAAGAACAAAACTTAAAAGAAGTGGTGAGGCGGCCTTCTGCTGTTATGCACCTAAAATCTGGAATAGCCTGCCAATAGGAATTCGCCAGGCTAATACAGTAGAGCACTTTAAAACACTGCTGAAAACACATTACTTTAACATGGCCTTTCTATAACTTCAAAAAAAACTTAATTTAACTTAATCCTGATACTCTATATGTTCAATTTCCTCATAATAACAACTCATGGTGGCTCTAAAACAGAAGTAACATGATAGTTAGAATTTGTTACTAACCCTCACCTATTCTGTTTCTCTTCTTGGTAGTCAAATGTGGCACTTGGTGCCACGGCCTACCTGCCAAGTTGTTGTGCCTGCTTATAGTAAAGTCATCCCTGATGGAGGATTTCAGGAATTGTGGGGTAGAGGGGTCCTTTCATCAGATTAGCTGGCCCAGCACTGACTCAGCGGTGGAATGGCCAAATGGGGGAGTTGTTATACTAAGGTTGTTATAATATTAAGAATTGTGTCACTGTATCTGTTTTAGCCCGCTTTAAATGTATTTTTCATTCTTTTTCTGTGTAACATGCCATGAAGAGCTGAGCCAGCTTTAGCACAGGGTGTCAACTTTCAGAAGTGCTGGGCTAGGCAAAGCATAAAGATAGACAAGAACAGCTGTTGTCAGCCCTAAAAGGCCTAAGTGTTATATGATCTGACTGTCTGCTGCTTAGCCTAAGTTTGTCTACCTTGTTTGGCATTGTACTGGGGGATTTGGTCGTGTGGACACAATATAAAAGAACACTGGAACCTTGCCAAGCTTTGAAGACCTGCGGGAGTGGAAGCTATAGACTCCAACGCCACCTCCGCTGTGACAGAAAAAAGACATTTCTACACGACCGAATCCCCGGGTTAAAGATGAAATGTGACTGGTCTTCCCTGTCATTTTAAAGCAACGTAAGCCGCATTAAACAAGCTAAGTATATTCTGTCTTTTCTGTGACTTTGTCGCCGCCTATCACCGAAAAGAGGGATATCGCCGTTATACTTTATACTTATTTAACTAAAGGGTTATTAAAACGTCGCAATATAAAAGAACATATTTCCACGGAGCTAACACTCCCATCGGAAACAGGAGTCCGCTTGATGGCTGAGGTCTCCAGGACTTTAAACAAATCCAAATCATATTATGTGATAACATCCACAGTTAAATTCTGGTCCATACTTGTAAAATTTTTATTTTTATACTGTATTGAGGATTTGTTCTGTTCTGTGTACTGTACTGTATTGTATTGACCCCCTTTTTCTTTTTGACATCCACTGCACACCCAACCTACCCGAAAAGGAGTCTCTCTTTGAACTGCCTTTCCCAAGGTTTCTTCCATTTTTTCCCTACAAGAGTTTATTTGGGAGTTTTTCCCGTTGTCTTCTTAGAGAGTCAAGGCTGGGGGGCTGTCAAGAGGCAGGGCCTGTTAAAGCCCATTGTGGCACTTCCTGTGTGATTTTGGGCTATACAAAAATAAACTGTATCGTATTGTATTGTATTGACATCCGGGGATGCTGCCAGTAGGCCACATGCCTGTCCCCATGAATGACAAACTCAGTCCATTTGAATAACTTTCAGCCTGTCTATCTGCCCATTCATTGTTGGACTGTAATGACGCAGAGCAAATAAAGGACACGATGAGAGAGGTGCATATGATATGAGCAATCTGAATTCTCAGAAAGCATTTGATTGATTTCATTTGATACCATTGATCACAATATTCTTAGAAATCACCTTAGTCAATGGGTGGGCCTCTCTGGCAGGGTCTTAAATTGGTTTGAGTCCTACATGTCAGGTAGAAAATTCTTTGTTAGTTGTGGTAATTATAATTCAAAGACCCCTGCTATTCTGTATGGTGTTCCACAAGGCTCTATCCTGGGACCGCTGCTCTTTTCGATTTACATACTTCCGTTAGGTCAGATTATCTCAAAGCATAATGTGAGCTACCACAGCTATGCTGATGACACACAACTGTATTTATCAGTAGCACCTGATGACCCCGACACTCTTGATCCACTGACACAATATCTTACTTGTGTTTCTGAATGGATGAGCAGTAATCTTTCAAACTAAACAAGGAGAAAACAGAAATTTTAGTGATTGGCAAAAATTGATATAATGAGATTGTTAGAAATAAACTTGATCCATTAGGATTAAAAGTCAAGACGAAGGTAAAAAATTTTGGGGTAACTATTGACTCTGACCTGAATTTTAAATCACATATTAATCAGATTACTAGAACAGCATTTTTTCACTTAAGAAATATAGCAAAAGTTAGACCTCTTATAGCCTTGCAAGATGCTGAGAAACGAGTTCACGCTTTTGTTTTCAGTCGACTAGATTACTGTAACGCACTCCTCTCACGACCACCAAAAAAAAAGACATCAATCGATTGCAACGAGTGCAGAATGGAGCTGCTAGAATCTTAACTCTTTTAGGGCTAATTTTTTTTTTGTTTCTTATCTCCCAGGGCTGAATATTTTTCCAAAAACTAACATTTTTTAAAAAAGAACACAAAGCAATTGTTTAACATATCAAATCAACAAAAATATTTACTTTTGACAAATGTTACTGTCTTGCATGTTGTATGAGCCTGCATACCCTATGATTTCATATACATATCACATACATTTTACACAGCAAAGCACGTTTGGACCCTGAAGTTATATCACCAGTTCTGTCCCATCTCTATTTGTAATACCACAGCACGCGTCATCTCGTCTTTTGTTGTGGGTTTACACTTTGAAAATCGAGAATGCGATGCAAACGCAGCCCGCAATTCAAAACATTTCTCTGCCTACCTGTTTGTCTCGTCAGCATCAGGAGAGAGCAGCCTGAAGTACAGCAGCTGGTGATCTGTCGTGTCCAACAGCGAGCCATGCCGTCTTGTGAAGTCCAGTAGCCAGATCGGCTCTCAACGGATCAATGTCTGTGTATTTATCCCACGCGAACCTTGCCGTAGATGCATCGGCTGCATAAAGGCACTCAACTGGCAGCAGATCCGCTGGCGTGGCATCGGCTGGTGTTTGATCAGCTGATGCCGGCTTCTCACTCTCTTGCTCGATCTCCTGATCACTGTCAATAAAATCCGATTCTAAAAAATCTGAATCCGACTCCGCGATAATGCGCAAAACATTGTCTGCCGAGTGTTTTCTTTTCTGCACTCACTTCGCTCCCTTGTCACATGTCGATGCCATCTTGCCATTGTTTACATTTCGCAACTCACGCACACGCAAGGATTAGTTGCCGAGTCAACGAGTCTAGCATTCCTCCAAGCACAGAGGGAATGCCTGTGACGTGACAGTGAGATTTGTCGCCATTAACAGCTGATTATCGCCTCTATCCCTGGATGTCGACTTTAGTCGACATTCACCCTCAACCCCTCCTGTCGACAAAAGTCGACATCCGCCCTAAAAGAGTTAACTAGGAAAAGAAAATCTGAGCACATCACACCAGTCCTAGCGTCACTACACTGGTTACCTGTGCCATTTAGAATTGACTTTAAAATCCTGCTTATGGCTTACAAAGCCTTCAATAATCTGCTCCATCTTAGAATGCCTGTCACCTTACACTCCAAATCGTAACCTTAGATCTTCAAATGAGGGTCTGCTTAGAATTCTAAGAGCAAAACTTAAAAGAAGTCGTGAGGCGGGCGGCCTTCTGCTGTTATGCACCTCAAATAGGGAATAGCTGACCGATAGAAATTCACCAGGTTAACATGGTGGAGCACTTTGTAAAACTGCTGAAAACTCATAACTTTAACATGGCTTTCACATAACTTAATTTTTGTTTAAGTCTGATGCTCTGTATATTCAATTAATTATCATTATCATTCCCGATGGCTCCACAATCCATACTAATAACTCCTCTCTCTTCTGTTCTTTTTCCGGTTTTCTATGGTGGTGATCTGTGCCTTCACCACCCGATCAAAGCACCGTGATGTCCCTACATTGATAGATTAAAGGCCAGAGGTCTGCATGACTGTAATCATCAAGTTCTTCCATGTGAATCTTGAATACAATGAGGACTGATGGAGGTCATTTATGTTAGGTACAATGCCTAGAGGTGGCTGGGTGGTCTCGTGGCCTCTGAACCCCTGCAGATTTTCTTTTTTATCTCCAGCCATCTGGATTTTTTTTTTTTATTGTTTTTTTCTATCCTCCCTGGCCATTGGACCTTTATTTTATTCTTATGTTATGTTAATTAGTGTTGCCTAGTTTTATTTTCTTATTTATTTTGTCTTTTTTCTCTTTCCTCATTATGTAAAGCACTTTGAGCTCCATCATTTGTATGAAAATGTGCTACAGAAATAAATGTTGTTGTTGTTGTTGTTGATTAATACAAAATGGGAGACACTGACCTACAGGAAGCAACCTCTGCAAAGGATTGAGGCAGGTCTGCCGGTCGTGCAAAGCGTGCATGCACGAACATAGGCCTCCCTCAACAAAACGAGCAAGGCCCAACACGTGGATTGTGGCAGCTCAAGTACGCAGCACATCAATCAAAAGTTTTTGTAGTGTTCAATGTTTAAACAAGTGAAGGTAAGGTAAGGTAAGGTAAGGGGGCAGCTGAAATTAAGTGGCACGATGGCGGCTTCGCCTCTAGAACTGGGCCTGGATTGAGGGGTTTATGTTGACCAAAGTACAGAAGCAATTAAAAAACCAAATAAAATGTTACATTATATCATACAAAACTGTGGAATTTAAGTCAAGGAACGTTATGCTTCTTCCTGAATTGTACCTCACTTTTAAAACATCTGTGCTGATGACAGATTGAGGTCATTGATATTAGGTAGAATGCCTAGAGGGGGCTGGGTGGTCTTGTGGCCTCGGAATCCCTGCAGATTTTATTTTTTTCTCTGTCTGGAATTTTTTTTTGTTTTTTCTGTCCTCCCTGGCCATCGGATATTACTTTTATTGTGTGTTAATTAGCGTTCCCTAATTTTATTTTTGTTTTTTTCCTTTTTCTTCATCCTGTAAAGCACTTTGAGCTCCATCATTTGTATGAAAATGTGCTGCTTCACCAGCTGAGGCCACAAGTCCGCCACGCCCTCAACCATCTGAAGTTCGCATACCAGGAGAAGGTGGGAGCGAAGGATGCCATCATCTACATGCTACACCGATCCCTCTCCCACTTGGACAGAGGCAGTGGTACTGGAAGAATTATGTTTCTGGACTTCTCTAGTGCCTGCAACACCATCCAACCTCTGCTCCTTATAGACAAGCTGACAGAGATGGGAGTAGATTCACAACTGGTGGCAATGGTGGATCGTGGACTATCTTAGAGGCAGACCTCAGTATGTGCGTCTTGGGAACTGCAGGTCTGACATTGTGGTCAGCAGCACAGGAGCGCTGCATGGGACTGGACTTTCTCCGGTCCTGTTCAGCCAACATACATCGGACTTCCAATACGACTCGGAGTCCTGCCACGTGCAAAAGTTCGCTGACGACACTGCTATGGTGGGCTGCATCAGGAGTGGGCAGGAGGAGGAGTACAGGAAGCTAATCAAGGACTTTGTTAAATGGTGTGACTCAAACCACTTACATCTGAACACCAGCAAAACCAAGTAGCTGGTGGTGGATTTTAGGAGGACCAGGCCCCTCATGGAGCCCATGATCATCAGAGGTGACTGTGCAGAGGGTGCAGACCTATAAATACCTGGGAGTGCAGCTGGATGATAAACTGGACTGGACTGCCAATACTGATGCTCTTTGTAAGAGAGGACAGAGCCGACTATACTTCCTTAGAAGGCTGGCGTCCTTCAACATCTGCAATAAGATGCTGCAGATGTTCTATCAGATGGTTGTGGCAAAGCCATCTTCTACGCGGTGGTCTGCTGGGGAGGCAGCATAAAGAAGAGGGACGTCTCACACCTGGACAAACTGATGAGGAAGGCAGGCTCTGTTGTAGGCATGGAGCTGGACAGTTTGACATCCGTGGCAGAGCGACGGGCGCTGAGCAGACTCCTGTCAATCATGGAGAATCCACTGCATCCACTGAACAGGATCATCACCAGACAGAGGAGCAGCTTCAGCGACAGACTGCTGTCACCGCCCTGCTCCACTGACAGACTGAGGAGACCCCACACTATGCGACTCTTCAATTCCACCTGGGGGGTAAACGTTAACATTATACAAAGAATTTCTCCTTGGGATTAATAAAGTATCTATCTATCTATCTATCTATCTATTATATAGTGCCTATCTATCTATCTATCTATCTATCTATCTATCTATCTATCTATCTATTATATAGTGCCTTTCATATCTATCTATCTATCTATCTATCTATCTATCTATCTATGTATCATTTTCCTAGTTATATAAGATTCATGAATATTTTTGTAGATGACAAAGCACAAGCGGTTCCTATAACCCCTATAAGTTGAGTAAAATTGGTATATTCCATCTATTTCTATCTGCTCTGACTAAACCTTATTCTTCAGTTAGTGACCAGCCTTGCCATGCGTAAGGTGAAGAAGGCATATGGTTTTAAACCGTGCCTGTGCAAGTGCCCATGTGCCAACGGGCCTATGGGCCTTTTGAATATGTGAAGTAACACGTAAAACAGCACTTATTTAAGTGTTGAGCCGTACGTTTAAAGAGTACAGAAAAAGAAACTAAGAATCTTTAAAGATAGAAGAAGTTAAGAATCTTTAAGTAAAGAAGAAGTAAAGAACTTTTAAGTACAGAAATAGCTAAAGTTTCTCAAGAAAAGCTAAGTTTAGAGAAGATACATTTTTCCTTTTCTTTTTTTTTTTGCCTTTTATTCTACGTGGGTAACTATTTTTTCTTTTATTCTTGTGTGGATTATTTGCTTTTAACTTTCACTAAATATTTTTAAAAATGAACTTTGGGACTGAGAGATTCTTTCGGCACACGTTTTACCCGTGTTTGATCTCACCTTATACCAGTGGTTCTCAAACTGTGGGGCGGAAAAAAAGAAAAAAAAAGAAAACAAGAATCGAAAATATGAAAAATACATCTATTGAAAGTAAAAAAAGTTAACTTAAACTACATTCTGATGCTAGAAAAATAAATATAGAGTTAGATAAATGTCGATAAAAGTTAAGTCGGTATAATAAAATATGCATCTATGATACTGTATATCATTAATTAAAAAAGAACAAATTGGTATTGGATACTTTAAAAAAAAATGTTAGGGGGACGCGATTAAAACTGTTATAAAAACTCGGGTCGCAAATACTTAAAGGTTGAGAAACGCTGGCTTATACTTCGGCGGCTGCAGTGCTATATAAATAAATGTTGCTGTTGTTGTGCTAGCAAGCAGAAGCCCAGGGAATGGCGTCTTTATGTTTACTTTATACCTTGCGAACGGATGGGCACCTGGGACAAGGAAGTGCCAAATTGGTTTACATTCTTAAACAGATCAAAGAATTTGAGTGAGGACCTCCATCATATCGACAGCCAGCCAATCAGATGTGTGTAACATCACATATTCCGGGATTCCACATGGAATTTTAAAATAAATATAGCTTGTCTCCCATAAAAGCGACTCTATTCTGTTGGGCCCTTGAGTAGGCCCTTAACCTGTGTGGCGAGTAGCTGGGCATGGTACCCAGCCGGGACACCCAGGAGGACCGGAGGAGGGCTTGGTGGCTTTGGGGACCACGGGAATGGAGCTTGGAAGCTCAACCCTGTATGGGCCCGCAGTCACCGCCACGGGGCACCCCAATGCCTAAGGAGCCCTGGCCCTCAGCACTTCCACCACACCAGGAAGTACAGGGGGGAAGAAGATCAGGGTCACCCGGAGTGCTTCCGGGTGTGCAGCTGGTACTTCCGCCACACTGGGGAGTGCCGGCAGGAAGATTATCGGGAGGCACCTGGAGCACATCCGGGTGGGGATTATAAAAGGGGCTTGAGTTGGGAGGAAGCAAGATGGTGCTCAGGAGGAGAGGAGTGGAGGCGGACCAGAGAAAGAGAGGCATTGTGAGGCCTGGACTTTGGGGGTTGTGTGTGCACCTTTGAAAATATTAACAACTAGACATTAAGCCCGTTACAATAACGGGCGCTAGAACAGTAGTGCCTAAACATTAGTAGGAACAGTCTATATTAAATGGCAAGGGACCCTGACCTCATTCTGCTTCTTGTCTTAATTTTTTTTTTTGTCAAAAATATTTTCGCAAGAAGCCTAAAGTAAAATAATAATAAAAATAAAATAGAAACGTATGACAATACAGTAAGTATTATTAATATTGCCTTAGTGTAAACCTTTGTAAAAATCTGTAATACACAAAATCTGAAGAAGATATTTAGGAAAAATTTTCTATTTTTTTACCTCATGAAATTTTTCTATACAATTTCATTATAGACAACATTTCTTGTAAATATTCTGTCTGAGTTTGCCTTGTTCAGGACCCTCTACAACCTTGACAACAACATCTGGAAAACGTCAAACTCATGATAATGCAACATATAACTGACCGTGGCTGAATACTGGCTCTAGCAAGTAAACTCCAACTTTTTGTAAGGTTCGCTCTTCTGAGTCTCGCTCTTTTAGCGTTTTTCTGACGCTCATTTTCTTTTTCTTCAATCGATCTATTTGTTTGTATTTTTTTTTTTTTGTGTCTTTCAGCCTTCATTTTGTTGATGTTTACTTGTTGAGCTGACTGTTCTTCCAGGAGATGTTACTTATATTGGATTTGATTGTCTGTGTCTTTTGTCCTACTTGACGTGTCCTTTTTGTTTTTTGGGTGGCATGTTGTTAGTAGATACGTCCGTAATATTTTCTCTTACAGTAATACTGGCTTGTATGTGGCTGTAATTTGCGCCAGTGTATTGTGTGCCTTTAAATTTCCCTCGCAGTAATACTGGTTTGGATTTCCTTAAAATGCCTGGAATTTTCTCTGACAGTAATACTGGCTTTGATGTCCGTAATATGACTTCAATTTTCTGTCACAACAGTGGGCAATCAGCAGAGTGTCCCCAGCAACTGATGTAATGTGTGGCTTGCAGTTGATAATCGTGACTGTGTCGTCTCCCCAGCAAGTATTTTAATCTGTGTTGGCGTGCAGCTGATTATTGTATGTGTGGCGTCTCCCCAGCAATGGATTTTATGTGCGCGGCCGTGACTACCCAATCAGCAATCTCCCCAGCAATGATGTCTTTTATTTGCTTATCATGCGCTGCCGCGGATGGGCCATTCACTGTGTGCCCAGCTTCGAGTGTGTGTGCGACCAAGGTGCTGTGCGCATGGGCGGGACACGGTGCGATGTGCGTCACGTCCCCGCGCATGCGCACTTCAGCAGAAGACACACACAGACGGACACCTGGACGCACACAGGGCTTTTATTAAAGAGGATTGTAAATAAACGTGTGTGGGTGATTATACGATGTCTGCCTGTCTGTGTCCAGGCTGGATACCAAACCTGCAATGGCTCCGTCCTGGGAGTGACGTTAATCTGCATCCAGTCCTGCAAGTGGGTCCTCCAACTTACAGGGAAAAGTTCGGGGTTGGTGGGCAGGATTGGCACTCCACAGCCAAGGTGTGGCAACGCACTATCAGCACATGTTCACAACCTCCTCCTCCTCCTCCTCCTCCTAAGAGGAGAAAAGACAGAGTGACGTCAGGAGAGGGCGAGAGCCGTGTGACTGTTTCATCTAATTGTCAGTGAAAGCCTCTCACGAACAACATTGACTGCTAATTCAGCGCCGACAGGGGACATTCATCTTTAACATCTTCGTGAGCTTTTTCTAAAGACTATATACAGTGGTGTGAAAAACTATTTGCCCCCTTCCTGATTTCTTATTCTTTTGCATGTTTGTCACACAAAATGTTTCTGATCATCAAACACATTTAACCATTAGTCAAATATAACACAAGTAAACACAAAATGCAGTTTTTAAATGATGGTTTTTATTATTTAGGGAGAAAAAAAAAATCCAAACCTACATGGCCCTGTGTGAAAAAGTAATTGCCCCCTGAACCTAATAACTGGTTGGGCCACCCTTAGCAGCAATAACTGCAATCAAGTGTTTGTGATAACTTGCAATGAGTCTTTTACAGCGCTCGGGAGGAATTTTGGCCCACTCATCTTTGTAGAATTGTTGTAATTCAGCTTTATTTGAGGGTTTTCTAGCATGAACCACCTTTTTAAGGTCATGCCATAGCATCTCAATTGGATTCAGGTCAGGACTTTGACTAGGCCACTCCAAAGCCTTCATTTTGTTTTTCTTCAGCCATTCAGAGGTGGATTTGCTGGTGCGTTTTAGGTCATTGTCCTGTTGCAGCACCCAAGATCGCTTCAGCTTGAGTTCACGAACAGATGGCCGGACATTCTCCTTCAGGATTTTTTGGTAGACAGCAGAATTCATGGTTCCATCTATCACAGCAAGCCTTCCAGGTCCTGAAGCAGCAAAACAACCCCAGACCATCACACTACCACCACCATATTTTACTGTTGGTATGATGTTCTTTTTCTGAAATGCTGTGTTCTTTTTACGCCAGATGTAATGGGACATTTGCCTTCCGAAAAGTTCAGCTTTTGTCTCATCAGTCCACAAGGTATTTTCCCAAAAGTCTTGGCAATCATTGAGATGTTTCTTAGCAAAATTGAGATGAGCCCTAATGTTCTTTTTGCTTAACAGTGGTTTGTGTCTTGGAAATCTGCCATGCAGGCTGTTTTTGCCCAGTCTCTTTCTTATGGTGGAGTCGTGAACACTGACCTTAATTGAGGCAAGTGAGGTCTGCAGTTCTTTAGACGTTGTCCTGGGGTCTTTTGTGACCTCTCGGATGAGTCGTCTCTGTGCTCTTGGGGTAATTTTGGTCGGCCAGCCACTCCTGGGAAGGTTCACCACTGTTCCATGTTTTTGCCATTTGTGGATAATGGCTCTCACTGTGGTTCGCTGGAGTCCATAAGCTTTAGAAATGGCTTTATAACCTTTACCAGACTGATAAATGAGAACAGAAGTAATTGAGATCTATTCTTGAATTTCTTTGGATCTTGGCATGATGTCTAGCTTTTGAGGTGCTTTTGGTCTACTTCTCTGTGTCAGGCAGCTCCTATTGAAGTGATTTCTTGATTGAAACAGGTGTGGCAGTAATCAGGTCTGGGGGTGGCTACGGAAATTGAACTCAGGTGTGATACACCACAGTTAGGGGGCAATTACTTTATCACACAGGGCCATGTAGGTTTGGATTTTTTTTCTCCTTAAATAATAAAAACCATCATTTAAAAACTGCACTTTGTGTTTACTTGTGTTATATTTGACTAATGCTGAAATGTGTTTGATGATCAGAAACATTTTGTGTGACAAACATGCAAAAGAATAAGAAATCAGGAAGGGGGCAAATAGTTTTTCACACCACTGTGTATGGTTTGTGTATGTAGAGACATTGCTATCTACAATTTTTATGCTTTTCTCTATTGGTTTTATTTCCTTTAATAAACACCACTTTGCTTTTAATTCTCTATACTTTTTCTTTAAATCTAATTGTACTGTCATGAGTGTTAACATTTAGCAATTTGACTGAAGCCTGTAAATCATGAAATGTAGCTTTTGGGTTTTTCGCAGTTTCTCTGAGCATTACACGGTCTGACCTTGGGGTGAATTGCTGGGACGTCCACTCCTGGGAAGATTGGCAACTGTCTTGAATGATTTCCATTTGTGAATAGTCTTTCTCACTGTACAGTCGGGGCCAGAAGTTCTGAGCATGACCCAAGTGTTGGTTTTCACAAAGTCTGCTGTTTCAGTGTTTTTAGATCTTTTGATCTGTTTCTATGGTGTACTGAAGTAGAATTACAAACATTTCATAAGTTTCAAAACTTTGATAGACAATGACATGAAGTTTATGCTCAGAGTCAATATTTGCAGCGTTGGCCCTTCTTTCTTTTTCAGGACCTCTGCAATTTGCCCTGGCATGCTGGCAATCAACTTCTAGGCCAAATCCTGACTGACGGCAGCCCATTCTTGCAGAATCAATGCTTGGAGTTTGTCAGAATTGGTGGGTTTTTGTTTCACCACAGCATACTGATAAAACACAATATTAAATTAAAGATTGATAACCATGCAGGTATAACAGACAATAACTTTGTGTAATGTTAACGTTTACCCCCCCGAGTCACATAGTGTGGGGTCTCCTCAGTCTGTCAGTGGAGCAGGACGGTGACAGCAGTCTGTCGCTGAAGCTGCTCCTCTATCTGGAGATGATCCTGTTCAGTGGATGCAGTGGATTCTCCATGATTAACAGGAGTCTGCTCAGCGCCCGTTGCTCTGCCACGGATGTCAAACCATCCAGCTCCGTGCCTACAATTGAGCCTGCCTTCCTCACCAGTTTGTCCAGGCGTGAGGTGTCCCTCTTCTTTATGCTGCCTCCCCAGCACACCACCGCGTAGAAGAGGGCACTCGCCACAACCGTCTGGTAGAACATCTGCAGCATCTTATTGCAGATGTTGAAGGACACCAGACTTCTAAGGAAGTATAGTCGGCTCTGTCCTCTCTTGCACAGAGCATCAGTATTGGCAGTCCAGTCCAGTTTATCATCCAGCTGCACTCCCAGGTATTTATAGGTCTGTACCCTCTGCACAGTCATCTCTGATGATCACAGGGTCCATGAGGGGCCTGGTCCTCCTAAAATCCACCACCAGCTCCTTGGTTTTGCTGGTGTTCATTTGTAGGTGGTTTGAGTCGCACCTTAAAGAATATGTATGGGGACGAGGGTCACCCTAGGACCCTACCTCAATAATACAGGACGCTAATAGAATGTTAGCGTTCATGAGGTATGGACTACAAGTCAAGGGAGGTTATGCTTACATTACTTCACACATTAGTGACACCCTAGCCTGGAGTTCTGTGTGCAGTTTTGATCTCCATATTACAAAAAAGACATAGCGGTACTAGAGAAAGTCCAGATGAAAGCGAGCAGGGTGATTAGGAGTGAGAAGTATGAGCGGTGAGGAGAGACTGAAGGAGATGAAGTATATGGAGATTAGATTAGATAGAGACATAACTGAAGAATTTAAAATTACAAAGGGAATAAGTCCAGTCGATCCTGACTCTAACTTTAAAAATAACAAGAAAAATGGGACATAGTTATACAATTGAAGGGCAGATTTCATATAAATGTTAGGAAGTTTTTCACAAACACAATCCCAAGCACACAGAATAAATTACCAAGTGATAGATAGTAGGACTTTAGGGTCCTTCAGATCTTCACGGATGTCATTTTGTCAAAAATGGGTGGAAAGGATTTACAACATTATTGGGATGAACAGCCTGTTCCTGTCAAAATTATCCTACTGCTCTATTTACCTTTTGCGTCAGGAGATGCTCTAGAGGACTCTAGAGATGCTCTGGCCTGCAGGAGGCACTGTTTTGACCCAACAGTCTGGGATTCTCTCATGGGAATGCTGGGTGCCCCCATTTCAGCTGGTTCATCACATGCATTTGCCCTGCACGTAAAAAAAAAATGTCAACGTGTTAAGTTATTAGAGCAACAAGGAGCCACTTTCACTCCAAAGTGTATATTCAGTCCCAAGCCATAAGTCCCTCTTAACATTTATTTTAGTTTTTGTGAATGTCTGTCTTCCCTCTTATGGCCCTTTCTCTTCCTGTCAGCCTTACCGAGATCCACTCAGACCGCCGACCTTTGCGTTGAGTTCAGCAATTACATTCAGGAGTGCGGTGATCTCGTTCTCACAGTGCAGCAGCTCCTGCTCTGACTCCATCAAAGACGCTGACTGTGGGCCCTCCTGACTTACTGATGTGTGTGCAGCCGAAACGGACACCTGCTGATAGGCATATAAAGAAAAAGGAGAGTTTAAAATATAACACTCATACACCCTCACAGACACATTACAAACAATCAAGATAAAATGATTTGTGATTAAGAATTTTGAGTTTTGTGGATTTTCTGTTTAATTTTAACACTTTCTCTTTCAATCCACAATTCCTGATGAAACGCACGGTGGCAGCGTAATGAACCTGGTCAGATGTGAAAGGCACTATATAATAGATAGATAGATACTGTAGATAGATAGATAGATAGATAGATAGATAGATAGATAGATAGATAGATAGATAGATAGATAGATAGATAGATAGATATGAAAGGCACTATATAATAGATAGATAGATAGATAGATAGATAGATAGATAGATAGATAGATAGATAGATAGATAGATAGATAGATAGATGTGAAAGGCACCATATAATAGATAGATAGATAGATGTGAAAGGCACTATATGATAGATAGATAGATAGATGTGAAAGGCACCATATAATAGATAGATAGATAGATAGATGGATGTTAAAGGCACTATATAATAGATAGATAGATAGATAGATAGATAGATAGATAGATAGATAGATAGATAGATAGATAGATAGATAGATATTTTATTTTTAAAATGACCTTTATTATGAACAATAACAAAAAATACAGTCATAAGACAAACAATCCCAATATTCAGGATATTAACAAAAAAGTCTGTATCACACAACCACCACTGCTCCCCCTTTACACTCCTCCTACTCCGCTCATAAATATAAGCAAAAGGTTGACAATTCATTATAATACAAAGACCACCACTACTCTCCCTTTACACTCCTCCTAATCCACACATTAATAAGAAAATCAGATGGTAATTCATTATAACACAAAAACCACCATTACTCCCCCTTTACACTCCTCCCACTCTGCATATTAATAGATTATTTTAATATTAAAAATTAAACTTTACTTCGTGCAACAACAAAAAAAAAAAAAATTGAACACAGCAGTAGTATGCAGTTAATAAATATGTTGCATTACTCCACTACTATTGCCCCGTGCACACTTCTTACTCCACACATAAAGTACAGAATTTCCATATTAAATAAGTAATTCATAATTTGTTCATTAACCCACTATTCCCTTATACATGCCTCCTGATTCACACATAAATAATAAATAATTGTCCATAATAAACACACAATTCATAATCAGTTTACTCCACCATCACTCCCCCTGTACTCGTCTCCTACTCCGCACATCGCTCTCCATTATACACACAGCATTGTATTCCCCAGGAGTCTCCTATTCTGAGCTTTCAATCATCCAGTATTTAAATATTTTGAAGGACATTTAAAGAAGTCACCACCCAGTCACCAGCTTGCCCTTCTCAACAGAACACAAAGCCCCCCCAAGCCCCCATAAATCACAGAAGGTCTGCATGTCTCCAATGAGTTGATGGTAAGTGAACTCCAGCTTCAACCGGCACTTCACCAGCACTTTAAACATCAGGAGCACATCAGTGGTCTTTGAGTTTTTCTCTGTTCCTCCTGGTTTTGAGGATTGACAGTTTTGCTTGGCCCAGTAGATAATTTCCCAGCACACACTTGTTTCTCTGTCTCTGAGTATACTTAATACCAAAAATAAATCCAACAGTTGACAATGACAGTCCTATTCTATCCAAAAGTATCTTGAGAAATATAAAAAATGGTTCGAGCCGTTTGCAGTTAACAAAAGATGAAAACAGTCTCGCTGTTGACAAACGGACAACAATCTGATGTTCCTGGTGAAATAACCGATAAAAAGGAGTTGGTGGCGAGAGCCCCATGAAGAATCCTCCATTGCAGGTCGCCAATTCTTTTTTGCAGTGGTTGTTTATAAAAAGTTCTCCACGCTGGAGTTTCATTCACTCCAACATGCAGTTCTTGTCTCCAGCGTGTGTCTGGCAAGTCTCTAAGAAATTTATAAAAGTCACCTTAACACACACCTGGTAGAGCTCATTTTTTCCCATCGTGTCAAACTGCTTGTCTATTAAGTTGCCAACTTTCAGAATGGAGCCTGGCGGTCAGTGCAGTCTGTGACGTTGGGTTTGACTTGGATGACGAGTTCTGTGATATCTGAGTTGAAGATCGGATTGTCCGGAGAGACGCTCTGGCACAGTGACCCTGCGCCTAAGTTCACCAAGGCCTCCTTAAACTGGCACAGAAAGTGGTGTACAAGACGTTCAGACCTCACGCCCAGGACCGATGTGAGGTGTGCTGCGGTGTGCCATGTGCTAGTGTGGTTATTTAAAAGATGGCCAATCTTCGTGATTCCACTTTTAATAAGGATTGAGGTGAAGTGACAAGAGAAAAGCAGAGGAGAGTTCAACACATTATTCCTAATCAGAGGTTCCTCTAAAAAACAATGAAGATTGCCAAAAACAAAACGAGATCTCATAAGTTTACTATGCCAAGTAAGCAACATTGACTGATAGAATTTTGGCAAAACTGATAAAGTTAGTTTGGAGACGTCTAAGAGGAGTAGCTGTTTGTCAAATTTTAACTCGCTCACTTTGTGTAAAATTACAAACGCCAGGTCTCTCCAAGGCAGGCCGTCTGGACCATAGAACAGCCTCTGCAGCGTCTGGAGCCTGAAGGCCTCGATTTTACTTCTGACGTCAATCAGTCCCTGCCCTCCTTCTGCCACTGGTAGGTGCAGCACACCTCTCTGGACCCAGTGTAGACTGTCCCAAAAAAAGTCAAGGATGATCGTCTGTACGGATTTGATCAGAGCTATTGGTGGATCAGCACACCTGAGCTTGTGCCAAAACATGGAGGCAATCAAGTTATTCAGGATTAACACCCTGCCTCTACATGAAATGTCCCTCAGAAGCCACTTCCAACGGTTCAGCCTTGCTTGGATCAGATCTGTCCACCCCACCCAATTTTCTACAGCAGTGCCATCTGTGCCTAAATACACCCCCAGGTACTTAAACACGTTTCTATTCCATTGGAGGGTCTCAGGAAGAGCTGGAGGAGACGAGTCCCCAGTCACCCAGCAAGAAAGCATTGCTCTTGAGCCAATTGACTTTCGCTGGCGTCAGTTTTGAAAACGTCTAAGCAGTTGACTAAAGTGTTTACCTCAGATGTAGAAGACACAAAGACAGTAATATCATCTGCGTAGGCAACGACCTTAAAACAAGCAGTGGGGCAAACTGGGATGCTGAGACCAGAAAGACGACGCCTGAGCTGCTCTAGGAGGGGCTCAATTGACAGAGAGTAGAGCATCCCTGAGAGTGGGCAGCCCTGGCGAATACCCCTGGTGACAGAGAAAGGGGCTGTTGTGGCACCGTTAATCTTCAGAACGCCATATATATTTGAGTAAAGCATTCCAATGTATTTGGAGAAGGAGGACCCAAACCCAAAAGCTTGTAGGACTCTGAACAGATATTGGTGATCCACTCTGTCAAAAGCTTTTCTTGATCCAATGAGATCATTCCTGCCTTTAAACCGAGAAGCTTTGAAGTCGTAATCAGGTCTCGCACCAGAAATATATTGTCAAAGATGGAGCGGTCTGGCACACAGTAGGTCTGATCTGACCTGATGACACACCCCATTACTCTACGCAGGCGAGTAGCCAGAGCCCTGGACAGAATCTTATAATCCGTACATAAAAGGCTAACAGGACGCCAGTTCTTGAGGTCGGACAAATCTCCTTTTTTTGGGAGCAGAGCAATACCAGCCCGCCGACAGGATAATGGCAGTTCATTGTTCATTATGCTCTCTCGAAGACTGCCAATAAATCCGCACCTAATAAATTCCAGAATGTCTTAAAAACTCGACCGTCAGCCGTCTATGCCAGGTGACTTTCCTGTATTTAGTTCGCTGAGGGCCGTAGTCAAGTCCTGTAAGCTGAGGGTTGTATCCAGAAGCTCTTTTTCCGTTTTGGGGATTTGTGGCAGGTTGTCTAGGAGGCTCCTGGTCTCAGAAGAATCTTCTGTTGTTTCGCACAGAACAGCTTTTATAAAAATCATGAGCAATAGCTCTGATGGCCTCAGGCTCCTCGATGATGCCCCATCCTCATTTTTCAGAGCGTGAATCACTTTACTCTGTGATCTTTTCTTTTCAAGTCCAAAAAAAAATTGAGAAGGAGAATCCATTTCGACCAACTCCTGAATTCTTGAGCGCACAAGAGCACCATGCACCCGTCTGTCCAATAAGTCCATGAGATCTTGTTTTTTTTTTAGATTTTCAAAGACGCCATCGTTAAAAGAGCTGTCTAAAGACGAAGAAAGCTCTAAGATGTCCTCCTCCAACTCTGCCATTGCCTTCCTCATATTCTGAGTTGCATTCTGCGTGTATTGCTGACACAGCACTTTGATCTGAGTTTTGAACAGTCCCACCACTGCCGCAGAGATGAAAAGGAACTTGTCGTCAACCTCCACCTCTTCCAGAAGAATTCAAAAACTTCAATGAAACGGAGATCTTTCAGTAGGCTGTTGTTGAAGTGCCAGTATGACGGAAAGGAAGATCGAAATGGAAGTGAAACTTTGAGAAGGACAAGACTGTGATCAGAGAAGCCAGAAGGATGAATGGAGCAGTTCGCTATAAGATTGCTGTGGTGATTCAAGCAATACACTCTATCTAGTCTCGCCATGGAGATCGAGCCCCCCGAACCCTTCACCCACGTGTACTGGCGAATTCCTGGGTGTAATGCCCTCCAGACATCAAAAGGTCGGCCTTGCTGAGGACTGACTTTAAGTGAGCCACGGAGCTGGGGTGAGGCTCCAGGCCATTTCTATCTAAGGAGGCGTCATCTGTGCAGTTAAAATCTCCCCCCACAAAAACAAGATCTTCATCTTTGCACTGCACAAGTAAGTCATGGAGCAAAGAGAAAACAGCAAACGCTCCCTTCCTTCATTGGGTGCATAAACATTTATGAAGACCCACGTTGTGCCCCCTAAGCAGGCTTCCACTTTCAGCAGTCTGCCTTTAACTACCTCTGTCACGCTAGTCGAGTCGGGTGAGAAAGAAGTAGAAAACAGAATGGCGACCCCGGCACTAACACTCGACCCGTGGCTCAAAACATCTGTCCCTGCCAGCCTCTGTGCCAGTCTGCCTGGTTAGCAGGGTCTGTGTGAGTTTCTTGTAAAAAAATAACACTAAGCTCCTTATTAAGTAGATAATCAAACACCGCGACCGCTTGTTGTCATGTCGACTTCCATTGATGTTAATTGTGCCAAAATTACACAAAGGCATGAAAAGCAAAAAGAAAAGCAGTCACCAAAACAACTTTAAAAAGACATGGAAGGACGTGTCCAGCAGTACATCATACTGGCTTGGGATTTAAGGATCTTTTCACCCTGCTCATCACATTTTCAGCCGCACAGCTTCAGTTCTCTTAAGGCCTAAAGCTGTAGCCTGGCGTAGGACCCCTTAGCTGAGCTCAAAACAGTTGGAGATCGGGAAATGGTGACTCACATTCACACCCCTCTTGCCCTCAATAAATTTTACAAAACGGATTATGTTGTCGTTACTGTAGCCACCACGGAAGCTCAGCTGAGGTGACAGATTGGACCTCACTGATGTCCCCGAGCCACCGCCTTCATCCTGACTCACAATACCGACGTCTGCAGGCACCTCAGGCTCATCTTGAACATTCTCTGAGTCGTCAGCTGCGGAGACTGAGCTCTCAACTTTATTGTGTTTAAGTGCAACACTGCTACATGCGGACCCGTCTTTCCTTTTTCTTGTCACAGGCTTTACCCACTCTGTGTCATCCTCCATTTCTTGAACATTGCTCTCTGTTGTCTGCTGAGGTGCTCATCTTATTGATCGCACCCTCAGCCCTAACATTCTCCTCAACCTCTCGTATCTGTTGTACAGCTTCTGTTTCAATGAGCTCGGCGCTGGGCAGAGCCCCATCATCATGAACGGAAGCCACACTCACAGGCTGCTCAGCACCATCACTCGTATGTGCAGAATGAACAGTAACACCGTCCGTAGGCAGTGATCCGGCCTCAGCCGCAGCGTCCTTCTCTGGGGCGCTCTCACCACTCTGCACGACTTTAGTTGCGGGCGCGGACTCAGCCGCATCCGCCGGCTCAGCTGCACGTTCAGGTGCCAGTTGCGCCATCATAGCAGGTAAAGAACTGCCCTGATCCTGCACACTCTGACCAGGGCCCTCCATTAAGTCCTCCTCCACATCAGAAAAACTGACGGAAGACTCACTGCCTTCATCGTCAAATAATATCGAGTAGTCCTCACGGCTACTTTTAGAAACACCAGGTACTGCGGAGTCTGTCGTTTCCTCAGAGCGCTTACACTGGCTAGCCTTGTGCCCCACTTGACCGCACTTAAAACATTTCATGGACTCGGATGATATAAAACCACATAATCAAATCCATCTACTCTGAATTTGAGAGCCACATCAAGTTCACCTTGTAAATCGTTTAAAATCATGTGAACTTGTCTCCTGAAAGAAACGACATGTTTTAAGTCGGGTGATCGACAGCCCAAGGGAATCATTGAAACTTTTGATATGATCTGCCCATATCTTTCAAGTTCTTTGATGAGAATATCATTCTTTAGAAACGGAGGAACATTTGAAATAATCACTCTCCGTGCAGGAGTAGAAAGAGGTAAAACTGAAATTAAGGTACCGTTAATAATCACACCATTCTGAACAAGAGTATGCACCAAACTCTCATCATTTAGAAACAGGACAACACTTTTATTCATCCAAGACGCTGAACGTACATTTTTACAGCCGATTAACTTGCCGACTTCCACTACACACGCCTCAACAGAGACCATCGGATCAACCAACAACTTCACGCCATGCCGGCGTGTTAAGTTTTCAAAATTGCGCGCATCAAGCCAGGCGGTGTTTGTCTCGGCGCGGCCATTGCGGCCACGCCGCAAATACAATACTGGAGTCAATAAGAAAAACAATATGTAGACAGCAAAATAACCCCTACACATTAGAGAAAACAAAAAACAAAAAATATAAAGATTAGGAAAAAAAGAATAAGAAATACTCACGAGCCCACCCGGCACGCCACCACCTCCTTCACCTCCCGCCAGCAACCCACAGACACGCCCACGAAAGACCTACGCAATCAAACCACAGACCGACAGCGAAACAGCATAGAGAGATAGAGAGATAGATAGATAGATAGATAGATAGATAGATAGATAGATAGATAGATAGATGTGAAAGGCACTATATACTAGATAGATAGATAGATGTGAAAGGCACTATATACTAGATAGATAGATAGATGTGAAAGGCACTATATGATAGATAGATAGATAGATAGATAGATAGATAGATAGATAGATAGATAGATAGATAGATAGATAGATGTGAAAGGCACCATATAATAGATAGATAGATAGATAGATAGATAGATAGATAGATAGATGTGAAAGGCACCATATAATAGATAGATAGATAGATAGATAGATAGATAGATAAATAGATAGATAGATAGATAGATAGATAGATAGATAGATAGATAGATAGATGTTAAAGGCACTATATAATAGATAGATAGATAGATGTGAAAGGCACCATATAATAGATAGATAGATAGATAGATAGATAGATAGATAGATAGATAGATAGATAGATAGATAGATAGATAGATTGTGAAAGGCACTATATAATAGATAGATAGATAGATAGATAGATAGATAGATAGATAGATAGATAGATAGATAGATAGATAGATAGAATGTATTTCATGCACATCTTTGCAGGCGTTTCTTTTTTCCTTTCCTTCTGCCCGCTCTAATGAAGGGGAAGCGCGTGTTTTTCCTCAGTGGCATTGTTTTAAAGGGATACACAGCAGGAAAAGAGAAAAATCCTGTAACGCAATATCCTGTGAAGACAATAAAACAGCAAATTGTAAACAGAACTTGGAGAGAATGAAAACACAGCAGTTTTCTCGGTGTAGGCTTGCATACATGTGGTTTTGAAAATATGAGACATTAGAATGTGTAATGAAATGTTAATTTGAATAATATAAATTTGTGATTTGTATAATATGTCATGCTTTATCCTAGATTATGCCTTCTGTGGTACTAGTTTATAGTGTTTTCATGACAAGCACTGTATATCCAGTCAATTAATGAATCTTTATTTTTATAACACTACTAAGACGCTGTATTCTACAAAGGAAACAAGATTACAATATTAGTTGTTCAGTCCAGTTAGACAAACAGCACATACAGATCAAAACAACACACTGATAAAATCAGAGGTGGTGCAAGAAAGTCTGTGATTTACTAACCCACTTAGTCCTGAAGAGGGTCGCTGGGGGTGCCAGAGCCTGTCCCATGTAGCATAGGGCATAAGGCAGGACAAACCCTGGACAGGCCAACAGTCCATCACATGGCAAACTCAAACACAGACGCACTCCAGTCACACACTTGAGCCAACTTAGTATCACCAATACACCTGACCTGCATGTCTTTGAGCTGTGGGAGGAAAGTGGAGCACCCGCAGGAAATCCACACAAGACAACATGGAGAACATGCAAACACCACGCAGGGAGGACCCAGGACTCGAACCCTGGTATCCTAAATGTGAGACAGCAGTACTAATACTGTATTAGTGTTCCTCCTGGTGCAAGAAAGTATAACTGAAAATATTTGAAAACAATAATACATCTAGAGGTACTTTGTGACTAATCTATTCTCAGAAGTGTGCAGGGCAAAACTGAACAAAGTAATAGTGAAGAATAAACTAACTGAGTCATGTTGGATGTAACTATGGCAGCAGAGAAGATGGACTCGAATGCAACATCAAGAGAAATTTAAACTCAGGAAGAGAACAGAGAGAAGAAAGCGCAATACTGACTGTCCTGATGAGATTTTCTAAATGTCAGATGTTAACTGTCTAACAAGCAAAGTATACATTATACTGTGTATATATACAGTATATATAATAATAATAACAATAAATTGCATTTATATAGCACTTTTCACGGTACTTAAAGCGCTATCTACACAGGGAGGAACCAGAAAGCGAACCCACAATCTTCCACAGACTCCTTACTGCAAAGCAGCAGCACTAAAACTGCGCCACCTGTATCTTTATATACACACACATACAGTATATGTAGTATATATACAGCATATATGTCTAAATATATATATATATACTGTATACAGTGTCACACACGCACTATTAGAAGGCAGCCAGAAGGACCGATGGAGCGTGAAAACTTAGAAGACATCGAACTAATGCTTCTCTCCTTTTTTCATCTGAAAGACCGAAGACCAGACGAATCCCGATACGTGAATTCTCCAACAAAAACCCAGTCCCATGATAGGAAGAACTTCCACATTGTGACCGTCCCAACTTGATGACTTCAACCCGGTGGCCCTCTGATGACATCACCTTCGTCACCCTCTGTTCACATCATCTCCTCCCTGCACCAATTTCTGGGTCATTCACCATAACATCATTGTTGAATGTATGTGCTTACTTTGACTGTGCTGTATAAAGAACAATTAATTTTGGTTCATCGACCGTATATGGAGACGGTTCCCCAACCCTTAATCTGTTTCTCTGGTCTCTTTTCTTCACAACAGTAAATATACAGTATATACATATATATGTATATATTTATTGTCACATACACCTTACAGGAGTATACTTGTGGCTCTGCATAGGAGGTAAAATGGGGGACAAGTAACAGGGGACGGGTTTGGGGGAGACACTGGCATTAACTTTTCTTCCTTCTTCAACCCCAGAGAAAAGGATGCCTTCACATACTAGCGACTTCACTGGCAGACTGCTTCAGAAGTGCCACCTCTTCCAATTCCAACCACATGAAAGAACAGAGCCAGCTAGAAGTTTCCGTACACTCCAAGTTTCCACTTCGGTCCCTAGAATGGAAGAGAAGTCCTGACGTCACTTCCTCATCAGCGCTTAGTCCCACACCTTCTGGTCCCACGGGTATATAAAGCAACTCCACACTGGAAATTGGCATTTATTGGGTTTCCAGCCTATGAAGAAGGACACAGTCACGTGATACAAACCTGAAACTAAGCTCCTCAAAGAGGTTTTCACTCATGAACTCAATCTTTCTTTTTTGCCTTACAATTTTGGACGTTAAACACGGTCCCAGTGGAACTACAATTGTTTTTAAGCTTACATGTGCTTTCTCGACTATATGCTGTACAGTATATACTAGCAACGGTACCTGTCAGAGACAGGCAATAAGAGGAGGAAGAGGAGGCTGGAAGCATGCGCTCTACAGCACATTACCACACCCACCACATGACAAAGCACCTGGATTGGGACCCGAGTGAAGAAGGTGATACCTCAGCACCACACTGGAACTGTGTGAGGTTTTGTTACGGTGGCTGAATTGTCAATTCTGCCACCACCACCACTACAATGGGAAGTTTTCAATCCCTTACCCTTTATGCATCTTCAGCACCTTTCCTCACGTGTCCTCACATTCCCATGTGTGTGAACGTCTTTTCACCTGCACTCCCCTCCTGTCTGGTTTTGCCTTAAAATTCTGCTTATGGTTTATAAAGCCTTAAATAATCTCGCCCCATCTTATATATCGGAATGTCTGACATCTTATATTCCAAATCGTAACCTCAGATCCTCAAATGAGTGTCTCCTTAGAATTCCCAGAACAAAACTTAAAAGAAGTGGTGAGGCAGGCGGGCGGCCTTCTGCTGCTAGGCACCTAAAATCTGGAATAGCCTGCCAATAGGAATTCGCCAGGCTGATACAGTAGAGCACTTTAAAACACTGCTGAAAACATATTACTTTAACATGGCCTTTTATAACTTTAATTTAACTTAATCCTGATACTCTGTATATTCAATTTCCTCATAATAACCACTCATGGTGGCTCTAAAATCCGTACTGACCACTACTCTTTTTTTCTGTTTCTTTTTCCTGTTTCTTTGTGGTGGTGGCCTGTGCCACCTCCACCTACTCAAACCTTCATGATGCTCCAACAATGATGGACGGATTAAAAGGCAGAGGTCTACATGACCGTCTTCATCAAGCCCTTCCGTGAGAACCCTAAATCCAAAGAGGACTGTTTCATTTATGTTAGGTAGAAAGCCCAGAGGGGACTGGGCGGTCTCATGGTCTGGAATCCCTACAGATTTTATTTTTTCTCCAGTCGTCTGGAGTTTTTTGTTTTTCTGTCCCCTGGCCATTGGACCTTACTCTTATTCGATGTTAATTAATGTTGATTTATTTTGTTTTCTTATTGTGTCTTTTATTTTTCTATTCTTTATGTAAAGCACTTTGAGCTACTGTTTGTATGAAAATGTGCTATAGAAATAAATCTTGTTGTTGTTGTTGCCTTGTGCGTCTCCCGCTCACGCTTCCTCTTACAGTCACATCACTAAACTGACCAATCACACCAAAGCCAAACTAACCAATCACAAAAAAACGAAACTGACCAATCACACCCCAGCCAAACTGACCAATCAGATTGCATAGACAGACTGGACACACAGACCCTAGCGTTTTATATACAGTATAGTGTATGTGTATACTGTGTGGTGGACGGCCGGGACGCTCCTTCGACATATGTTCAATACCTCCCCCGGGATGCTTGGTGGCAGCCTCCCTGGGTGACGGTGGTGCCTCAGCTTCCTGCAGGGCTCCATGGGAAATGGAGTTCTCCACAGCCCTGTTGGGATCTGGGGTGGCCACCAGGAGGCGCTGCATGGGTCCCTGAACCCGGCTGGATGAGTCTTCAGCCCCACCCAGAAATGCAACTGGAAACGGGTGATCAAGCACCTGGAGCACTTCTGGGTGGGCTATTAAAGGGGCCAGCAACCACCACTCAGTGGCCAGAGTCGGGAGGAGAAGGACGAAACTTGACGGTGGTGGTGGTGCCAGAGAAGAGTGTTTTTTGTGCTTGTGTTGTTTTGGACTGTGTTGTGCCAGTGGAGTTCACGGGGAAGACGTGCCCACAGATGAAGAAAATGAAAGTCTTTTTGTATTTTTACACGTGCCTCCGTGTCAGTCTGTGCCAGGTCGGGCGCAATATAATGCCTTATAACAACTGTCACAGGTGGACTGGCATCTTAGCTGGGGTGGCAGGTGTGTCCTTAACTGGCCAGGAGGCCTTGAGGATGGATGATGGAAGGGGATGAAAGAATATCCTAAAGAAGAAGAACGTTGTTCTTTCCACCAGCCAGAAATCTAGCATGAAATTGCAATATAATGGATGGACAGACAACCTCCCCAGCTGGTATGGGCCAGAAGAGGGGTGATGAATGGATGGGCATCTCAACCTGAATGGGCACTGTTTTCTGCCTCAATTGGGTGACCGGAATTGCGGATAGACAGAGGGATGCTCCCTCCCAAACTGTAGGTGGCAGTGATCCTATGGAGTGGCTTCGCTTTGGATACCCGCACATCTGCATGGGACCTGAAGTCCTTAGAGCAGCGTTTCTCAACCTTTAAGTATTTGCAACCCAAGTTTTCATAACAGTTTTAATCGCGCCCCTCCTAACAGTTTTTTGAAATGTAGATGCATATTTTATTATACCTACTTAACTTTTATCGACATTTATCTAACTCTATATTTATTTTTCTAGTATCAGAATGTAGTTTAAGTTAATTTGTTTTGGTTTCAACAGACGTTTTTTTCTTATTTTTGATTCTTGTTTTCTTTTTTTCACATCTTCACGCCCCCCTTTTTGTTACTTCACGCCCCCCTAGGAGGGCCCACCCCACAGGTTGAGAACCACTGCCTTAGAGGGCAGCCCTGTTGGGTTCCTTGGGTGCCAACAAAGAGTGTTGCCAGGTGAGGACTCCCTTACTTTATGACCCATAAGTACAATGCACTGGTGCTGGAAATATTCCTGGGGTCTGGCAAAAAAACAGCCATGCTGCCCTGCTCAGATGATTTGGAATCTGGAGAGGAAGATGACAGTGATCGCCTGGGAAGAGTAGAGGAAGAAGGGAAAAAAGTCTAAGAATTGTGCACTGTGCGGTTAGGTGTCAAAGATTTTAGGCTCTGCTGCACCCCCTAGTGGCTACACTTCATATTTGGTTTATATGTAAATATATTGACATTAATATATAATAAGAGCAGTTCTTTACATTTATATTCTCACTACTTAAACACTTTACATAGTTAGTGGAGAGCCACGTCAACCACCACTAATATGCAGCATCCACCGGGATGATGCAATGGCAGCCATTTTTGTGCCAAGACATTCACCACATACGAGCTGTTAGGTGGTGAAGTGGTGGAAGATAGTAAGCCAATTAGAGACAGGGGATGACTAGGGGGCCAGAATGACCAGGCCATGGAGGGCAATTTAGCCAGAACATCAGAGTGCACCCTACTCTTTACGAAGGATGCCCTAACAGGGATCTTTAATGACCACAGAGAGTCAGGCCCTGTCTCATCTGAAGGATGGTGTCATATTTACAGCACAGTGTCCTTGTTACTGTCACTTGGGCATTGGGATCCCCATTCACACCACAGAGTAAGCGCCCACTGCTGGCCTCACCAACCCCTCTTCCAGCAGCTGCAACCCAAGCTTTTCCTTAATGGTCTCCCTCCAAGTACAAGCCAGGCCTGAACGTGCTTAGCTGCAGGTGGGTGACCTCTTCTGAAGTACATGTGGGTACAGCATGGCGGGTCATCTGCCCCCAGGTTTGAAATCCACCCGTAAGTCTTTCCATATGATAAATGCATGCGTGTTTCATTAATTGCTATTGACCCCATGTCATTGCGTGCTTGAGTGAGCCCTGAGATGGACTGGCATCTGACCCGGAGCTTGTGTTGGATGTTGCTAGAGTGGGCATACTCAGAGCGATGAGTTTTGAGAATGTTATGTTGTAAACGATTAATTGATTGGTTGGAATCTCATGATGAAGTGTTTTGTATTAATATTCACGTGTTACTGTAACTGACAGACTAAAAGAAAGCTTGTTAGTGTCCGGTTGATGCATACAATGGTGACAAAACAGACAGAAAAGCTTGCCCACTGCGTCATAAAGAATCACAAAGTTAAAAAAAGGGTATCTCAGATGCTGAATCAGCTTTCGGAGTCAGGACCCCACACAGATGCCTTGACCCGATCTGATCTGCTTTCTTTGTTTTAGCCTTAAGCATACAAACGTGACAAATTCTCTCTTCCTGTCACACAAAGCAGCTGATCGGAGATCCATGAACCCACAGCCCCTAACCCCAATCTCACTACAACCTTGAAATATGTTTCTTAGCAACTGATGAGTAGCCGTCCAATTAGAAATGTGGGTTTAATGAGTTAAAATTGCTCAACTAAAGTGATTTTTTAAAAAAAAAAATGTGGGCTACCCACCTCACTTGGAGACCACCGCTCCCGTGTGTCTCTCTGGGGTGCCTCGTAATGACGGGTATCCATTGAAGTAGCTAATGCTGTTGGCATCAACGTCTTGGCTGTGCTCCACCTTAGCTGTGAGCTCAGTAGCCTTGTCCTAGTAGTGGTCTCCTTCTCCAGGGTGGTCTCTCCGGTGGTCCTATACGTTTCACTCAGCTCCCCTTGTTACGTCTGTATCTTTACGGTCTCAGATGCTGGATGTGAACAGTTGTGTTGAACAGTCAGGCTGGAAAATCAAGCTTGGCTGTACTTACAGAGGAAAAAAAGCAGGGGCTTCCTGCCTCACGTAGTGCTTTTTATCTGAAACACACACACACACACACGCACTCACACAGAGAGACACACACATTCACATGCGCGCACACCCAAAGATACATAATATGGGCCTTCATAGCTCTTTGTCTGCAGTTGTAGCAATTTAAAGTGAGAACCTGAAGGTGTTTTTTATCTGTGAACATCTGCTTGAGGTCGGTTTCATTTACTTATTTGGCTGATGCCTTTTTCCAACGCATCTTATGACATTTTTCATAAAATTGGTTACATTTCTTTTGGTTTTTCTAATTGGCGCACAGGCAGATCAGGGGCCTCATGTATAACGCCGTGCGTAGAACTCGCACTATAACATGGCGTAAGCACAAAAGCCGAAATGTGCTTACGCACAGAAAAATCCAGATGCAGGAATCTGTGCGTACTCCAACTTCCACGTTCTTTCGTTACATAAATCCCGATCAGCGTGAAAACTAACGCTCGTGCACGCGCATTATGGAACGCCCCAAATCCTCCCAGAATTACGCCTCTTTGAATATGCAAATCAATATAAATCGCCCTTAAGCGCAGCCTTCTGTGAAAAGACAATGGGAAAAGCGCGGGGAAAATATAAGAATTTCAGCGAATACCAAGTGGAGGCAAATGAAAAACATACTATTTGTTCAAATAAACCGTGGTATAATCAACAAAATGAAGTTAATCGAGTGACATAGCGTGTTGGAGAAACTTGAAAGCTCACATTCACAAAATCGCACAGTGCCGGAAATAAAAAGAAGTCACATATCAAAGTCGCCGTGAAAAGAAGAGTTGTAAGCCCACTGTCTGAGTGTCATATGAAAGCTTATTAGGGTACAGAGAAAAAAGGCACACGGTGGGGAAAAAGCACGAAATGTCAACTTTAATCTCGAATTTTCCACTTTAATCACGTAGTTTATTTTGTCATTTAGTAGAACATTATAAACTTCATCTTAAAATCGTTTAATTAACCAGTTTCTCAAAATTACATCGTAATTAAAGTAGCACGTTAAATGCTTTGTTTTGTATTTGATCTTCTACTCGTATGTGATCTATGTGTGTGAATCACTACTTGCTTCTTAAACCGGCTCTCTTCCTCCAACTGGACACAGAGTCCATGACATTCGTGATATTACAGCTCTCTGAATAACTAAAATACTGAGATGTATACGTGATGTCATTTTCATGATGATAGGAGCTAAAGCACATTATTAAACATGGGTTTCATGAGCCTCGTGCTCATGACAAGCATTATCTTTTGTCGAAATTTGTCGCTGCGTTTTTAGCTGTGTTGTTATTTTCTCTTTCTGTTTTATATTCAATATATATTGGCGTGGCCGCCCCAAGAGTCCTTGCTTTTCTTTCCCCAAGTAACCGATCGCCACACAATCAGCTCTGTAATAGAAGTTAAGCCATCTGTAAGCTTAGCGCCGATTCTTCAAAACGTTTAAAGAACATTGAAATATCTTCGTAGTACATGTTTAATTATTCTATCCTTCACGACACTCCCAGTGAAGAATATAGATTATTTAAATGAAGTTAAAGTTTTATCTGTATAATTTAACAAACATATTTTGCTGCATTTCACCTTAAAAATGATATTGTCATCATATGTAAATACGCGCTTTATAAAGTGGCCCAGGTTGTGAGATATTATAACTGTAGTGCAAGTTTACAGTGGGGTGATTGTACTTATAAGTACAAACCGTTCTACAAGGAGCAATTGATTTGAGTGCATTTAAAGTTCTTGGGATTAAACTGTTTCTGAACCGCGAGGTCTGTACAGGAAAGGCTTTAAAATGTTTTGCAGTGGCTGAGACAGCGTGTCCATGAAACTGTATATCGATAATTCTCTTTCCGATCAGCTGCTGCTGTGATTCACACTCAGATACAGTGATATAAATACTCCGAGTCGTGCAGTGAGAGTAATATGGAAAAAGATGATCCGCTGTGGCAACTCCTAACGGGAAGAGCTGAAAGAAGAAGAAGAAGAAGAAGAAGAAGAAGAAGAAGAAGAAGTGAGAGTAACAACGCTAAAGCAGTTATGGTATTTGGAATACTATGGCTGTTCCCTCTACCATTATATTGTTACAAGTTAATTACAATCAGATGCATTACACTAATAAACAATATGCGGTTAGTTTCTGTGTATTTATAAAGCCGCGTCATGAAAATAATGAGTAATCACACAAGAACAGTACCATTGCTTTGACGCTGGGTGCCTCCAGTTTGCAAAACCGAGCGGAGAACTTGCATACGACAAGGAATGAGGTACCGTGAGAAAGTGCGTGGATTTACGCCAAGTGTAGGTTTTATACATCGCGATTTGAACGTGGAAAAGTTCTTACGCAACATTTCTGTGCGTACGCACCGTTTATACATGAGGCCCCAGGTGACTTGCTCAGGGTCACACAGTGTCAGTAGCAGGAGATGAACCCACAGCCTCAAGGACTGAAGTCCAAAGACTGAATCATCATGCCACACTACCAGTACGCCACCGCATAACATCATGAACTCCTTCTAGATGACAATGGACATCAGGCCACGGCCTTTTTTTTTTCGCCACTTTTTAAAGTTTTTGCTGTTTTTTACACTGTTGACTAAAACATTTTTATCTTCACATGGACAGTTCTGTTGGACCAACACATTGGAAAAAATCAGGAGTGGTCTCCCTATATTTCTTATTCAAGAAAGTAAAAAGGAAAAAAGCTGACTTCGGAAAGATTTGATATTAAGCTTTTATATAAAAACATTCTCTCTTGGTAACAGTGTTGGTGCATAAAACTAAAAGTACTATATTTATATTAACTTTGTGCAATGCTCATTTTTTAAATTTTTTTTATAATTTGTACTGGGTTGGCACGGTGGTGCAGTGGTAGCTCTGCTGCCTCACAGTAACGAGACCTGGGGGTCCTCCCTGCGTGGAGTTTGCATGCTCTCCCCATGTCTGCGTGGGTTTCCTCCCACAGTCCAAAGACATGCAGGTTTGGTGCATTGGCGATCCTTAATTGTCCCTAGTGTGTGCTTGGTGTTTGTACGTGCCCTGCTGTGGGCTGGCACCCTACCCGGGGTTTGTTTCCTGCCTTGTGCCCTGTGTTGGCTGGGATTGGCTTCAGCAGACCCCCGTGACCCTATAGTTAGGATATAGCGGGTTAGATAATGGATGGGTGGATATCCAGAAGATTGAGCTGCCACAGATGGACAATGTGCAGACGATTCCTCCACCCTATGTGATTCGGACGCTGCTCATCTACAGCCGACACACCAGCCAACCCCAGTTTAGCCTCTCTGAAGGAGTCAGTGTAAGAGTTTGTGCATCTCCTAGATCTCTCGACTGGTTCTGTTGTGTGCAGGAATTCTGCAAGCTATGGCTTCTGTTGTGTGTCCAGTTTCCAATGTAGGTCAAGTAAGTGAGTAGTTCCTACTTGTAGTTCAGATTGCTTTTGGAGCAACTGTGTCTCTGTCTAGAAATCAGGAGCGGCCTCCCTTCAACTTTCTCGTATACTTAGACATGGGAATGGATATTTGAAACCGCAAGACAATGAATATATTTTTATATTATGTACATTAAAGAACCATCAACAACAAATCAAATCAAATCTCTCTATGTATAAAATCCAGTGTCTGTCTTTCTGTCTGTATGTTTGCTTTTCACGAGAGAACTACTTAACGGATTTAGATTGGGTTTTTTTTCTAGAATTTTCTTGAACATTCCAGTTGATTTTGCGACTAAGAATCATAGTTTACTTGCAGCATCAATTTATTTGCATGAAACCAAGAGAGACGCAGTGGGCCGAGCGGAAGGGGACGGGGCCCTCCTCATTCACGCGCCAGCCTTGGGGCGTGTACTTTACCTCTGCCGAGCTAGCGAACAAGAGACCTACTTGGGGTTTTACCCATAATTTACTTGAACTTTCTGGTTGATTTTGCGACTTCTCTCATTATCAAAGTTTGCTTGCGGTACTAATTTATTTGTAATCCGAAGAGTTTGCCAGCCTTGCTTACCTCCGTAGCTAGCGATACTTAACAGATTTAGATTGGGGTTTTACCCATAATTTACTTGAACTTTCTGGTTGATTTTGCGACTTCTCTCATTGCGCTAAGTATCAAAGTTTGCTTGCGGTACTAATTTATTTGTGCGAATCCGAGAGACACACAGTGGGCCAAGAGGATGGGGCACGTGCCAGCCTCGGGGTGTTTCTTACCTCCGCTTAGCTAGCGAACGAGAGACTTGCTTAACAGATTTAGAGCAGGGTTGTTTTTTCTAGAATTTGCTTGAACATTCCGGTTGATCGCACTAAGAATCAGAGTTCATTTGCAGGAGAGATATTTTCATGCTAATCTGAGACAGAGGCTGCGAGACGAGGGGTGGAGGAAGTGTGATGTCAGGAGTGGGGAGGCTGGCGGGGCCATCCTCACTGTCCTGTTTCACTACTATGTGGGCAGAGACACGGGGGATGGCTAGTCAATAATATATTGAACAATTACTATAAAAGGAAACTTGAATAAATCGGACTCTGCAGCTACATGAATAAAAGGTAAAGTACCACTTCCGGTTAGTGAAAATATCTCAAAACTTGATAGAAATCGACGTTTTGTATCTAATACTTGTATGCAAAATTTGGTTGACCAAAGTGAAAGCGTATTCAAGTTATCGTGTTTACACACACACACACACACACAGACATACAGACATTATTCCAAAAATGGTAAAACATCGAGATTCATCAAAATCTCAAAATCGAATTTTTGGATGATTCCAATACTTTCCTTACACTTTCTATATGAGAAAATAGAAAGGAGTGCTCACCTTACAGCTTTTTTACACTCCTAGTCCATTTGCTTTGTTTCAGATTGTGAGAACATTAAAGCAACCTGAATGAGAACAGGCCATTCAGCACAAACAAATCTCCCTAAAGTCCTCCTGTCTGCCACACTACTTGGTGGCTTATTTCATGTGTCTGTGGTCCCCTGTATGAAGCAAAACTTCCTAATGTTTATGCGATGATGAACTCATTTTAAAGTCACCGTCTCGATCCACTGGACTAACTCCCTTCATTATTTTAAACACTTCAGTCAGGTCTCCTCTTAATTTTCTTTTGCTCAAACTGTAAACTCAAACTGTAAAGGTTCAGCTATTTTAATTTTTCCTCATAATTCATCCCTTTTAGCCCTGGAATCAGCCTAGTCGCTCTTCTCTGGACCTTATTTCCAGTGCTTTTTCTAGCCTGGAGAGCAAAACTGCACACAATACTCCAGATGAGGCCTCACCAGTGTGTTATAAAGTCCTGATCATGGGATGATTCATTACTTTGTTTCCATTTCCAGCTAGTTTGGTTGCATTTCACACTGCTAACGTTCAAACAAACTAAACATCCCATGGGTATCTCGTTGACTTCTTTCATTGGGCAGAACATTGTTTTTTTCCCAGGAAAAAAGTAGCATGGAAGGTCAACAACCCTTCTGTTTGCATTTTCAATAATTACTTGGTTTGCTAACCCAAACCATCTCTATGAGCAAAACAGCCACCTGTGTCTGAACTTGAGAGGGAAATAATATTAGTAATACTGGAAGTAATAATAATAAACTGGAAATAATAATGTGTGATCACCTGGGTCTGAACTTGAGAGGATAATAATAATAATACTGGAAATAATATCTCTCTATTATTTAACAAAATCAAGAGACGAGACGAAATTATTGCCAAGAGATTTTTTCAAGTTGGTAGAGGGGGTCCCAGCCTCTTCTCAACCATTTCCGTTTAACAGCCCACGCCCACGATGCTCTCACGTCTCATTGGTGTGAATGCTTTTGTCAGTCACAGTTCCTGCACTCTCAGCTCTTATAAATTTTAACATTTTCCTCACTTTAGGTTCCCAATAAAAGAAGACTTATTATATCCAAATCTTATTGGAGAATTTTATCAAGAAGGGTTATCAACAGCAGAAATGACTACGCGGGCAATTCTAGCACCAAGAAACGATGCCAGTTACACAGCAAATTGGTTAAATGAGTATCAATAGACTCTGCTGAAACAGTTGGTGGTGATGGTGCGGAAGATGACAACATCAACTTACAATATCATGTAGAATATCAACAAGTGTTAACACCGTCTGGTCTTCCACCGGCCAAATTACTGTTGAAAGAAGGATGTATCATAATGTTATTGCATAATTTTTGTATGAGTGATGGGCTATGCAATGGGACAAGATTAGTTGTATTGAAAATTGGTGAAATAATTCTAACATGTAAAATTTTAACAGGCGACAAGAAAGACATCTTCAGAGGATAACATTAGACAATAAAGAAGATCTTTATATGCCATTCGTATTAAAATGTTTACAGTTTCCTGTTAGAAGAGCTTTTGCTATGACAACAAATCACAGGGACAAACATTCAAAAAAAGGTTGGTTTATTTATTAGATAGATAGATAGATAGATAGATAGATAGATAGATAGATAGATAGATAGATAGATAGATAGATAGATAGATAGATGTGAAAGGCACTATATAATAGATAGATAGATAGATAGATAGATAGATAGATAGATAGATAGATAGACAGATAGATAGATAGATATGAAAGGCACTATATAATAGATAGATAGATAGAATTAGAATTAGAATTAGAATTAGAATTAGAACAATCTAGACGAGAACAGGCCATTCAGCCCAACAAAGCTCGCCAGTCCTATCCACTTGTTTCCTCCAAGAAAACATCAAGTCGAGTTTTGAAAGTCCCTAACGTCTTACTGTCTACCACACTACTTGGTAGCTTATTCCAAGTGTCTATCGTTCTTTGTGTAAAGAAAAACTTCCTAATGTTTGTGCGAAATTTACCCTTAACAAGTTTCCAACTGTGTCCCGTGTTCTTGATGAGCTCATTTTAAAATACAAGTCTCGATCCACTGTACTAATTCCCTTCATAATTTTAAACACTTCAATCATGTCACCTCTTAATCTTCTTTTGCTTAAACTGTAAAGGCTCAGCTCTTTTAATCTTTCCTCATAATTCAACCCCTGTAGACCTGGAATCAGCCTAGTCGCTCTTCTCTGGACCTTTTCTAGTGCTGCTATGTCCTTTTTGTAGCCTGGAGACCAAAACTGCACACAGTACTCAAGATGAGGCCTCACCAGTGTGTTATAAAGGTTGAGCAGAACCTCCTGTGACTTGTACTCCACAGATCGTGCTATATAACCTAACATTCTGTTAGCCTTCTTAATGGCTTCTGAACACTGTTTGGAAGTTGATAGCTTGGAGTCCACTATGACTCCTAAATCCTTCTCATAAGGTGTACTCTCGATTTTCGACCGCCCATTGTGTATTCAAACCTAATATTTTTACTTCCTATGTGTAATACTTTACATTTACTGACATTAAATTTCATCTGCCACAAATCTGCCCAAGCCTGTATGCTATCCAAGTCCTTCTGTAATGATATAGCAGTTCCAAATTATCTGCTAATCCACCTATCTTGGTATCATCTGCAAACTTAACCAGCTTGTTACTTATATTCCTATCTAAATCATTTATATATATTAAAAATAGCAGCGGCCCTAGCACTGACCCCTGTGGAACACCACTCTTAACATCGGCCAGTTCTGATGAGGTTCCTCACACCATCACCCTCTGCTTCCTGTGTCTGAGCCAATTCTGCACCCATCTAAAAACATCACCCTGAATTCCCACTTCTTTTAACTTGATGCCCAACCTCTCATGTGGCACCTTATCAAATGCTTTCTGAAAGTCCAGATAAATAATATCATAAGCTCCACTTTGATCGTATCCTTTTGTTGCCTCCTCATAGAATTCCAACATGTTAGTAAAACACGACCTCCCTCTTCTGAACCCATGCTGACTGTTCAGAATAACTCCTGTCCTTGTCATGTGTTGCTCAATCTTATCCTTAATAATTCCTTCCATTAATTTTCCTGTGATGCTTGTTAAGCTTACTGGCCTATAGTTGCTTGGATCTGCCCTGTCACCCTTTTATATAATGGGATGATATTTGCCATTTTCCAGTCCTTTGGAATCTCTCCAGTGCACAGTGACTTCCTAAAAATATGTGTCAAGGGTTTATATATGTACTCACTAGCCTCCTTAAGAACACGAGGATAAATATTATCTGGGCCTGGTGATTTGTTTGATTTCATCTTATTTAATCTGAGCAGCACTTCTCCCTCTACAATTTCCAAATCCCTCAGTACCTCCTTAGTAGTTGTGTTTACCTCTGGCAGGTTATCCACTTGCTCACTTGTAAACACCTCAGAAAAATGTAAGTTTAGGGCATCTGCTATTTCATTGTCTGTATCTTTTAATTCCCCTTTACTATTCCTGATGAACTTGACCTCCTCCTTAACTGTTCTTTTACTACTAAAATACTGAAAGAATCTCTTGGGGTCTTCTTTCGCCTTATCTGCTATATTCCTCTCCAACTGTCTTTTAGCCTCTCTGATATCCTTCTTAATGGTTGCCCTCATTTTCTCATATGCTCACGGTTCTCTTTGCAGTCATTAGTCTTATATGCCTTATACAGCAGTTTTTTCCTTTGCAACTTCTTTTTTAAATCTTTATTAATCCATCGTGGAGATTTTTTTAGTTTCCTATTACTTCCAAATTTAGGTATGTATCTGTCCTGCATTACATGTAAAACATTTTTAAACCTGTTCCACTGCTCCTCGACTGTCTCCACAGTCAGATAGATAGATAGATAGATAGATAGATAGATAGATAGATAGATAGATAGATAGATAGATAGATAGATAGATAGATAGATAGATAGATATGAAAGGCACTATATAATAGATAGATAGATAGATAGATAGATAGATATGAAGTGCACTATATAATAGATAGATAGATAGATAGATAGATAGATAGATAGATAGATAGATAGATAGATAGATAGATAGATAAATCTTACTGCAGATGTTGAAGGATGCCAACCTTCTCAGAAAGTATAGTCGGCTCTGACCTTTCTTACACAGAGCATCAGTATTGGCAGTCCAGTCCAATTTGTCATCCAGCTGCACTCCCAGATATTTAAAGGTCTGCACCCTCTGCACAGTCACCTCTGATGATCACAGGGTCCATGAGGGGCCTAGGCCTCCTAAAACCCACCACCAGCTCCTTGGTCTTGCTGGTGTTCAGGTGTAAGTGGTTTGAGTCGCACCATTTAACAAAGTCCTTGATTAGGTTCCTGTACTCCTCCTCCTACCCACTCCTGATGCAGCCCACAATAGCAGTGTCATCAGCGAACTTTTGCACGTGGCAGGACTCTGAGTCATATTGGAAGTCTGATGTATATAGATTGAACAGGACCGGAGAAAGTCCAGTCCCCTGCGGCGCCCCTGTATTGCTGAACACAATGTCAGACCTGCAGTTCCCAAGACGCACATATTGAGGTCTGTCTGTAAGATAGTCCACAATCCATGCCACCAGGTGTGAGTCTACTCCTATCTCAGTCAGCTTGTCCCTAAGGAGCAGAGGTTGGATGGTGTTAGAGAGAAAGAAATGATATTCACTCACGGGCAGTTACTGTATGTGTTGCATTGTCACGATATAAGTCCAAACACAGAATCAAAATTCAATGCGATATTAAAGAAATGTTAATTCCAAATATTGTTTTTACTGGAGTTTTATAGTAAAAGTGTAAGTTTAAAAATAGTAATAAAATTTTCTTTCAATTTATTACTTTTTACTCTTTTTTTACTCACTGTAATGTAAAATAATTAGTTCTATTATGCATATGTAACAATTTCCATGAAAATAACAATCTGTTTAAATTGTACATTTGCTTCTCCATACACCCGGGGGTCAGCAAGCAAAGCATGCAGGGGGCAGAGCCGCCTAGTAATATATAATAATATGCACGTTTCAAATAGGTCAGTGTACAAAAGATGGCGAGCTCCAGTGAGGACACACACTGAGGTGCTTCAGTTTTAGGACAGTAGACGTGTCTGGTGAGTTTCATTTAACTGTATGATGCTGCGTCTTTCCTCACCAGTAGCCACCATACGAACAAAACCTGAATCTAGGTTATATCTGATCTCATGTGTACTGTTTTAACTCCTTTAACTGTTTGTTAACAATATTCATTTTCATTTTTGAATGCCTGATTAACATTTAATATATACATACCTGCCAAAAGTTTTAGAACACCTCAGTTTTTTCCAGTTTGTGTTCAAATTAAATTAGTTGAAATACAATGAATGACCTAAAATGGTGAAAAGGTAAGCAGTAAACTGCCAGAGGATTACATTTAAAGTTTAGGTAAACAAAAACTGAAAAAAAATAAATTTTAGAAAATTAAAAATGGACCTTCTACATGGAACAACTAATAGGTTGCAACCTACAGAAGTGCTGCAGCAATTAAAGTAAATTAAGTCTTACAAGTTGAAGTAAACAGTTTGCACAGGTGTCCCAACTTCTGTTGATTACTTAAAAAAATCATCAATGTGTCGTAAAGCAGAGATGGAACAGACTACGTTACTACACCCTGTGAAGCTCTACTTGGATTCCAGTGATAATGGTAAGAAAACGGCAATTAACAAAT
The DNA here is from genome assembly GCF_016835505.1 of Polypterus senegalus. Taxonomy (NCBI): domain Eukaryota; kingdom Metazoa; phylum Chordata; class Cladistia; order Polypteriformes; family Polypteridae; genus Polypterus; species Polypterus senegalus. Next base: position 151,115,484 of record NC_053163.1, on the reverse strand, counting down.
GAAATGAGACAGAGTGTTATTACCCTTTGAAGTGTAAACGCAACAAAAATCCAAGTGTCAGTGAGTCCGGTGGTGTTCTACACAATCTAAAGGCAATTAGATAGATAGATAGATAGATAGATAGATAGATAGATAGATAGATAGATAGATAGATAGATAGATAGATAGATAGATAGATAGATACTTTATTAATCCCAAGGGAATATTCACATAATCCAGCAGCAGTATACTGATACAAAGAAACAATATTAAATTAAATAGTAATAAAAATTAAAAGAATTTAAATAAAATTAATGTTCGCATTTACTCCCCCGGGTGGAATTGAAGAGTCGCATAGTGTGGGGGAGGAACGATCTCCTCAGTCTGTCAGTGGAGCAGGACGGTGACAAAAGTCTGTCACTGAAGCTACTCTTCTGTCTGGAGATGACACTGTTAAGTGGATGCAGTGGATTCTTCATGATTGACAGGAGTTTGCTCAGCGCCCGTCGCTCTGCCACAGATGTTAAACTGTCCAACTTTAATCCTACAATGGAGCCTGCCTTCTTAACAAGTTTGTCCAGGCGTGAGGCGTCTTTCATCTTTATGCTGCCACCCCAGCACACCACCGCGTAGAAGAGGGCACTCGCCACAACCGTCTGGTAGAACATCTGCAGCATCTTACTGCAGATGTTGAAGGATGCCAACCTTCTCAGAAAGTATAGTCGGCTCTGACCTTTCTTACACAGAGCATCAGTATTGGCAGTCCAGTCCAATTTATCATCCAGCTGCACTCCCAGATATTTAAAGGTCTGCACCCTCTGCACAGTCACCTCTGATGATCACGGGGTCCATGAGGGGTCTAGGCCTCCTAAAATCCACCACCAGCTCCTTGGTCTTGCTGGTGTTAAGGTGTAAGTGGTTTGAGTCGCACCATTTAACAAAGTCTTTGATTAACTTTCTGTACTCCTCCTCCTGCCCACTCCTGATGCAGCCCACAATAGCAGTGTCATCAGCGAACTTTTGCACGTGGCAGGACTCCGAGTCATATTGGAAGTCTGATGTATATAGACTGAAGAAACTGGAAGAAACTCTGATAGGACAAGATCAGGCAAAGCCAGAGTCACAAGGCAATTTGTGAGGGTCACTAGCTTGCAAGATGTGTGCCTCGCAACACAAGAGCTTTAATCACAGCTTAACAGTGCAGGTCGTCAAAAGCAAATATTAGTTTGTACTGTGAAGAGGAAACTTTGCGCGCAGGTTTGACAAGGTGAGTGGCAGAAAGAAAGCCATTCCTTATAGGAAAGAATAAGGCCTTGAAATACCAGCTCTGGACTACTGCAGACTGGAAGAAAGTCTTATGGACTGATGAATCCATATTTGAAATGTTCAGGTGTCTGTACGCCGTTGAGTTGGTTCCTCAGCGTGTGAGACCAACTGTCAAACATGGAGGAGGACGAACAATGTTCTGGGGATCTTCTGGTGGAGGCAGAGTTGGTAACTTGCATTCAGAATCACCAGGATTACCACAGATTGGCTGTTATATCAGCAGAAGGTGCAGGCTACTTTGATGAATCAAAAAGTTGAATCACTCACACTTTGTACACTTAATGATTCCTTCGCTTATTCTTTTTTATTTGCCATTGCTTATTTGTTCTATGCCTTAATTTCATCCATCCATCCATTATCCAACCCGCTATATTCTAACCACAGGGTCACGAGGGTCTGTTGAAGCCAATCCCAGCCAACACAGGGTGCAAGGCAGGAAACAAACCCCGGGCAGGGTGCCAGCCCACTGCTGGCCTTAATTTCATGAAACATTAAAACATTAAACTGCCTGCATTTCCATAAAAACTGAAAAAAACTGAGGCATTCTAAGACTTTTGTCTGGTAGTGAATGTCATATCCACATAGTGCAGCGTTTCTCAACCTTTAAGTCTTTGCGACCCGAGTTTTCATAACAGTTTTAATCGCGCCCCGCTGAACATTTTTTTGAAATGTAGATGCATAATGTATTATACCTACATAACTTTTATTGACATTTATCCATCCATCCATCCATCCATTTTCTAACCCGCTGAATCCGAATACAGGGTCACGGGAAGAAATGATATTCACTCACGGGCAGTTATGTGTTGCATTGTCACGATATAAGTCCAAACATAGAATCAAAATTCAATGCGATATTCAAGAAATGTTAATTCCAAATATTGTTTTTACTGAAGTTTTATAGTAAAAGTGTAAGTTTAAAAATAGTAATAAAATTTTCTTTCAATTTATTACTTTTACTCTTTTTACTCACTGTAATGTAAAATAATTAGTTCTATTATGCATATGTAACAATTCCCATGAAAATAACAATCTGTTTAAATTGTACATTTGCTTCTCCATACACCCGGGGGTCAGCAAGCAAAGCATGCAGGGGGCAGAGCCGCCTAGTAATATATAATAATATGCACGTTTCAAATAGGTCAGTGTACAAAAGATGGCGAGCTCCAGTGAGGACACACACTGAGGTGCTTCAGTTTTAGGACAGTTGACGTGTCTGGTGAGTTTCATTTAACTGTATGATGCTGCGTCTTTCCCTCACCAGTAGCCACCATACGAACAAAACCTGAATCTAGGTTATATCTGATCTCATGTGTACTGTTTTAACTCCTTTAACTGTTTGTTAACAATATTCATTTTCATTTTTGAATGCCTGATAAACATTTAATATATACATACCAGCCAAAAGTTTTAGAACACCTCAGTTTTTTCCAGTTTGTGTTCAAATTAAATTAGTTGAAATACAATGAATGACCTAAAATGGTGAAAAGGTAAGCAGTAAACTGCCAGAGGATTACATTTAAAGTTTAGGTAAACAAAACTGAAAAATACATTTTAGAAAATTAAAAATGGACCTTCTACATGGAACAACTAATAGGTTGCAACCTACAGAAGTGCTGCAGCAATTAAAGTAAATTAAGTCTTACAAGTGTCCCAACTTCTGTTGATTACTTAAAAATCATCAATGTGTCGTTAAGCAGAGATGGAACAGACTACGTTACTACACCCTGTGAAGCTCTACTTGGATTCCAGGGATAATGGTAAGAAAACGGCAATTAACAAATGAAATGAGACAGAGTGTTATTACCCTTTGAAGTGTAAACGCAACAAAAATCCAAGTGTCAGTGAGTCCGGTGGTGTTCTACACAATCTAAAGGCAATTAGAAGAAACTGGTAGAAACTCTGATAGGACAGGATCTGGCCAGAGTCACAAGCCAATTTGTGAGGGTCACTAGCTTGCAAGATGTGCGCCTCGCAACACAAGAGCTTTAATCACAGCTTAACAGTGCAGGTCGTCAAAAGCAAATATTAGTTTGTACTGTGAAGAGGAAACTGTGCGCAGGTTTGACAAGGTGAGTGGCAGAAAGAAAGCCATTCCTTATAGGAAAGAATAAGGCCTTGAAATACCAGCTCTGGACTACTGCAGACTAGAAGAAAGTCTTATGGACTGATGAATCCATATTTGAAATGTTCAGGTGTCTGTACGCTTGAGTTGGTTCCTCAGCGTGAGACCAACTGTCAAACATGGAGGAGGACGAGCAATGTTCTGGGGATCTTCTGGTGGAGGCAGAGTTGGTAACTTGCATTCAGAATCACCAGGATTACCACAGATTGGCTGTTATAACAGCAGAAGGTGCAGGCTACTTTGATGAATCAAAAAGTTGAATCACTCACACTTTGTACACTTAATGATTCCTTCGCTTATTCTTTTTTATTTGCCATTGCTTATTTGTTCTATGCCTTAATTTCATCCATCCATCCATTATCCAACCCGCTATATTCTAACCACAGGGTCATGAGGGTCTGTTGAAGCCAATCCCAGCCAACACAGGGTGCAAGGCAGGAAACAAACCCGGGCAGGGTGCCAGCCGACCGCTGGCCTTAATTTCATGAAACATTAAAACATTAAACTGCCTGCATTTCCATAAAACTGAAAAAACTGAGGCATTCTAAGACTTTTGTCTGGTAGTGAATGTCAAATGCACTGTGCCTTCATATCCACATAGTGCAGCCTACATAACTTTTATTGACATTTATCCATCAACCTTTAAGTCTTTCTGCTGGAGCCAATCCCAGCCAGTTTTCATAACAGTTTTAATCGCAATCCACCGAACATTTTTGGACTGAAATGTAGATGCATAATGTATTATACCTACTTAACTTTTATTGACATTTATCTAACTCTATATTTATTGTTCTAGTATAAGAATGTAGTTTAAGTTCATTTGTTTTGGTTTCAACAGATGTTTTTTTCATATTTTTGATTCTTGTTTTCTTTTTTTCACATCTTCGCGCCCCCCCTAGGGCGGCCTGCCCTACAGGTTGAGAACCACTGACATAGTGTCCTAAAAGCAGTCAAAGTGAGAGTTCGCCTCACCTGTGCGCATCACTTTTGTGTCTCACAAGGCACTGCTGTTCATTTCTTGCCACCTCTTTATTTGATTTGATCTACCTGTTCACAAGTGAATTTGCTTTTTTCCTTCAATGCAGGTGTGATGATCTTGTGCCAGGTGCTAAGGTTGCTCTGATTGACTGGTAATTGTGCAAGCTCTCATATGTGAACTGTGTCACATTTGTACCTTTTTGCATAGACATTGTTACCTTCTTATACAAAGTTATTGTCTGTTATACCTGCATTGTTATCACTCTTTAATTTAATATTGTTTTTAATCAGTATGCTGCTGCTGGAGTATGTGAATTTCCCTTGGGATTAATAAAGTATCCTATCTATCTATCTATCTATCTATCTATCTATCTATCTATCTATCTATCTATCTATCTATCTATCTATCTATCTATCTATCTATCCAATTGTTCTTAATGCTCCATGTTAACCTTTGACTCTGCTAGGAATGAAATTCAATAATTGCCAACAGCAGACACTTGGCATGACTGCCATGGCATATACAGTTTGCACCAGTTTTGCGCAGCATTACTCATAGATGGATCAGTCCTATGTCTGATCACATTCGTACGTCATGTGAACCACTCCAGGGTTTGCTTGGTTCTGTACCAAGACCACTCTTTCCTAAGGGTCTTGGTTCACTTGTTTTGGTCGACACTCAAGTGCAATTGGTACGTTCACATCTAAAATCCTGCACCAGGGGGATTGGTCTTTTATCTGATGACTCAACACATCCATAAGCAGAACATAGAGGTAAGGACTTCGAGAAGATCCCTGGTGCAGATCTCCTCTAAATGGGATCTTGTCTGTTACCCTAATACTGCTTTTAACCCAAGTCCTCACTCCCTCATGCATATACTGGGCAATCGCCACCACACACACATCTCTGGTCCTTCTTTCACTCTAATGCATCTCCAGACCTCTTGACGTGGCACCTTCTCCAAATCAATACCCACCATATGCAAATCTTTCTGTTTCTCTCGATGCTTCTCTATCAGCTGTCACAATGCAAAGACTGCATCATTTGTTCCTTAAAACCAAACTGCTCCTCCTCTATGGTGTTCTCTTCCCTAAGCCTTCTCTTTATAACTGTTTCCCAAATTTCCATTGTGTGTGACATCAGCTTTATCCCTCCATTATTTCCACAATGCTGAATGTTGCCCTTCTCCTTAAAAATGGGTTCTATCACACTGTTCCTCCACTCCTCTGGTAGAGATCACTTAGACCATTTATGTTAGGTAGAATGCCCAGTGAGGGCTGGGTGGTCTCGTGGCCTTGGAACCCATGCAGATTGCTTTTTTCCGCCAGTGCTCTGGAATGTTTTTTTGTTGCTTTTTCTGTCCTCCTGGCCATCAGTCATTCTTTATTACTTAGTATTGCCTAATGTTATTTTTATATTTTTCTTTTTTCTTTCTTCATCTTGTTAAGCACTTTGCACTACAACATTTGTATGAAAATGTGCTATAGAAATAAATATTGTTGTTGTTGTTGCTCTGAGCCCTTTCTTATTTATAATGGTTATGGACAGGTTGACAGAAGAGATTAGACAGGAGTCCCCATGGACTATGAAGTTTGCTGATGACATTGTGATCTGTAGCGATAGTATTGAGCAGGTTGAGGAGACCCTGGAGAAGTGGAGGTCTGCTCTAGAAAGGAGACGAATGAAGGTCAGTAGGACCACCAAGACAGAATACATGTGTGTGAATGAGAGGGAGGTCAGTGGAATGGTGAGGATGAGGGAGTAGAGCTGGTGAAGGTGGATGAGATTAAATACTTGGGATCAACAGTACAGAGTAATAGGGATTGTGGAAGAGACGTGAAAAAGAGTGCAGGCAGGGTGGGGTGGGTGGAGAAGAGTGTCAGGAGTGATCTGTGACAGACGGGTATCAGCAAGAGTGACAGGGAAGGTCTACAGGATGGTAGTGAGACCAGCTATTTTATATGGGCTGGAGACGGTGGCACTGACCAGAAAGCAGGAGACAGAGCTGGAGGTGGCAGAGTTAAATATGCTAAGATTGGCATTGGGTGTGATGAGGATGGACAGGATGAGAAATGAGGGAATTAGAGGGTCATCTGAGGTTAGACAGTTGGGAGACAAAGTCAGAGAGGCGAGATTGCGTTGGTTTGGACACGTGCAGAGGAGAGATGATTAGTATATTGGGAGAAGGATGTTAAGGATATAGCTTCCAGAAAAAAGGAAAAGAGGAAGGCCTAAGAGGAGATTTATGGATGTGGTGAGAGAGGACATGCAGGCGGTAGGTGTAGCAGAGCAAGATGGAGAGGACAGGAAGATTTGGAGCAAGATGATCTGCTGTGGCAACCCCTAATGGAAGCAGATGAAGAAGAACTAGTTTTTGGTATTCTCTCCTGTTCATATATCTTCTGTATTAGATCCCACAACCCATCTACCCCCTCTTCCGATAAACTTTTTCACACTTCTGCTGGTATTTCATCTGGTATCACCAACTGGGAGGAGGCCTTGGGGCACAACCAGGAGCCGCTGGAGAGATTATCTCTTGGTTGGCCAGGGAACACCTCAGAATCCCCCTGGAGTAGCTGGAGGAGGTGGCAGGGAAAAGTGATGTCTGGGCATCTTTGCTTAGACTGCTGTCCCTGCGGACTGGACCTGGATAAGACGCAAAAAATGGATGGATAAATAGAAAATATTAATGCTGAGAGGATTGGGAAAACGTTATTTTGTAGAATTTAAATTATCTATAAGATACATAAACTTAACCAATAGTGAATCAGCTTCACCTGCTTTGGTGCAAATGAAACTGAAAACAGGGAATGGTTTTGCAAGTGGTGGCCACAGACAATTGCTCTCTCCTTATCTTTCCTGACTGATTCTTTAGTTTTGGGTTTTGCTCATGTCCTTGTCACTACTGGTAGCATGAGGCAATACTTGCCGTTGATTCAAGTGGCACGGGTAGTCCAGCAACAACAGGATGGCACATCCTTACATGCCATCACAAGAAGGTTTGCTGTGTCTCTCAGCACAGTCTCAAGAGCATAGAGGAGATATCAGGAAGTGGGCTATTATACAAGGAGGGGTGGACAAGGTAGTAGAAGGGCATCAACCCAGCAGCAGGGCCGACATCTGCTCCTTTGTATGAGGAGGAACAGGAGGTGCACTGCCAGAGCCCTACAAAATGACCTCCAGATGTCTACTGGTATGCATGTATCTGACCAAACTGTCAGAAACAAACTCCATGAGGGTGGCATGAGGGCCTGATTTCCTCCAATGGGACCTGTACTCACAGCCCATCACCATGCAGCTTGCGTGGCATTCGCCAGAGAATACAGACATGGCTGCTCTGCCATTGTTACCCCGTTCTCTTCATGGATGAGATCAGGTTCACACTGAACACATGTTGCAGACGTAAAAGTGTCTGGAGATGCTGTGCTGAATGTTATGCAGCCTGCAAAATCAGCCAGCATGACTAGTGTGGCGGTGGGTCAGTGATGGTCTGGGGAGGCATATCCTTGGAGGGTCTCACAGACTTTCACGTGCTGGGTAATGGTACCCTGACTGCTGTTAGGTACCGGGATGAAATGAAATGAAATACGATACCTGGCTTCATGTGGCCAGAGTGTCTAGGCAGTTCCTGGATGATGAAGGCATTGATGCCATTGACTGGCCCGCACATTCTCCAGACCTGAATCCAATTGAAAACCTCTGGGATGTTATGTGTCGGTGCATCCGTCACCACTAAGTAGCGCCACAGTCTGTCCAGGAGCTCACTTGTACCCTGATCCAGGTCTGGGTGGAGATCCCCCAAAGACACCATCCGCCGTCTGATCAGGACCATGCCCAGATGTTGCCGGGAGTGCATATGGGCATGTGGGGTCCACACACACTACTGAGTCACTTTTGAAGTTGCCTTGATGAAATTCACACAAGTTGGATCAGCCTGTGATTTCAAATTTTGAATTTGATTTTTGGTATGATGTTGAATCAGCGTGGGTGGCGCAGTGGTAGCACTGCTGCCTTGCAGTAAGGAGACCTGGGTTCACTTTCCGGGTCCTTTCTGCATGGAGTGTGCATGTCCTCTCACAGTCCAAAGACATGCAGGTTAGGTGCATTGGCAGTCCTAAATTGTTCCTAGGGTGTGCTTGGTGTGTGTGTGCCCTGCAGTGGACTGGCGCCCTGCCCGGGTTTGGTCCTGCCTTGCACCCTGTGTTGGCTGGGATTGGCTCCAGCAGACCCCTGTGACCCTCTAGTTAGGATGTAGTGGGTTGGCAAATGACTGACTGACTGTTGAATCAGCTCTCAATGGGTTGGTGATTTTGGTTTCTATTGACTGTTGTTACGTCATTTTGTTCTCAACGAATTACACAGTAATACTCAGTAAAGATTTTCCTCTTGAATATTTAATTCATCAAGATCTGATATGTGATTTAAGTGTTCCCTTCATTTTTCTGAGCAGTGTATTATGAGACAACCAACTGGCTGACGTCTGGTTATGCTGGACAGTTAAAAAAGATGTCTTACGTTTAATTGGGGTTAATTCAATAGTTGAACTGAGTGCTGGAGCAGGTCATTTTAAAGATAAAATTGAGCAGCAAGCCAAGCAATGGATACCACAGCTCTCTTATAAAATCCCTGAAATTGTTGCAGTACTACTTAACATAATATTTGCACCTTCTAAAATCCATCTTTATTTCAGTGACATATAATAAACCCAATTTGTGTTGCCATACCTAAAATTGGAATTAATAGGAAATTTAAAAACTCTACAGTGGATTAATAAAGATTTAAAAAAGAAGCTGCAAAGGAAAAACTGCTGTATAAGGCATATAAGACTAATGACTGCAAAGTGAATCTAGAGCGTATGAGAACATGACGGCAACCATTAAGAAAGATATCAGGGAGCTACAAGACAGTTGGAGAGGAAAATAACAGATAAAGCGAAGAAGACCCTAAGAGATTCTTTAAACAGTAAAAGAACAGTCAAGGAGGAGGTCAAGTGCATCAGAAATAGTAAAGGGGAATTAAAAGACACAGACAGTGAAATAGCAGATGCCCTAAACTTACATTTTTCTGAGGTGTTCACAAGTAAGCAAGTGGGTAACCGCTGGGTGGTAACAGGGACTACTAAGGAGGTACTGAGGGATTTGGAAATTGTAGAGAGAGAAGTGCTGCTCAGATTAAATAAGATAAAATCAAACAAATCACCAGGACCAGATAATATTTACCCTCGAGTTCTTAAGGAGGCTAGCGAGTACAGATAGAAACCATTGACACATATTTTTAGGAAGTCACTGCACACTGGAGAGATTCTGAAGGACTGGAAAATGGCAAATATCATCCCATTATATAAAAGGGTAACAGGGCAGATCTAAGCAACTATAGGCCAGTAAGCTTAACAAGCATCACAGGAAAATTAATGGAAGGAATTAGTAAGGATAAGAACACCTTCCAAGTACAGGAGTTATTCTTAACAGACAGCGCTGGGTCAGAAGAGGAGGTCATGTTTAACTAACATGCTGGAATTCTATAAGGAGGCAACAAAAGGATACGCTCAAAGTAGAGCAGATGATATTATTTATCTGGACTTTCAGAAAGCATTTGATAAGGTGCCACATGAGAGGTTGGGCATGAAATTAAAAGAAGTGGGAGTTCAGGGTGATGTTTTTAGATGGGTGCAGAATTGGCTCAGACACAGGAAGCAGAGGGTGATGGTGCGAGGAACCTCATCAGAACTGGCCGATGTTAAGAGTGGTGACCAGAAGGGGGCAGTGCTAGGGCCGCTGCTACTGTATATTTAAAATATATAAATGATTTAGATAGGAATATAAGGAACAAGCTAATTTGCAGATGATACCAAGATAGGTGGATTAGCAGAAAATTTGGAATCCTTTATATCATTACAGAAACCGCACAACGCATCATAGGGACTCCACTTCCAGTCATTGAGGGCGTTCACAAGAAGAGATGTTTACGCCGAGCTCGTTGCATTCTTAAGGACTCCTCTCATCCAGCCAACAAACTCTTCCAGCTCCTTCCCTCCAGAAGGCGCTACAGGAGCCTTCCAACTAAAACCAGCTGGTTTAGGAACAGCTTCTTCCCACAGCAGTCACACTTCTGAACTCAGTCCCCTGTTGAACCTTCACATCCACACACTTAATCCTCTACTCTACTCCTCCTCCCTTCCTTGTACATATCTGTACATACCTGTGCACACACAGCACACCTGTACATTGTACATCATATATCATATATTGTACATCTGTATATATTACAATACTCATAGTATTACAGCACATACATATCACATCTGTATATTGTACATCTGTGTATATATATATATATAATAGTACTTATATTATTACTGCACATACATAACACACCTGTATGTTGTACATCTGTATGTATATATATAGTACTTATAGTATTATAGTACATACAAATACATGTATAGGTACATAAATGTATATTGTAAAATATGTATATTTGCCATCCACATTTAGAACATTTGTATATCTATTTATATATATCTATATATCTATTCCCATCTTCACTGTGCTCTTAACTGTACATATCGTATTTAACTGTATATATCGCATTTAACTGTAAATATCGTATTTAACTGTACATAATATGCACATATTATATTTATTGTACTTCTGCTCTTTGGACTTCTGATTATATGCTAAACTGAATCTCGTTGCCCTGTATTTTTATATGTGTAAAGACAATAAAGTGAATCTAATCCAATCTAATCTAAGAAGGACTTGGATAGCATACAGACTTGGGCAGATTTGTGGCAAATGAAATTTAATGTCAATAAATGTAAAGAATTACACATAGGAAGTAAAAATGTTAGCTTTGAATACACAATGGGCGGTTTTTAAAATCGAGAGTCCAGCTTATGAGAAGGATTTAGGAGTCCTAGTGGACTCTAAGCTATCGACTGTCAGTCAGTGTTCAGAAGCCATTAAGAAGGCTAACAGAATGACAGGTTATATAGCGCCTTGATGTGTGGAGTACAAGTCACAGGAGGTTCTGCTCAAGCTTTATAACACACTGGTGAGGCCTCATCTGGAGTCCTGTGTGCAGTTTTGGTCTCCAGGCTACAATAAGGACATAACAGCAGAAGAAAAGGTCCAGAAAAGAGCGACTGGGCTGATTCCAGGGCTACAGAGGATGAGTTATTAGGAAAAATTAAAAGAGCTGAGCCTTTACAGGTTAAGTAAAAGGAGATTAAGAGGAGACCTGACTGACGTGTTTAAAATTATGAAGTGGAATTGGTACAGTGGATCGAGACGGTGACTTTAAAATGAGTTCATCAAGAACACGGGGACACAGTTGGAAACTTGTGGAGTAAATTTCACACAAACATTAGGAAGTTTTTCTTAACACAAAGAACGATAGACACTTGGAATAACCTATCAAGTAGTGTGGTGGACAGTAAGATGTTAGGGTCTTTCAAAAATCGACTTGATGTTTTCTTGGAAGAAATAAGTGGACAGGACTGGCGAGCTTTGTTGGGCTGAATGGCCTGTTCTCATCCAGAGTGCTCTAATGTTCTAATGTTCTAATTTTCACTATTTTTTGCACATTGTGTGTCTATTTAGATGATAAGGCTGTGAACTGTTTACTTAATTTTTCATTCTTATTTTAATATTTGAATGTATTGGTCTTGTCTCTGGTGTAGTGGTGCCTCATCTACTGCTGCCAGGTATCCCAATATGGGAGGCACAGTCTAAGTCAGATCCACACTCACAATTACCAAACCTCGAGTCATCGCCGTGATGCAGGCTGCAGTTATGTACTGATCACAGGTGCTTTTTCACGCTTGTGACACAAAGTTGCACACATTCATTCAGGGTTTTCAAGAAACAGAAACTTTATTTGAAAACAGCATAATAAAGCATAAAGAATAAAGCAGAGGATGTCTGGGGGAAGAGAGACAAGGCAGTGAGACAAAAGGACAGGTGTGGTGCGTGCGGACTTTTAAATGTTCAAAGCCCTGTGCGAGATACAGATCATGTGGCATGGCAGCAGCAGCATGCATGCATCTGATCCAGCAAAGAGGAGATAAAAAACTGTGTTTGCTTCCCATTGAATCACTGTTTAAGAAGGGGTTTTGGAGGAGCGGCCATGTCCCCATGTTCAAACCCCCTCTCTCAGCTTTGTTCATATCTTTGTAAATTAAGCGACTCTCAAAACCGGGCCTGGGCAGGCTGAGAGTGATTTGTGGCCAGAGCGAATGTTCCATCCTGTCTCCAAGCAGCCTAGGAGCTTTCCAACCTTCGCACCAAGGTGTACAGCGAGTCAATATCGTGGCAAAGGAAATTGTCGCGGAGCTCTTCTGGTATCCCGGCCAGCACCACATCGATGGCAACCTTTTCCACTATGTGCTTGATTAGGTCCACGAGGAACCAACTCTGAATTTGATGAAGCAAGTCCTGCAGCTGGGCATGGATAGTGCGATCATGGTCCAGCTGCCAAAGCCCGAGCACACGCCCTTTAGCCAGGGAACTCGTAGCTGAACAAGGAAGAACTTGTTGCTTCAAGTAATCATAATCACCTAGCCTCTCAGGAGGAACATTCCCGGACAAATAAGGGATGAAGATGGCAGCCCAGGTTCATCTATCCCAGTGCATCAAAGTCGCTGAGTGCTCAAAGCCCAGCAGGAACATCTCAGGATCATCTGAAGGACCCATCTTCGCCAGCAGGTCCTTCTGCGGAATAGCAAGTACAGGTGGCAGATCCTCTGGGCCCGGAGGAAAACGTGAAGAGCCCCCAGAAACACATCATCTTGAGGATCCATCTGTGCAACCACTTCTTTTACCACTTGTCACGCTTGGGTCACAAAGTTGCACAGATTCATTCAGGGTTTTCAAGAAACAGAAACTTTATTCGAAATCAGCATAATAAAGCATCCTTATACAGTAATCCCTCCTCGATCGCGGGGGTTGCGTTCCAGACCCCCGCGATAGGTGAAAATCCGCGAAGTAGAAACCATATGTTTGTGTAGTTATTTTTAGATATTTTAAGCCCTTATAAACTCTCCCACCCTGTTAACATTATTAGAGCCCTCTAGACATGAAATAACACCCTTTAGTCAAACGTTTAAACTGTCCTCCATTACAAGACAGAGGTGGCAGTTCTTTCTCACAATTAAAACAATGCAAACAGATCTTCTCTTCAAACGAGCACCTTCAGAAGCAGAGAATGTCAGAGAGATAGAGAGAGCGAGCGTGACAGAAAAACAAACAATCAAAAAATCAATACGTGCTGTTGGGCTTTTAAGTATGAGCACCGCGATAAAGCAGCCGCAAAGAAGGGAGCAATGTGAAGGTAATCTTTCAGCATTTTTTAGAGGAGCCTCCGTATCTTCTAAACAAACAGCCTCTGTGCAAACAGCCCCTCCGTCAGGCGCAGAGAACGTCAGAGAGAGAGCGCGCGAGATTAAAGCCAACAATCAAAAAATCAATACTGCTTTTGGGCCACCGCGATAAAGCGGCATTTCTTAGAGGAGCGTCCATATCTTCTAGGCAAACAGCCCCTCTTCTCACACCCCCTCCGTCAGGCGCAGAGAATGTCAGAGAAAGACCGAGAAAAGCAAACAATCCGCTCGGGGAAGCACATCGTATATCATTGAGGAGTTTTAGTTAATATGTAATACATGCTCTGATTGGGTAACTTCTAAGCCATCCGCCAATAGCGTCCCTTGTATGAAATCAACTGGGCAAACAAACTGAGGAAGCATGTACTTTAAATTAAAGACCCATTGTCCGGAGAAATCCGCGAACCAGCGAAAAATCCGTGATATATATTTAGATATGTTTACATTTAAAATCTGCGATAGAGTGAAACTGCGGAAGTCGAAGCGCGATATAGCGAGGGATTACTGTATATAATTTGATACTATCCGTATGTATGGTGTTCACGTCAATACCTTGACTTAATACAAGTTAGAACCATGCAATGGGACTCTGCCTCTGTAGTTAGAACATAACGTGATGCAGTATTGCATGATTGACTAAGAATGTTCGAATGCTTCAGTGACGCTGCTAGATGGCCGAGTACAACAACAACAACATTTATTTATATAGCACATTTTCATACAAACAGTAGCTCAAAGTGCTTTACATATTAAAGAATAGAAAAATGAAAGACACAATTATAAAACAAAATAAATCAATATAGTAACTCGGTGTTGGTTCGAGCAGATAACAGTAAGTTCGGTTAGTTTTTGGAATGTTGGTTTGGTGGGGCGTACTTTCCAGGACTAACATCGTCGATTGACTTAAATCCTTTGACAGCTCCGGAACTGTAAGTAATTTAGAACGTATCGCCATTTGCTCGGTACGTCGAAATCTATCTTTGGGCAGTTCGGTTTTGGCATCCATCCTTCTGACATCTATTGGCAAACTGAGTAATGACGGCTGGGTATTAACAATGATCATTGTTTAAATTTTAGCCGATCTCAGATCTAAAATGACCACGGCAACATAATTATTATTCCGACTCTGATTACAGTCGTAAAATACGGTTTGTTTTGAAAACTTGTTTGCCGGAAAAAATCAAATGAGGTGCGCCAAAGAGCTGAGTTCACGTCTCGCAGCCCTGTTTAAATAGGAAGCTCTTCATTACATCGGCTGAAAAGGTCTATTTTAAGAACAAATCAGTGCCATGATAACAAAATCATTTCAAGGACTCAAAAAAACAAATAATTCTTTGCAGAGAAAGTATGGATTTTACAAACGTAGAATCCTGTCGCTAGTAAAGAATAAAGCAGAGGATGTCTGGGGGAAGAGAGACAAGGCAGTGAGACAAAAGGACAGCTGTGGTCCGGGCTTTTAAATGTTTCACACCCCGTGCAAGATGCAGAACACGCAACACAGCAGCAGATAATAAAGAGATAAAAAAAACTGTTTGTTTCCTATGAATCACTGTTTAAGAGGGGATTACGGAGAAACGGCCACGTCCTTCAGCGTGTTCACAATTTGTACTATTCTGTGATGCATTTCTGTAGGAAAAATATTATGTGAGGGTTATTTAAAGTTAAAATAAATGTACTGTATTCTCTAGACAAAATCTTATACCTTCTCATTGTTATATTTTTACTTTTGGTACTTAAGTACTTTTGAAAGCAGATACTTTTTTTTTTTTTTTTGTTTTACTCAAGTATTTTTTTAACTGAAATGCTTTTTACTTCAGTGAAAATAAAAATTTGGCAAAATACTTCGACTTTTTCTCAAGTGTTTTTTTTACAGCTCTGCTAGTGGGAAAACCCACAGCCACAGGGAGGGAGCTCCAGTGCTGAACTAGTACCCTACTGAGTTAAAGGAACTACACTTCCCAGAGCACTCTACGACTCGCACCGGCGAAACACATAAAACTATTTTATTAGCACTACATTTCCCAAGGTGCCATTCTCCCCGGGCCACATTCTGGATATCCGGGTAAGAAAGATGGCCGCTTACACATAGGAAGTGTTCTTTCGTAGAAGTGGATCCTGCTTAATTTTGACAGGTTTTTGAAATTACGTTTTGATGTTTTCTTCATCCGGAAAAGGGATGCTTTAGACATTACTTTAAATCGGCGTGTAAAAGAACGGGATTTTTGAGTTGTTGCGTTAGGATGAATTCGAGTTTTTCTTATATATGTGGTGTCAGGATTGCTTCTGTTGCTGTCATCGTTTGTTTTATTTTTTCCCTTTTAATACGCGCCTTCCGAGATCCTTAGACAATTGTGTCATACCGGCCTGTAAACGACTGCAACGGCTCATATTGGTGGTTTTGCATGTGAAACAAAATAAGATCGTTCGCTGAAAGTTCAGATAGCAATTCTTAAATAGTAAAAAGGAAGGAAGTCCGTTGTATATGCTGTGCATGTTGACAGCTGGCAGCAGCTACTTATGTTTTATACTAGTCAGATAACTGTAGGTGCAATATTAAAACTGTCCATATCTCGGTTATTCGATCATAGTTAAAAAAAATAGGAGTAATAAGATGTATTGATATCTGGAAAGGATTCCTTTCTAAATATATTGGGTATAAAAATTTTCTTTTTTAAATCCTAATTGCGTTGAGCACACCGCCTGCACGCACAGTACGACGCGAACTGTCCGAGCTGCGGAAAACGTTAAACGCAACAAATCGGGTGTCCCGTCCAGGGTGGGAGGAAGCGGTTGGTGGACGCAGGCAAGGGGACGTGGTGCGAGTCGCAAATGGCGAACTTCGTCTCGAGGGAGTCTGGCGATCTTGCGATCCGTATTTTAAAGGCGAACAATGTCACTTACTGAAATCATTTGCAACCGATTTTTAATCACTAGCCCCACCAGCGTTATCTGTGTTTACGTAACACATTTCCATCCATCCATTTTCAAACCTGCTGAATCCGAATACAGGGTCACAGGGGTCTGCTGGAGCCAATCCCAGCCAACACAGGGCACAAGGCAGGAACCAATCCTGGGCAGGGTGCCAACCCACCGCAGGACACACACAAACACACCCACACACCCAGCACACACTAGGGCCAATTTAGAATCGCCAATCCACCTAACCTGCATGTCTTTGGATTGTGGGAGGAAACCGGAGCGCCCGGAGGAAACCCACGCAGACACGGGAGAACATGCAAACTCCACGCAGGGAGGACCCGGGAAGCGAACCCGGGTCTCCTAACTGCGAGGCAGCAGCGCTACCACTGCGCCACCGTGCCGCCCGTAACACATTTTAAAACGTAAAACAAAATGAAGCAAGGCTGTTGAAATTGATGATACGAGGTGAAGGAGTTCGTTTTAATTGATATTACAATTTTATGGAGAACTTTTCACAATAGGATAGCCCAAAGTGCGGCATGGACACGACTTGCATTGTTTTTTAATTCATGTCCGTAACAATCTGTCTGACGTGTGTGGAATTCATTTTAAAATATTACACACAGTTCTAAGCAGGGCTGTCTTAACAGCATCATAGGACCCCCAGGAAAAGTAGTGTGCAGGGGCTCGTTTTTTGCCAGCAAAACAGAAACATGCGTGGGCATCGGAATCATTGTGGACCCCCGGCCTGTGCCCATATGTTAAGATGGTACTGATCCTAAGTCTGTTGAACCTGCTCACGAGGTGGTCTAAATTAGTTCACTGTGTCCCCCTTCTCCGACTCCCAAGAAGCACACCGTAGCTGCACTTGGTCCGAGTCTCGGACCTCTGCTAGTCCACAGCTGTGAGGCACACTACAACACCGCTAATCCCCAAAGGTTAGTCTTGTTACCGTAAATAAGTACTAAAACCAGATCAGCACGGGATCAGCCTGAGCTGATGGCACACTGCAACGAACTGAAATGAAGTAAACAAGCAGCATGACATCAACATTTAGTTCTATGGCATATTTTCATATCTCCAAGTTCTCCACATGATGGCAAAGAAAAAAAACAATTTAGAAATTGATTAAAAATAACAATATAAGAGTAGTTGGGTTTTGTACCGTGTTAGGCATTATGGATGCAGTGAGAAGTCCAACATAATGACACCTTTTATCAGTGAACTGAACAGATTACAACATGCGAGCTTTCAAGGCCATTCAGGTTAAACTGTTAGCCAATAAACGGTGTGAAATAAGAATACTCAAATATTTGATAAGAATAAATCAGTATGCAATTACATAGCTTAGATATACAATTAATAAAAAAAAGTAGAGTCAATATATACGCATACAGTATAAATATTATGGCTGAGTGCAGAAACAACAGGTCCACAAAAGGGGTGCCAACTGGGTTGTCTCGTGTAATGTCCCAAATGATCTTCGGTGTATGTGCCCTACAAAAATCAGGGCTGTAAAGCAAAGCATTCATCTGGTTAACCACAAGAAAGGTCATTTCCGTAACGGAGCTCCGTCTGGTGGGTAGCTCTTCCATAAAAATGACACCTCTGTGTGGGAAGCTTGGGCTTTTATAGAGAGTGAACCAGAAGGGGTGGAGTCACTTGGCCTCATGGGGCGGCTTCTCGGCACTGTGGAGAGAGAAGGAGATAACAATGTTAGTGATGGCGCCCCCCCTAACCCTTCTTATTACATACCTTTGACCGAGCCTGTAAGGAGATCCGTTGATGTGCATGTCTGACAAAATGTATACACAGATAGACAGAGTGGCTTAATGTGGCTAAATGCCTCTGCCCATGTCAGTCTTTACAGACATCTTTATTGTGTGTTTTCATTTCTTTGTTTTCATCATCAGGGGTTTTCACTTAAATTTCTTTGAATGTGTGTGTGTGTGTGTGTGTGTGTGCGCGCCCTGGTTGTACCTCAGTGTGTTCTTACATGTATATTTAAATTATGCGTCTCAAGAACTCTGCGGTGGGCTGGCGCCCTGCCCAGGGTTTGTTTCCTGCCTTGCGCACTGTGTTGGCTGGGATTGGCTCCAGCAGATCCCCGTGTCCCTGTGTTTGGATTCAACGGGTTGGAAAATGGATGGATGGATGGATCTCAAGAGCTTCTTGTGTAAACAAATGTGCAAATCAGAAGGCTTTGTAATATGACTAAAGGAGCAGACTACACTTTTGACAGATTAAACAACTTTTATGAGATTTTGCTTTGGGCATACTGTAGGTCGGACCGTTTTTAAAGGATATGGGGATAAGTGCTGGATCAAAAACAAAAGGCCTGGAGCCTGTACTTGAAGTCTGCTGCTCCAGCATTCTGGATTACAATCCTGGTTTAAGTCGCTGTGTTTGTGGAGTTTATTCTTCCTGTATTTGCATGGTGTCTTCACCAAGTACTCCAGTTTCCCTCATATATCTAAAAAAAAAAACAAATAGGTTAGGATACTTGGCAATTCTGAGGCCACCTTTACACTGCCAGGTCTTAATGCCTGAATTGGTGGAAGAAATCCAGTCCAGTGTCTGTGATATTTGCATTAAACTGTGTATTAGATAGATAGACATACATGAAAGGCACTATATAATAGATAGATAGACGTGAAAGCACTATAGATAAATCGATGTGAAAGGCACTATATAATAGATAGATAGATGTGAAAAGCACTATAGATAAATATATATGAATGGCACTATATAATGGAAAGGTAGATATGAAAGCCACTATATAATAGAATAGATATGAAAGGCACTGTATAATCAATAAATAGATGTGACAGGAACTATATGATAGATAGATTGACATGAATGGCACTATATAATAGAAAGACAGAACTTTATTTGTCCCCAGAGGGAAATTTGGCATAAACATCCAGTTTGTGTGGAATATTTGTGCTGTACATGTGTAGTTGAGGGGTAACTTACTGACATGGGTAAGGGGGTGAACATGGATTCCCACGTGTCTTTTTCTAATTATGCTTTTCAGTTTTCTACATTTTTTAGAAGCAGAGTGAATATGGTGAGTCAGAACAGAAAGTTTTCCATTTTCGACTGTGTTTTCCTCCAGCTCCATTCCGTAAAGATTTCTGATACACAATGGGAGTTGACTTTGATCTGCTGCAGGAGTCAACAGTGTTGAGATTATTAGCTACTTTGACGACTTCCAGTTGCTGCTAACTTTTAAATGAGTCAAGTAACGTTTCAATATCTGTGCAGCCATCTCTCTCCACACCTCTTCCTGTTTGAAGAGGATAGGTCCATGTTTTTGGAAGTTATCATTGCACACAGGTCTCTGCGTTCAGGGTGGATATCTCGGACACCGCCTCTTCTAAAGTGTTCCATCTTTGCAGTGCAAAAAAACATATAATTTTCTGTGGAAATTTTAGGATGTGAAAATCAATGCAGATTTTCCAGTGACAAACATACAGACACCCTGCTAAAATCAACTTTTCTAAACATTTTGAACATCATAGAATCAGAATCTGAACTTAAGTCAATAGTGAAATCTATTCATGTAGAAGTGAAATAGAAAAAAAAGATTAAAAGTCAAACATACAAAAGTAAAAATGTACTCTGCTACATAATAAAATACTATGTGTCTATTCCTCCTGAGTGATCAGATTGGTCAGTTTTAACTTTGTGTGATTGGCCAGTTTGGTCAGTTTTAGCTTTGGTGTGATTGGCCAGTTTGGTCAGTTTTATCTTTGGTGTGATTGGTTAGTTTGACTTTGTGGTGATTGGTCAGTTTGGCTTTGGTGTGATTGGCCATTTTGAATTTGGGGTGATTGGTCAATGTTAGCTTTGGTGTGATTGGCCAGTTTGGCTTTGGTGATCGGTGTGAGATGCATTAGGAGGAGTAAAGGCATCTGAGGCACACTGAGAGGGTCACTTTCAAAGGCAGTTAAGTATAAAACCGGACAGTAGGTGAGAAAGGCCCCTTGAAAATATTGAGAAAGTCTGAGAAGCAGGCTTTATGGGAACACACTTGAGAGGAACACGTCAGTGAAGAGAGGGTCAGACATGCAAATCCAGAGGAACACGTAGGGCAAGAGATAGCAAATAATTTTTTCTTTATTCTGTTCCCTGTTTTCATCAGGTACCGTGGCTAGTGTGTTTATAATTTTTAAACGTATATTGTCTACATATACTTTACTTAAATGTGACAAAGGATGACAATACAAAGAAAGTTACAAATATGAATTTTCCTTTTCCAAGCTGTCATGGAGGTACCAGAAGCTGGCCCTGCCGATGGAGAAGAACGGATAGTGGAATTGAGACCGAGAACCCGTTCAAACCCAGAAGGAGCAGAAGACCGTAGAAGCAGTAACAACAACAATGCCATTTCAGTAGGCAGCAGAAGTGAAGGGGAGGGCGAGGCGGCCATCACTGATAGCCCCACTCCGAGCACAAGCAGTGCAGTACCTTCTAAAGATCGCCCAAAGCCAGCTGGCCCACCTGTTGCCCCTCTGCCTGTGGCTCCTACAACAGAGTTTCATCTGCGTGCTCCCCGGGTCAACTGCCCCGAGAAAGTGGTAGGTGTGGATTTATATATTATGAGATTCAGAATGTTAACCAGTACCTCATAATCTCTATCTATCTATCTATCTATCTATCTATCTATCTATCTATCTATCTATCTATCTATCTAAATCAACCCTAACCCAACCCCTTCTGGGTAGGTGTGGGGTGTGGTCTTGCAGTCTTGTATGCATGTTATCATCCAGTTGACACTCGGAACGACCATCATAGGACACTGGAGGTGACTGCCAGCTTTCCTTATGTCTGGGCTCCACCACACTTCTATGGATTTTGAAATTAAATACAGTTAACCGGGTTGGCATCTCAACTGTTTTTGGGACTCATTCTGTCTTTGTGACTCGAACAGCCATATATATATATCTTATATATAAACGTCTACACGTGGAAGTGTGTGTGTGTCCGGCCCAGAAGTGAGAGGTAGAGTCTAGGTGAGACCTCTATCTCCGAGGCACACCGGCAAAAGGAAACCTCAGAAGAAAGACAGTCGCTTAGCTGCTAATGCACAAACGATGTGAGCACGTCGGCAATATGAATCCTCCTAGGAGAGAGATGCCCAGAGTAGTTCTGACGATTTCAATACTTTCTAAAAGCACGGGCTTACACAGTAAGTTAGTATATATATATATATATATATATATATATATATGTATATATATATATATATACACACACACACTATGTTAATATCTGTATATGTAAAAGCCAAATACCACTGAGTCACTGAACCATGAGGACTTGGAACTTGAAATTTGGAATGTATGTTGTCCTTGGCCCATTGGTGCTCGCTAAGAAACGGTTTTAAAGTTTTTGTGGTCCAAGTGCATTCTGTCTGTATGTCTGTCCGCTTTTCATGAGAGAATTACTTAACGGATTTAGATCTGGTTGTTTTCTATAATTTGCTTGAACATTCCGGTTGATTTTGCGACTTCTCTCATTGCAGTACCGATGTATTTATGCAAATCCAACAGAACGGCTGTGGGCCGAGAGCAGGGGTGCAGGGCCTTCCTCATTCACTTGCCAGTCTCTGTTCGAGTTGGTCTGCGTCTCGTCACGTGTTGCCTCCACTTAGCTAATGATACCTGTTTGTTCAGCAGACATTATCATCTACAGATTGTTAAGGAGTAATGTTTGATGTTTTTGAGAGACAGATCAGAGCTACGTGTGTTTTAGAGGGTACCTGCTGATTGCCAGAGATATCACGGCCATGTGCTTTTCTCCCCACGCGGGGAATGCTTTCCCATCAGAGCTGAACACGATCAAATAGCGTGCCAACGTCTATTGATTTTCAAAGTTTGTCCTGTTTCATTAAGTCTATGTGTGTGTGTGTGTGTATGTATGTATGTTCCAGCATCATGATTTTCATGAAACTTGGTACACATGTTTCTCATTGGTCGACTATAAATACTGTAGGGTGAAATCAGCCGTAACCCACCCCCTTCTGGGTATGGTTTGGGGGGGTTCAGCGGTGATCTTGTGGTCTTGTATGCATTTCATCATCCAGTTGACACTTGGAACGACCACCAGAGGGCGCAATGGAGGTGACTACCAGCATTCTTTATGTTTTGAGCACCACCATGCGTCCCTGCTGCTTTTCAAATTAAATCGAATTGGCCGGTTCTGAGTGTCAGCTGGATGATAACATACATACAAAACCGCAAGACAAGCACATTAGTGAGTCTTTATTGTTTGTTAATTTATTTTTATTTTTAAAGTTGTGTTTTCTAAAAATTTTTTCTCTCAAATAATTAAAAAGGAAAAAAAACACTTTATTTTCCTCCCAGGCAATGCCAGGTATTTCAGCTATGCTAGTTTTATATAATATTAGCTGCCTTCTGTGGCTCTGCCCACATAGTAATGAAACAGGACAAACTTTTAAAATGAATAAAGATTGTTACTTGCAACGAATGAGGACTGCAATGGGCTGTCTGTTTGCACCTCACTATGCAAACCTATTTATGGCAAAACTGGAGGAAGATTTCATGTCAATGTGCATCTTAAAACCAATGTTGTATCTCTGTTACATTGATCACCTCTTTATATCTGGAGTGCCAGTGAGAAGGACCTCCTCCATTTTCATAATGAATATAATTCTTTTCACCCCAACCTAAAGCTGAAGCTGAATTACTCAGAAACAGAAGTCAGCTTCCTTGACACCACCATTCAACTGAAAAACAACACCCTTGGAAACTTCTGTTTTTCACAAACCAACAGACAGATGGGCCTACCTGAGAAGTGATAGCTTCCACCCCAAGCATATAAGGCGCTCCATTATTTTCAGCCAAGCAATACGGTACAATCGTATTTGCTCAGACCTGACGGATCGGGATCAACAACTGCAGGAGCTCAGACAAGATTTCATCAGACAAGGTTATACCTCCAAAATGACAAACACTCAAATAAGAAGAGCTACTGCCATACCCAGAGACAACCTTCTGAAATATAAAAACAAAGACAACAAGAACCGCATCCCCCTTGTTGTCACCTACAACCCACATCTTGAAACACTTCGAACAATTATAAAAGAACTTCAACCAATGTTAATCAACGAGCAAACACTGAGAAATGTATTTCCTGAACCTCCCCTCCTGGCATGCAGACAACGACCAAACCTTCAGCAACTATTTGTCCGAAGCTCCCTAAAAGAACCTACAGAAAATGGCACATCTCCCTGCCTACAGAAAAGATGTAAAACGTGTGCCCACATTTATAATACAAACCATGTAGTTATACCACACTGCCGACTTCAACATCACATTAAAGGGATCATTTTCCTGCAAATCATCTAATGTGGTCTACCTAATTCTCTGCATGAAATGTCCTGACACTTTATGTGGGAGAAACTGAACAAACACTCCGTCAGAGAATGAATTTACACAGGTGCCACATTAAACGTGGCAACACAGATGTTCCCGTAACGGTCCACTTCAACAGCCATGGACACTGTGAGAGGGACTTTAAAGTCACAGTGCTTGTGGACAACTTCAAAACACAGCAAGAGAGAAAAGATTGAATATATTACAACATGGCTTGAATAAAGACATGGGTCTTATGGCCAGGTATGAGGACTGTTTAAATCTCTCAGACTGACACAGACAACCTGTCTAGAGACCCATATTGTTTTGAAAAACTCAGTAGAAACTTCAAAAGACTCTGTTGGACAGTCATCTTTTCCAAAGATCTTGACCATACATTGTTCTTCTCTCTCTTGTTAAATTAACCCTAGCCTTAATGAATCTATTAATTTTTTACATTTAAGATTTCTCATTTAAAGATTTACTAATGTTGTTATTTATGTGTTACTAGTGTGTATATAAACACAGGGAACTCCAGTTTCTGTATTACATCTTTGCCTGAAGAAGGGGCCTGAGTTGCCTCGAAAGCTGGCATATTGTAATCCTTTTAGTTAGCCAATAAAAGGTGTCATTTTGCTTGGCTTTTCTCTAAAAAAATTTTAAAAAAGAATGTAATAATTTGTATTGAGAAGAATTTATATTGATAGCTTTCGTATCCAAGAGCCTCTTGATTTACAGTATTTTTGGTTTTGCTATCAGGGGTGAGAATGTAGCTGTGATCACTTTGCCAAAAATGTAAAAATGTTGGCAAGGTATCTCTGGCCAAGCAGAAAGTAGGTGTGCTCTAATTTCAAACATTGGCACTGTTTCTGATCGTGATGAGCTCTAATGGGAGAGCGTCCTCCGCATGGGGAGAAAAGCATGTGGCTGTGATATCTCTGGCATTGAGCAGCTACCTTCTCAAACACACATAGCTCTGATCTCTCTCTCTCTCTCTCTCAAAAACATCAAACGTTACTCTTTAACAACCTCTAGATGATAATGTCTGCTGAATAAACAGGTATCGCTAGCTAAGTGGTGGCGAGGTGTGCTCTAACACGTGTGGCGAGAGGTAGACCGACTCGAACAGAGGCTGGCACGTGAGTGAGGAGGGCCCCGGCCTCTCCCTTCGCTACCACAGATCACTACCACAAGTGATACTTATGATACATAGCGAGATGAGAGAAGTTGCAAAATCAACCGGAATGTTCAAGCAAGTTATATAAAAAAAAACCCGATCTAAATCCGTTAAGTAGTTCTCTCGTGAAAAGTGGACAGACAGATAAATGTTAGATTTTATATTTAGAGAGAGATTTTGAGCTTTGGCATTAGTGTGCACAAAGCCTAAATTTGTGGCCTGTGTCCTCGGACTTCTTCATTAGCCTCAGTCACAACTGATTTTGTTTTGGGAAAAAAGATTTATTTTTTATCCTTACAGAAAGTCTTATTTATTGTAAAGTATAATATGTTTTGTCACTGTAATGATTTTTTTTTCCATTTTCTCTCAGATTATTTGTCTTGACCTATCAGAGGAGATGTCCTTACAAAAGCTGGAGTCTTTCAATGGGTGAGGTTGTTAGTAGATTTCGTGCCACACATAAATATTTGCCCCATCTGATGGCTGGCACTACACCGTCATTTTACCAGTGAACCTGGCTAAACGTGTCAGTGAGTTGTTTTTAATCACGTAGAGTCTCAAGGGAAAAAGAGACACTGAAGGCTGGTGCTTCTTACGTTTGTTTGGTGTGCCAGGTAGTCGAATGTGCAGTCCTGAGATGTAAAAGTGTTCTCATCCTTCCTGGTGAACTGATCACGATTTAAAGTATAATTGGTGTCAGTTGTTCCAGCCTGTCTATCTGGAATTTATTTTACTTGTGTGTGCTTGGTGCCTTTGCCAGCTACTCCAGTTTTCCCTCATATATCTAAAAAAAAAATTAACAGGTTAGGTTATTGGGTCATTCTAAGGCTGCGTTAAACTCATCATCATCATCATCGCCTGATACGCATAGGCCGCCGACAAAGTTTCTCCAGTTATCTCTGTCCTCTGCCTTCTTCTCCAGTTGGCTCCAGCTGTGCCCTGTTCTCTTCATGTCCGCTTCCACCTCCCTAAGCCATGTGTCCTTTGGCCTCCACCTTTTTCGCTTGTCCTGAGGGTTCCTATGTAATGTCTGCCGAGTTATACTGGTCGCTGGTTTGCAGAGTATATAGCCTAGCCATACCCAGCGCCTCTTCCATATTTCATATTCTGCAGGTAGCTGGTCAGTCCAGCATGAAACTACAAGGCCTGAATGCCTAAATAGGAATTGATGGAGAATTCCAATCCAGTGTCTGAGATATTTACAATACGCTGCATGTACACAGATCAGGCACAACGTTAAAACCACCTGCCTGATATTGTGTAGGTCCCCGTTGAGGCATGGACTCCACAAGACCTCTGAAGGCCTTAGCTGCAGATCCTTTAAGTCCTGTGAGTTGTGTGGTGGGGCCTCCATGGTTTGGACGTGTTTTTCTCTCACATCTCACAAGTGCTCGATCGGATTGAGATCTGGGAAATTTGGAGGCCAAGTCAACATCCCAGACTCTTTGTCACATTCCTCAAACCATTCCTAAACAGTTTTATCAGTGTGGCAGGGAGCATTATCGTGCTGAACGAGGCCACTGCCATCAGGGAATGTCATTGCCATGAATGGGTGCACATGGTCTGCCACAATATTTAGTTAGGAAGTTCATGTTAAAGTAACAGCCTTATGCATGCCAGGACCCAAGATTTCACAGCAGGGCATTGCCCAGATCACACTGCCACCCACTGGCTTGCTCTTTTTCCCAGAGTGCATCCTGCTGTCATCTTTTCCCCAGGTAAATGATGCATGCACACACCCGCCCATCCACATGATCTAAAAGAAAACGTGACTCATCAAACCAGGCCAACTCCTTGCACTGCTCCATGGTCCAGTTCTGACACTCATGTGCCCATTGTAGGGCGCTTTGTGGCAGTGGACAGGGGTCAGCATTGGCACTCTGACCAGACATAGACGTAGCAAGCTGTGATGCACTGTGTGTTTTGATACCTTTTTGTCATGGCCAGCATTTATGTTTTTCAGGAGTTTGTACTACAGCAGATCTTCTGTAGGAAAGGAACAGACAGGTTAGCCTTCGCTCTCCATGTGCATCATTTAACACTGGGTGCCCATGACCCTGTTACTGGTTCACTGGTTGGCCTTTCTTGGACCACTTTTGGTAGTTACTAAGTACTGCATGCTGGGAACACCGCATAAGACTTGTTGTTTTGGAGATGCTCTGACCCATTTGTCTAGCCATCACAATTTGGTCTTTGTCAAAGTCTCTGTGATCCTTAACGCTTGCTCATTTTTCTTAAAGTTTTAAAATTGTGTTGTTTAAATAAAATATATTAAATATGAAGAATAAACACACTTTTTTTTCTAATTTGATACTTAAGATTAGCTGCATCCTACATCTTTATATGTTTCTAGCATTGTTCTGTTTTTTCATTTTCAGGTCAAAAACAAATGCATTGAATATCTCTCAAAAGATGATTGAGATGTTTGTGAGGACAAAACACAAAATTGACAAACGTCATGAGTTTGCTTTGGTGGTGGTTAATGATGATGCACTCTGGGTAAAGACAATCTTTTTCACCCTTTTAAGTCTACGATGTATTTTTCATTTTATCACAGGTTACATATTTAATGTTGTTGTTTTGTTTCTATTGCAGCTCTCTGGTTTCACTTCTGACCCACGGGAGCTCTGCAGTTGCTTATACGACTTGGAAACGAATATCTGTGAATCTTTCAGTATCCTTTCAAATACAGAGAATGGTATTTAGCAGTCAGTATACTTAAAGTTCAGGCATCATATTGAGTCTATAATGGCCTTAACACTAGAATCCCTTAAGCCTATGAAAAAAGTTGCAATCTCAGGCCACCTTAAATTCCTTTGCACCTCTCCATTAGTGTCTTTTGTTTTGCAAATATGCCGTTAATGGAGGGGTACTAAGGAATTTAAGGTAACCTGATCTGACTTTTGTAAACTTCAGGATTCTAGTGTTAATAAATTTTATTTTCTGTCATTTTTAAATGGTGGTTGAATTTATTGCTTTTGGAAATCGTCATTTAGTTATTAGTAGACTTTTAAAGCAATTTTTAATGCAGATAATGACATCCTTTACGTGTTCTACAACTCTGTGATACTGGGGCAGTAATGTCACATGAAGGCTGGGTTTATACTTAATGTGACGCGACGCATGCTCCAGTGGACGCTACTGCTATGCAAGCGGTGTACTGTTTAAACTCGCATGCGTACTTTATGTAAATCTGGATTATTCCACCAGGTGGCAGTGTGAGATATCATCACGGTGAGCAAACAACGCTCGGCTTCACTGTGTTGTGAATTGCCTGAAACATCCATTAAATTCCCAGGACACCTTGCCACAATATCTCTGAAAAGGATGGCTGTTTAATGGTTACATCCATCAATCCAGGAACGCACCCATTCCAGCAAGCATCGGGTGTGAGGCAGAAACAATCCCTGGACGGGGCATCAGCTCATTGCAAGGCGAACACAAGCACACGCACACACACTGGCGTCATTTTAGCGTCACCAAAACCCCAAACCTGCATGTCCTTGGAAGGAAACCGGAGCACATTGTGGAAACCCACCATACAAACTCCAGGTGGGGAACACCGGGGACATTGACTCCCTGTGAGGCAGCAGCACTACTGTTCCACCACCCCACATGTGTAATTATTAACAGTATTCATTATTTAAATGAAGTTAACGGTTTATCTGTAAAATGTAATATACATACTTTAATGCATTTCATCAGGAAAGTGATATGAAGTATAAATCTAAGAATTATAAATGTGCAGAGAGCTGGAATATCATAAATGTAATGTGTTTTGTGTGGTAATTGCTGCCTGCCACTGCTGTCAGTTCAGGAGGAAGCCCCAGAAGCACGTAGCGATTAACAACTGGGTTGGTTTTAAGATGACATTTATGACGGTCTGCTTTAATGACACATTAAACTACAGGATTAAAGTGTAAATTTCGAGATTTAAGCCGAAATTTCCACTTTAATCACAAAGTAGACCTTTTCACTGTATCCCAATTTTTTTTCTCTCTGTGGCTCAAATACGCTTCTGTACATTCTAATGCTGTTGTGAAGGTGCAAAAAAATAATAGCACAGAAAGTGGTATGAGAAATGTATCGCGTCATTACGATGAGGGATGTGTGACACTTGAAAAGAAAAACACCACAAATGCATTTGTATGTCAGCGTTTTGCTTCACCACATCGAACCATTCATGAAACATCGAAGCAAACACATTGATCCTGCAAAGCGTCTTTCTGTCACATGTTGATAGTATACGGAGACTCTGACGTCACCTTCCAACTTGAACACACTGCACAACCCCAAATTATTATTATTTTTTTTTAATGGTACTGCAACTCCGCGCACACGTCGCGTTAATTTCTAAGGACGCGTCAAATGAATGCTGGGAACTCGTGGCAGCCATGATGCGTGCACGTTCATATTCTGAACGTGAAGTATAAACCGGCCCTAAGAAAGGATCATTTATGGGGAAACCCTCTGAACCAGCTGGAGGTCTTAGCAAAGGAGAGAATGAAAATACTGAGTGCCGTTATGAGCAATGCTGCACATCATCTCTGTGACACACCAACAATTGAGGACTTTCCGCCATTGAAGTGTTCAGCAGACATGTGTCAAGAAACATGATGGGGGCTATTTAATACTTGTGGTAATATGCCTGCATTATGTCTTCCTTTGACTGTGATTGCTCTTTCTGTCTTTAGCCAAGTAAAGTTTTTCTTTTTTTTAATTTCCTTTTCATGATAATTCTTTACATTTAGATTGTGCTTCCCTCGTTACTGAAAGCACTTTAGTGAGCGGGGAACCACTTCAGCCACCACCAGTGTGTGGCATCCACCTGGATGATGCAGCGGCAGCCATTTTTGTGCCAAGTACACACCCCCCACATGAGCTATTACAGTAGGTGGTGATTTGGTGAGAGAGAGACAGTTAGAGTCAGGGGATGATTAAGGGGGCCAGATTGACTAAACCCTGCTCTTTTCGAAAAGATGCCCAGGGATCTTTGAGCCGGGACCTCAGTTTTATGTCTTCTCTGAAGGGCAGCACCATTTTTACAGCATGGTGTCCCCATCAGTGCACTGGGGCCTAGGGATCCACATTCAGACCACATGGTAAGCGCACCCTGCTGGCCTCACCAACACGTCTTATAGCAGCAACCCAAGCTTTTCTTAGGTGGTCTCCCATCCAAGTCCTGGCCGGTCCCCAACATGCTTAGCTTCAGGTAGATGACTTGTTCTGAAGTGCATGTGGTATGGCTGCTGTTTTACGCATTCTGCTGTGTTGTTTTTTTTTGTGTTAAAATAACATTTATTTATTTATTTTTGGAGATTCTATAAAGGACACGTTTCCCTCTTGATCAATAATTTCTTTCTTTTTTTTTCTTAAACTACCCTTTGTTCAATTTGAACCGTACTTTTTTCCATCCGAATCTCTCTATTATAAAAAAAAAAAAAATCCTGTGGAATGAATGACTAGGAGACGATATGTGATCTTCACATTAAGATCACGAAAGACAAATAACCGCGAAATGAATGAGAATGGGCAAAAAAAAATATCAGTAGTTGAAAGGAAAGCAGCACACACAGATACAGGTGTCTCAGTGCATATAAAGCGTGTAAAGGACAATACGTTATAAATGAAACGTCGCAACAGTTAAAGCAACGACAAGTTTAATTTCAGAGAAAACACAATTCGGTCAGGTGTATATTTATGATCACGGAGAAGCGATCACAACGTGAGCAGCAGAGAGACAAAGTAGCAAAAAGGACAAAAAAGATCGAAGGGCAGCGCGACAGCAGCGGTCGCCACCCCACACCCCCGTCCGAGAACGCGAGCAGCGTTATACGTCCTGCAAGAAAGAATTTAACCACGCCCGGAGCTGAAATCAAAGGCAAATATTATTTTTACAATGTCATGCGAGACCGGGCAGTGAGCCATCATTTAAAAAAAGTCCACAGACATTTAACCTAGCAGTAGTTAGATTGCATTTGGCAGTATTGTATTGACCCCCTTCTTTGTGACATCCACTGCACACCCAACCTACCTGGAAAGGGGTCTCTCTCCAAGGATTTTTTTTTGGGAGTTTTTTCTGGTCTTCTTAGAGTGTCAAGGCTAGGGGGCTGTCAAGAGGCAGGACATGTTAAAGCCCATTGCAGCACTTCATGTGTGATTTTGGGCTATACAAAAAATAAATTATATTGTATTGTATGTCCGGTAAACCAAACACGGGGGTGGGTGAGCGAAGCGAGCAGGGGGCGGAGCCCCCTAGTATATCAACATAAAGATCTGCGTGAAACCCATACTTAAAAATCACGTTGATTCATTGCACCAACGGGAAGTGTATTAATATAATGGCTATTTATTTTTCCTTGATTTCCTGCCATTAGATTTTGAAGACCTTTTAAATCTAATGTAAGTTTTTACAAAGCCTGCGATTGAATTGAAATGTGTACTTTGGAAACCATAACTTTTGTTTGCAGGACTTTACACATGGTTCTTGTGTTTTGGATATCATCTATTACCCTTGTGCTCGAATATTGTTCTTTATACATTACATTATAACAGATTTAATATTTTTTCCTATTTTTTGTGTTCAGAATTGTCTGCCTAAGGCCTTCGTCACCAAGCACTGTAGTTATAATTTTAATATGGGGAAAAATACACATAGTATGCAGTAAATACACACACACAAATAAGGTTTATGATGTAAAAGTGAGTTTATTTTCAACACTACAAGACAGAACATATAACAACAGGAACAACCCACGGATGATACAATGCCTGGTTTAGTGGGCATATTTCAAGTTTAAATGCGAAAGCTAAATATCATCAAAGGTGAACCAGAATTCATTCTGTTTTGGTAATTGTGTGTTACACAGAACACATAAAGTGTCTGGCATTACAGAACCAGTTTATCTTGTCTGTCATACAGAGGAGGCACAATATCATTTTCTGAAAATTGTCGGGATGTTCTGGCAGCTTTCAGAGCTGTGCAGTACAACTATGCCCTTGAGGAAAATGCTCTGTTTAACATTATGGATCCTGAGCATGGTTCAAGTAGCAACTGGTAATGAAGGCATTTTGTGCAGACAAGTACAGGGTGATTAAAAAAGATTCATCCGCTTTCAAAATTATTTATTTCACTTGTAAATCATTACAGAACAATACAGTAAATTGTAAATGGTTTAGGTGAGCAAGCAGAGTGGTGGCTCTGAGGTAG
This sequence comes from Polypterus senegalus, assembly GCF_016835505.1. NCBI lineage: Eukaryota > Metazoa > Chordata > Cladistia > Polypteriformes > Polypteridae > Polypterus > Polypterus senegalus. Next base: position 151,083,008 of record NC_053163.1, on the reverse strand, counting down.
GGATCTGCACTGGTAATCTGAAGGTTGCCACTTCAAATTCCGCAAACGCCAGAAGTGACTCTACTCTGTTGGGCCCTTGAGCAAGGCCCTTAACCTGCAGTTGCTCTGTGATGTTAATCTGCATCCCTCCAACCTACAGGGAAAAACTTGGGGGTTGGTGGCAGAATTGGCACTCCAGCCACCATAAAAAACCTCACATTGTTTCACTCCATCTGAACTGGTGTGGTGCTGAGGTGTCGCCCGTTGCATGGCTGCACTCGGGTCCTAATCTAGGATCCTGAGTTGGTTTGTCATGTTGTGGGTTTGGCAATGAGCTGTATCAGCATGTGCTTCTAACCTCTAGGTGAACATAAAGTTGATTATGTAATTTTACAAGGGCTCAATATGACCTCCTCCAGCTATACGGACAACATCAACACGATGGAATTTTCGGAGGATTCCAAAACTTTCCCTATACTATATATACGAGAAAATCAGGGAGGTCTAAAACGTATCAAAATCTCGATGTCAAATCTTTGAATGATTAGAGTATTTTCCCTATACTTTGTATACAAGAAAGTAAAAAAGGAGGAAAACTGATTTGGGAAAGATTTGGTATTAAGTTTTTATCTCTTTGTAACAGTGTTGGTGCATAAAACTAAAAGTACTATATATTAACTTTGTGCAATGCTCATTTTTTAATTTCATTTTAATAATTATGTTTTTTTTCTATAATTTGTACTTAGTCTCCAGAAGATTGAGCTGCCACAGATGGACAATGTGCAGACGATTCCTCCACCTTATGTGATTCGGACGCTGCTTATCTACAGCCGACACACCGGCCAGCCCCAGTTTAGCCTCTCTGAAGGAGTCAGTGTAAGAGTTTGTGCATCTCCTAGATCTAAAATTCTGGTTTCCAGGAATTCAGCAAGCAATGTTCCTAAAAATGAAGTCCAATGCTTTAAGCAATTTTCTTCTCAACTTGGCTTCTGTTGTGTCCAGTTTCCAATGTAGGTCAAGTAAGTGAGTAGTTCCTATTTGTAGTTCAGATTGCTTTTGGAGCAACTGTGTCTCTGTCTAGAAATCAGGAGCGTCCTCCCTTCGACTTTCTCATATATTCAGATATGGGGCTGGATATTTGCAGAGTAAACCGCAAGACAATGATTATATTTTTATATTATGTACATTAAAGAACCATCAACAACAAATCAAATCAATAATATATTGAACAACTATTATAAAAGTAAAGTTGAATAAACCAGACTCTGCAGCTGCATGAATAAAAGGTAAAGTACCATTTAGCAGAAATAGCCCAAAAGTTAATAGAAATCAACGTTTTGTACCTAATACTTGTATGCATAATTTGGTTGACCTAAGTGAAAGCGTACTTAAGTTATTGTGTTTACATACAACCGCACACACAGAGACAGACACACAGACATAATTCCAAAAATGATATTTTTGGACTTGGGGAAGTCTAAAACATCGAGATTCATCAAAATCTCAAAATGGAATTTTTGGAGGATTCCAATACTTTCCTTACACTTTTTATACAAGAAAATCAGGGAGGTCTAAAATGTTGAGATTCATCTAAACCTCGACATTGAATATTTGAATGATCATAATACTTTCCTTATACTTTGTATACGAGAAAGTAAAAAAAGATATTTAACGTATAGTATGAATATAGGTATGGTAGTGTAGGTCCCAAGTACCAACTGTGGGGAGACTACTTAGTCTCCTTGTATTTGTTGAGATCTTCTGTGGATAGTTAGGCTTCCTCTTTCATCAAAGAGATGTCCAAGTTATGGTAATGTGTGAATCGAAATTGTAGTTTAAGTACGTGTGTGCAAGATTGCACCCTATGATGGTCTGGTACCCCGATCCAGGGCTGGATCTTACCCCACACTTAGTTCTTTTGGGATAGGTTCTTGAAGTCCATATACCCATACAAGGTTCAACAATGGTGGATGGACAGACAGAAAGACGCAATTGTTTTTGAACAGGGGAGGGGTAAATTAGGACAGTTATTTTCCAGGCAGTAACAGCAACATTTATATTTATATAGCACATATTCATACAAACAGTGTAGCTCAAAAGTGTTTTATAATATTAAAGTTACAAGAAAAGAAAAAAATATAAATTTAGGCAATTATAATAAAGAATAAGTAACAAAGAAAAAAATCATTCCGAACAAACAAACAAAAAAGCTGGAGGAAAAAAAAAAAAAAAAAAATCTGCAGGGGTTCCAAGGCCAAAACACTGTAAACTGACATGTAAACTGATGAAGTCCTCATTATTTGGCTACAGAACATACAAGTTATTAAAGAGTTTTAAGGAGTTGACTCTTCCAAGTTTAAGCAAACGGAAATTAAGTGATAACGTGATAGAAGTGCTTAAACATTATGAACTGAATTAGTAGAGTGGATGACTCCTCCTGTTACAGTAAACACAGTGCTATAACAACAACACACAAACGCAAAGGAAGCCAGTGAACTGTAAATTTCACACCAATGTTAAAAGCGTGAAATAACGTGAGCTGCGGAGGCAGCTGCTGACATTCAGAGCCACAGTGACAGATTAAAACTTTCTTCTTTGCAGTGGTGATGGACAGGTTGACAGACAGGAGTCCCAATGGACTATGATGTTTGCTGATGACATTGTGATCTGTAGCAATAGTAGGGAGCAGGTTGAGGAGACCCTAGAGAGGTGGAGATCTGCTCTAGAGAGGAGAGCAATGAAGGTCAGTAGGACCACCAAGACAGAATACATGTGTGTGAATGAAAGGGAGGTCAGTGGAATGGTGAGGATGAGGGAGTAGAGTTGGCGAAGGTGGATGAGTTTAAATACTTGGGATCAACAGTACAGAGTAATAGGGATTGTGGAAGAGACGTGAAAAAGAGAGTGCAGGCAGGGTGGAGAAGAGTGTCAGGAGTGATTTGTGATAGACGGGTATCAGCAAGAGTGAAAGGGAAGGTCTACAGGACGGTAGTGAGACTAGCTATGTTATATGGGCTGGAGATGGTGGCACTGACCAGAAAGCAGGAGACAGAGGTGGAGGTGGAAGAGTTAAAGATGCTAAGATTTGCATTGGCTGTGATGAGGATGGACAAGATTAGAAATTTGGACATCTGCAGAGGAGATATAATATATATATGGGTATATTGGGAAAAGGATGGTAAGGATAGAGCTGCTAGGGAAGAGGAAAAGAGGAAGGCCTAAGCGAAGGTTTATGGATGTGGTGAGAGAGGACATGCAGGTGATGGGTGTGACAGAGAAAAGATGGAGAGGACAGGAAGATATGGAAAAAGATGATCCACTAACGGGAGCAGCCGAAAGAAGAAGAAGAAGAAGTGACAAATTAAAACTAAGTGCCACAATGCTGCTTAGCTGCAACAGCAAACCACAAGCCGCATCCTCTGTCCTCTATGCTTTTGTCCTGTGAGATCTTTTTGCCACCTACCGACTTGATCTAACTGTCATAAGGTGAAAGTTTTCAAATGCGATGCTGGGGACCCACGGAGGTTGCAGGCTTTTGTTCCAACCAAATTGTTTTTTATTGGACTATTAGCCTAATTACGCAAGTCATTTCCCAGTTTTTGTGATTTGGGGTCAGTGTAGAAATTACAAGACTAAATTTGGTGAATTTTTATTGGTTATATGGGGATAATGTAGTTTTACTTTTTAATCATATGGTCATCCTGAGCTTCATTTTGGCTTTTCCAGGTGTTCTGGATATTTATGAATTAGTGGGTCTGACACTAAAGTAGTTGCAGGCTTTCGTCATTCAGTGTTGTTTGGCCAGATGGTTACTCTGCTTGTTGTTAATTGTCATTATTAGAATACACAGGATGGTAGTGAGACCAGCTTTGTTATATGGGTTGCAGATGGTGGCACTGACCAAAAAACAGAAGTCAGAACTGGAGGTGGCAGAGTTAAAGGCGTTCAGATTTGCATTGGGTGTGACAAGGATGGACAGGATTAGAAATGAGGACATTAGAGGGTCAGCTCAAGTTGGACGGTTGGGACAAAGTCAGAGAGGCGAGATTGCATTGGTTTGGACATGTGCAGAGGAGAGATGCTGGGTATATTGGGAGAAGGATGCTAAGGATAGAGCTGCCAGGGAAGAGGAGAAGAGGAAGGCCTAAGAGAAGGTTTATGGATGTGCTGAGAGAGGACATGCAGGTGATGGGTGTGACAGAGAAAGATGATGAGGACAGGAAGAGATGGAAGAAGATGATCCGCTGTGGCAACTCCAAACAGAAGCAGCAGCAGAAGAAGAAGTTGTTGTCGGTATTCTCTCCTGTTCATACATCTTCTGTAACAAGGTGATCTGCTGTGGCGACCCCTAATGGGAGCAGCCAAAAGAAGAAGAAGTATACAATGAAAGGAGTAATAGAAAAACAACAAAAGAGAGCTAAGCATTTTAACATGTACCAAAAATGGAAATATTTCTAAATGACTTATAAATGCATAAATCATACTGCTGTGTTTTTCTGAATGCAGAATAAGAGAAGAGAAAAAAATGGACCAGCTAATTCAATGAGTTATTTTCAGTGGTTATGAATGTGGTTGGAGCAAAAACTTGCAGCCAAAATGGGACCCCAGGACCAAGTTTGGGATCCGCTGCTCTACGGGGTTACATCCATAAGGTCTTACAGGGCCTTTAATAATAACTAGCCAACCCGCGGCAATCAGGCCGCTTTTTAAATGATTTTTAAGCACAGAGGAAAAAATAAACATTTGAAAAATTCGTAATTTAATAAACCACCAAGAAAAGTAACATTGCAACAGTGTATGCTACGAACCAACATACAATTGTCCGTGACTGAAAACCGGAGGAGCGCCGTCGCACTTTCTCCATCCAAAGCGAAGGACGGGGTTGAGCGGCTCGTTCAGTACGCACTGCCCACTTATGTGCCCGCCCCCAACTCCCTACCTGAGTCGCTTTCGTCTGTCCACACACACCTGTGAGTCACGTTGACTGTTAATTTTCCAAACACCGCCTCAGTCGGTTTCCACGTTGATTTTTCATTGTTCTTTGCGGTTCCGGCTGCTTTTTTTTTATATATAATCGACCATGGGGGGCTTTACAAAGGGCAGGGACGTAATCAGTGCGAGCGTATGACCCGCACGTACTGGGAATTTCTCGTTCGTGGGGAACAATTGGAAGCCACAGTCTCCATCACGAATGGGGTTCAACGGCTTACCCACGCCGGGTAGACACACGTTGATCCATTCAGTGTAGCACGCGTGCAGTACCGGACATACAAGTGCATCACAGACCTGTTAATGCTCAATCTCACGTGGCTGAAAGCCACTTGTCTCTCTAAGAATTTGGACGCCGACCGCTGTTGGGTCGTGTAACTATTTAGCAGGTGGGAGTCTCGTTCGTTTTGGAAATAACCAGCCAAATCGCTCCACCAACTAAGAACTGCCATGCACCACCACCCACAGAATCGAGAAAGAGCTATCAATCTGTCAATCCTGTCTGTGTCGGGCGGGTGAGGTTTCCTGTGTTGAGTCAAATGAAGCGAAAGGCTCCACACCTGGTGGTGCCCTTCTGTCAATTCCTTTAAGTTTCAGCTTTGTTAACCATATTCCTCCCCTGAACCCAAAGACTTTGGTTACCCGGTTGGCTGCCCTGGATCGCCTGTTGCGGGGCCTGCATTGGTGAAGCAGGTGAGACGGTAATGAAACAGAGGCACAGGGATTATTGGTTTTTAAAGACTGCTTCCTTCATTGGGTTTTAACCAATGCACGGAACGAACCAACACACAATCGTCCGTGCGGCTCAGAGTGGAACGGGAGGAGAAGAGAAGGACATCCACTCCGCTCCCTCCGTCATGCTAGTCTGCTGATTTCTCGTTCAGTATACACTGCCTGCTCATGTGCCCACCTCCAACTTGTCACTCGAGTCGTTGTCGTCTTTGTACAGTCCAGATGCACCTGTGACTCACGTAGACTTTTCATTGCTCTGTGCGGTTTTGGCTGCCTTTCTATATATAATCCACCAAGACACCCGACCACGGTGGGAGGGGGGGTGTGTACAAAGTGCAGGAGTATCTAAGAAGATGCATGTTTGTCGCGGATGCGAATTGCTGTATGTAGCGTGTAAAACAGTTTGCTATGGTGCACGCGGTCGTACGTCGTAACCGAAAACTCGTTTTTTAAAGACTGCTCACTTCATTGTGTTTTAACCTCAGTTGTAAAGGAACGTTTTAAGGATCCCATGGCATACCCTCGCAAACAGTTTTACACGCCGCATGGCGATTCACCTCCAAGAAACATGCCTCTATTAACAGTCAGCGTGGGTGGAGCTGCATGTGACCTTCGACAGACGAATATAAATGACGCCGGTTTTTCTGTGTCGTCACGTCCGAGTTGGTGGGCGTGGCTCTGTGAGTTGTCGTCGTATCCAATGGTCTTGGAGTTGGTGGGCGTGGCTCCTTCCTGCGTGCGCCATAGGTGTCTCACTTGTCGGCGGCTTAGTGAATCCACGCCCCTTCCGGCGTGCTTTCCATGGTTGTCTTGCCTTAGTGAATTATATATATAGATACTGCAAAAATGTTCTAATAAACTTAAAATAGACCAATTAATATTGTCAAAGTTACAGGTCCAACAGGAAACCTTGTAGCTTCGGACTAGTGGTCTCTCACCAGTTTCAAGCCCTGTTAAACTTTGTTCTTCACTATCATGATTAGCCTTTCAGCACACCTTACAGTGTTCTTTATTTATTTCTAATAATAATAATACATTTTATTTATGTATCACCTCTCCCATCCTCAAGGCGCTTATTCTGCTCAGCATCCACCAGTTCTTCATGCACCATAAACCAGGATAAGGAGGGAGGGAAAAAAATAATTTCACTGAACAAAGGATTTATCTTTTGCTTTTGAAGTCATTGTTGCCATGTTTTTTTTTAACATTGTCTGTTGCTCTTTGTATACTGTAGACCACATGTGTCGAACTCCAGGCCTGGTGGGCCACAGTGGCTGCAGGTTTTCATTCTAACCCTTTTCCTAATCAGTGACCAGTTTTTACTGCTAATTAACTTCTTTTCCTTTCATTTTAATAGCCCAGTTTTTAAGGATTCAGTCCTCTGAATTGAATCTTTTCATCATTAAATGGCAGCCAAACAGAAATGAGATGCGAAACAAACCAACAGTTGACCAGCTAATTTGGGGCTTCAAATGCCAACCAATTTCACTCCAACCAGTTTCTTAAAGAGAAGCCAGACCTTGCTGTTAATTAAACTCAATACTCCATGATTTGTTGCTGTTCTAATTCTGCCACAGTAGACATTGATTTTCTGTTTTTTTTTTTTTTTCTAAGACCTGAGAGATCAGTCTTATTGAGACCTTTCTTTATTTTCAGATATTGCATGACAGGCACAGATGAGCTGGTCATGTGGTGTGTTATTGTTTGGCTGCTAATTAAGGAAAAAGAAACAACTAAGGGGCCTGAGTCAAGTTAATTAACATAAAGGCAAAAGAAGTGAATTAGCAGCAAAAACAGGTCACTAATTAAGAAGATGGTTAGAATGAAAACCTGCAGCCACTGCGGCCCTCCAGAACCGGAGTTTGACACCCCTGCTGTGTTCTGTCGCTGCTGCTTTTATGTGCTATGAAAATTTTACACTTGTAATAATAATAATAATAATACATGTTGTTTATATAGTGCCTTTCCCATGCTCAAAGCTTGCGACATTTTACCTTCCATTTTGCTCGGTTCCTATTAATGCCTTATTGGCATTTTGGGAAAAAACATGGGATCATGGTAGATTTGCTTCTCAATCCACACTGGAAGCAATTATAGATAAGCTATACATTGTGAAATGGTAGGTAGCACTGTTGCCTCTTTATCCTCGTAGGTGGCGCAGTTTTAGTGCTGCTGCTTTGCAGTAAGGAGACTGTGGAAGATTGTGGGTTCGCTTCCCGGTTCCTCCCTGTGTGGATAGCACTTTGAGTACTGAGAAAAGCGCTATATAAATGTAATGAATTATTATTATTATTATTATTAAACCCAAAGGACAGACACTCGGGACACAGGTTGAAAGCACCAAGGAGATGTTTTAATATTTTCTTTTTTAAAATAGTACCATTAAGCACCACAGCCACCAATTAACAAACAAATACCAAGCACAATAATTTTAAATCTCTCCTCTACACCCTCCCAGCAAGCTTTGTCCACCTCCACCCAACTCTGGCTCGCTTGCTGAGTTTTCAGCAGTCCTTTATATATGTTCTGCTTCCATCCACGTGACTTGCCAGCACTTCCGGGTCAGATGGAGAACTTGAGTTTCTAGTTAGCCTGGAAGTACTTCTGGACTCCCGTCCTCATGACTTGACAGTACCTCCGGGCTATGTAGGAAATAAAGAGCCCCAAGGTCTTCTCACAGCGTCTCTTGGTGGCACCCACGGTACCCAGCAAGGCTGTGATGCCGAATTGCAAAATCCTTGATGCCCTGAGGGAATCTGGGGCACCGTTAAGCTGCCATCTAGTGCTTTGGGGGAGGCAGTATGCAAATGTAGCTTTCATTCTCAGGGCGTCCCTTATATCATTTATATGTGTGAATATAAAATGCAGACTAAACATATTAAGGCCGTGTTGCATCACTCCAAAGACAGTATGAACACGAACATAATAATTATAGGAGACCTGGTAAGTATTTTTTTGTAATAATGACATGAAATGTGAGGTCAGCAATACATCACAACTTGGCTAATGTGGGGAAAAAAGGTTCTCCTGGGAGCTACACGGGTATTGACCTGTCATTTCTCATTGGGAAGCTGCCCCATAATAATGAATACATTTTTGGTGTTATCTAATCACGGCGGCTTTTCCTCTGACTTTTTCTCATCCACAGAAAATGTTGCAGTCTCCGTACTTCTTTTTTGATATCATTTATCTGCACAATGGAGTTGACGAACAAGTTGACGAGAGCAGCTCAAAGGTGAGACCTGGTTGTGCAAGTGTTGCGTTTGTTTCTTAACAGAAGAATCACATCATGTGTTTAATTATAGTATTATTTGTGTGCCATTTGTCATTTCTTGCCGTGAAATGTAAAAACTGTAAAATCAGACCACACTAACATTTTGTATTGTTTTGCACTGAAGATGGTGTTGTTTGTCTACCATCTGAAATAAAACTACCGAGGCCTATAGTTGAAACAGAAGCCTTGACAAACCTTTCTGAAGTATCTGGATGAGATATCAGGGACAGCTTAGCAATTAGCTAAAGAAACAATCATGAAGGACTGAATTGTCTTCTCTCATTTGTCAAATTCCATATTTGTTGCCCCAGTGCTGCCAGGGTAGACTCAGGACCTGATTAGGGAATGTTACGTTAGGTTAATTATTTTTGATTTGATACACTATATTAGTCCCCGAGGGGAAATTGTCTTTTCACGTGACCTTTTGGGATGATTAATAAAACTCGCTTTACTCTCCGACTCCATGGCCTGCGCTACACGCCAGGCACTTGGCATCTCTGCCACTCGTGTTGTGAAGAGGGGGGCTGAACGCACCCCAAGGAAACGCGGTATCTCCTCCAAAACCCCCTCTTAAATGGCGATACGATGGGAAACAAAAACAGTTTTTTATTTTTATCTCCTCTTTGCTCGATCTGCTGCTGCTGCTGCTGCTGCCGTGCCACGTGATCTGCATTTCGCACAGTGCTTCAAATGTTTAAAAGCCAGTACAGCAGCTGTCCTACTCTTTATCTTTTATTTCCGGCCCCGGGCGTGGTTAAATCCCTTGGCACAAAGACTTATCTCACGGGACATGAGTTCTTGATATTTTTTAGTTTAGAATTTGAAAATGGAATAAGAATCTGAAAACCTAACAACAAAACATTAAAGTCTGATAAATTCTGAAAAGAATGATACATACATATACTGTATATGTAGGTTTTAAAATAAGCGTGACACAAAATCGTTGCACTTTAAGGCTTAGGATTTTATATATTCTATATAATAAAAGCCCAGCATCGTGTCCGTGACTGCGTTCCTTTTGGCTGTATAGCCGCCCCGTAGAAAAGCCCCAGTCCATCCCCTCTCAGAATTCCTGCTTACCCTCCTCCGTTCTTTCCCCTTTGCTTTTATTTTTCCTGTTCCCGAAAATCTTTTCACAACAAAAGTAAAGAAATAGACAGAGTTTCACATTAACGTCTTCTCCCCTCTGCCTATTAAATAATCAATAAAATGAAGTAAAAAAATCACGAAAGAAACAGAAACCACAACCTACCCTTACAGCGTGCACCGCGCTTCTGGCGTTACAGACAAACACGTAGTGTATGCAGGTTATGAGGTCTGACGCTAATTAACGGCCGTACTACAACAGATTATATTGTTCATATACTATTAACTATTTACAGGGATCAACTCTTTTGGGGAAGTTCATAACAAAAAAAAAAAATTCAATTATAAGTAAGTATTTCGAGCCCCGCGTCTGAGTCGGATGGTTCCCCTGGTCACCAATTCGTGTGTTTCACTATGCCCACTATGCCTTTCTGTCTTCAGCTACCCTTGTGCACTTGTGCGGAGGAGACCTTACGGAACAAAGCCGAAACGAAACGCAACTAAACCTGCTGCTGCGAGAGAGGACACATTACAGCGTGATCATGAAGTAAAGTAGCAAAGGCGTGACAGTTGCTCGCAAGAAACGGACACTCAGCATTCACACAGATTAGCTCAATGGCGCACCTCTGTCGCTGAACGAAAGGCAACTGAAACCCCTACAGAGAGAGAAGACAGATTACGCCGTGATCACGAAAGAAAGAGACAAAAGCGTGCCAATGAGACACCCGATGAGAGGTCCATGCAACCTTCACTGTGTTCATGCAACACGCAGCGTAGCGCGCGCCAAGTTGCTAGTATATATATAAATAACTATATACTGTATATATAGTAGATAATGACTTATAGGTATCATACAAGTTATTGTAGTGTCTCAGGTTATCTGCAACGTCTTAAAGGAGCCAATTAAACGGCTTACATGGTTTGTTTCAGTTCATTTACATATCAGTAACCTTATTAAATTAGTTTTGTAAATGTGTACGTTCCTTGGGTAGCAGTTTGGAACACACATTAGTGTTGGTAGCTTTTGGCTTCAGAGATATCTGAGTCTCTGCCTAGGGCTGGAATGTTCTCCCTGTGTCTCCATTATGCTTTTCCTCCCATCCTGAAGTTGTGCAGGTCAGCTTGCTTGACACACCATCCACAGCGGTTTCCTGTCCCGTGCCTTACTCTCCCTACAATAAAGTTAAGCTGTCTGTAGCCCTGTAATGGATAAAAGTGAAGGGCATCTCAGGTGATAACGTACTGTCGTGGCCAAATGTTTTGAGAATAACACAAGTACTGGTTTTCTGCTTCAATGTTTTTAGATCTTTTTGTCAGATGTTTCTATGGTATGTCGAAGTAGCATTTCATAAGTTTCAAAGGCTTTGATTGACAATTACATGAAGTTTATGTGCAGAGTCAATATTTGAAGTGTTGGCCCTTCTTTCTTTTTTAAGACCTCTGCAGTTCGCCCTGGCAGGCTGGCAATCAACCGCTGGGCCAAATCCTGACTGATGGCAGCCCATTCTTTTATAATCAATGCTTGGAGTTTATCAGAATTGGTGGATTTTTGTTTGTCCACCAGCTTCTTGAGGATTGACCACAAGTTCTCAACAGGATTAAGGTCTGGGGAGTTTCCTGGCCATGGACCCCAAATTTTGATGTTTTGTTCCCCAAGCCACTTAGATCTCACTTTTGCCTTATGGCCCGGTGCTCCATCATGCTGGATTGTTCATTGTGGGTCATCAAGACTGTTCTTGGATGGTTGGGAGAAGTTGCTCTTGGAGGATGTTTTGGTCCCATTCTTTATTCATGGCTATGGTCAGGCCAAATTGTTAGTGAGCCCACTGCCTTGGCTGAGAAGCAATCCCACCCATCAATGGTTTCAGGATGATTTACTGGTTTTATGACACAGGACAGATGGTAGCGCCGTTCACCTTTTCTTTTTTTCCGGATCAGAAAGGGGGATTACTCAGAGAAAATTACTTTCCCCCAGCAGTCCTCAGCAGTCCAATCCCAGAATCTAAGTCTGTCCCTGATGTTTTTCTTGGCTTCTTTGCTGTCCTTCTTGACACCCACCAGGCCATCCTCCACAAGTCTTCGCCTCACTCACACCTGGCTGTTGCCATTCCTGAGCAAACACTGCACTGGTGCTGCCTAAGAACACAGCCATGAATAAAGAATGGGACCAAAACTTCCTCTGAGTGCAACTTTTCCCAACCGTCCAAGAACAGTTTGGTGACCAACATGATGGAGCACCGGGCCATAAGGCCAAAGTGAGAACTAAGTGACTTGGGGAACAAAACAGAAAATTTGGGGTCCATGGCAAGGAAACTCCTGAATGAGAAGTTGTGGTCAATCCTCAAGAGGCTGGTGAACAAACAAAAACCCACCAACTCTGACAAACTCCAAGCATTGATTATGCAAGAATGGGCTGCCATCAGTCAGGATGTTGATTGACAGACAGCCTGCCAGGTCGAATTGCAGAGGTCTTGAAAAAGAAAGAAGGGCCAACACTGTAAATATGGACTCTGTGCCCAAACTTCATATCATTGTCAATAAAAGCCTTTGAAACTTCTGAAATGCTTGTAATTCTACAGTTCACCATAGAAACATCTGACAAAAAGATCTAAAAACCCCGAAGCAGCAAACTTTGTGAAAACCAACACTTGAGTCATTCTCAAAACTTTTGGCCCGGACTGTACAGCGTATTTTCACATTCGTGTTTCCTTACCAATTGAAGTTCTGATTATTTGCCTTTCATGTCTGCAGGATGTGTATACCGTTTTTTGTAACTTGGACTCCAAGGGGATGTGCTACAGGTTTGAAGTGTCACTGTGCGGACCAGCCATCGAATTGCACAACTGCATGGCCAAGCTTTTGTCTCACCCCTTACAGAGGCCCTTTCAGAGCCATGCTTCCTACAGTTTGTTAGAAGGAGAAGAGACTCAAGAGATTGAAGCCACCGTGTAAAAAAAGGAAAGAAAAGGAAAGGTGGCAGAAAGGAGAATTAACTTTGCAGCCACTTCTGAAGGGCACGGAAACAAAACGGAAAGGCAATGAGACTGGAAATGTCTGCGTCATGGTGGCTTGACGGTGGCGTCTGTTCTGCCAGCTGAGAATGGATTTGTTTCAGAGCAGCGGTGGTCTGTTGGTAACGGAGAGTAAGTAAGGTCAAAATCTAACTGGCCTTCTACATGTTATTAACAAAGTGAACATTTTGATCCCATTAAATTTTTTCCAAATGCCTCAAAAATGTCGCCCTTTAAGGAGAGTGACAAGCTAAATGTGTAAGATTTCCGTTTTCTTCTACGGGAGCCCACGTCTTTGATAACTTAGTCATTGCACTGACAGAATTAACAGATGTAAATAAATCTTGCTAAAATCATCAGCTTTTGTTTTTTCTACAGAGCAGTAACTTTACTGTAAATACACTGCTCAAAAAATGAAGGGAACACTTAGGCCGGGTTTGTACTTCACACGACATGACACGTTTAACGCAGGTACTTTACATAAATCTGGAGGATTCCACCAGGTGGCAGTGTGAGATAATCATCACTGTGAGAAAACAACTCTCGGCTTTGCTGTGTTGCAAATTGCCCAAAACATCCAATAAATTCCCAGGACACAATATCTCTGAAAAGGATGGATGGTTAATGATTACATCCATCGATCCAAGGATGCGCCCATTCCAGCAAGCATTGGGCGTGAGGCAGAAACAATCCCTGGACGGGGCATCAGCTCTTCGCAAGGTGAACACAAGCACACATATAGGGTGGTCCAGATCTAATTATGCAATTTTCATTACGCTGTAACATATTAAGTTTATTACATAGAAAATCACCCGAAAAATCCCGGACTGTCGAGAAGTGTGCGAACTGACGACATGAAGAATCGTCTTCATGCCAAACTGGAATCATCCCCGTATAAATCAAAGTCATCCAGATGATCTGGATCTGCATAATTAGATCTGGACTACCCTGTACAGCAAATCCCCAAACTTGCATGTCTTTGGATGGAAACCATAGTACACTGTGGAAACCCACCAGGAAAACGTGAAAACTCCAGGCAGGGAACACAAGCGACGTGACTCCCTACTGCGAGGCAGCAGCGCTACCACTCCGCCACCGTGTGTAATTATGAACAGTATTCGTTATTTAAATGAAATTAAAAATGTATCTGTAAAATGTAATATACATACTTTATCACATCTCATCATGAAAGTGATATGAACTATAAATCTAAGGATTCTAAAAGTGCAGAGAGCTGGAATATCAAACATTTAATGTGTTCTGTGTGGCAATCACTGCCTGCCGCTGCTGTCAGCACAGGAGGAGACCCCAGGAGTAGGTAGCAATTAACAAGTTGGGTTGGATTTAAGATAACTTTTACGACATTCTACTTTATGGACAAAATAAACGATGAGATTAAAGTTTTTAATCTCATAAATTTCCACTTTTATCATGAAACCAGTAACGACGTACTATACAGTTGACTTGAGCGTTCCTAGTTTTCCTCCTCTTTCTCTGTCTGTTTACCATTTGTTTGCTCAGAGGTTGATGCGCTTGCTGTTTCCTGAGCGTTAAAACTGATTAAGTTAGCTTTGTGTTGCAATTACTTAGTACGTTTTCTTTCATTTTTCACTTAAGTCTTCAATCTGCCTCAAGAATGATTAGCACTCTGTTGGGTAGGGAATGAGAACGGCGCCCAGACGCATGTGCCGCACGGCCGCTCTGCTGCGCGGTACCGAGAGTTGATTCTACAATAAAATAAAAATAAAAAGAGTAATAAAAATCATCACCCCAAAAGCGGATAGCAGATGTCACGTAGTATATGTGTACCAAATTTCAGGTCAATAGTTCAAACGGTTTGCGAGCTACAGGTGATTTAAAATCCTGGACAGACAAACGAACAGCCACGGTTGCGTATTATATAGAAAGATAGACCTTGTTTTTTTTCTTCACTATGGCCCTCATCTTTTTTTCTCTGTGGCTCAAACATGCTTCCGTACATTCTGATACTGTTGTGAAGGTGCAAAAAAAATGTGAGACCTTTAGAATGTACTGCGTCATTATGATGGGAAGTATGCGACACTAGTATTGCCTGTGCGAGGAATATATGAAGATAAGCACCACAAATAAATTTGTATGTCAGCATTTAATTTTGACGATTTGCTTCACCACATCGAATCATTCATCAAACATCGACGCGCGCACATCGATCCCCGTAGGATCTGCATAGAGGCTTTCTGTCACATGTAGATAGTAAACAGAGTCTCTGACGTCACATTCCGACTTTTAGCACACTGCGCCCCCCGACTTTTTGCTGGTACTGCAACTCGTGCACACGTCGCGTTAATTTCTGAGGACCTGCTTAGAGGACGCGTGAAATGAAAGCTGGAAATACGTAGCAGCCATGATGCGGGCGCGTACGCGTTCTGAGCGTGAAGTATAAACCGGCCCTTAGAATGTACTGCGTCATTACGATGGGGAGTATGCGACGCTAGTATTGCCTATGCGAGAAATATATGAAGAAAAGCACCACAAATAAATTTGTATGTCAGCATTTAAGTTTGACGATTTGCTTCACCACATCGAATCATTCATCAAACATCGACGCGCGCTCATCAATCCTGTAGGATCTCCAAAGCGGCTCTCTGTCACATGTAGATAGTAAACAGAGTCTCTGATGTCACATTCCGACTTTTAGCACACTGCGCCCCCCCGACTTTTTGCTGGTACTGCAACTCGTGCACATGTCGCGTTAATTTCTGAGGACCTGCTCAGAGGATGCGTGAAATGAACGCTGGAAATACGTAGCAGCCATGATGCGGGCGCGTACGCGTTCTGAGCGTGAAGTATAAACCGGCCCTTAGAATGTACTGCGTCATTACGATGGGGAGTATGCGACGCTAGTATTGCCTATGCGAGAAATAGATGAAGAAAAGCACCACAAATACATTTGTATGTCAGCATTCAAGTTTGACGATTTGCTTCACCACATCGAATCATTCATCAAACATCGACGCGTGCTCATTGATCCTGTAGGATCTCCAAAGCGGCTCTCTGACACATGTCGATAGGAAACAGAGACTCTGATGTTATGTTCCAGCTTGATCACATTGCTCCCTACCGATTTTTTGCTGGAACTGCAGCTCACTTACGCGTCACGTTAATTTCAGAGGATGTTCCCAGAGGACACGTCAAATGAACACTGGGAACACGTGGCGGCCATGATGGGTACGAGTATGCGTTCTGAGTGTGAGGTATAACCTGGCCTCTAATCATCCCATTTTAATACCAAGTCAGTAACACTTAATGGATATTAATCTGTCCAGTTAGGATGCGTAGGCGATTGTGAATCAACATCACCTGCTATGGTGCAAATTAAAGTGACAACAGGTACGCTGGAGAGGCCACCGCAACACAGCCTCCCAAAATTAGAATGGTGGCCACAGACAGTTGCTCTCTCTTTATCCTTCCTGACTGATTCTTCTCTAGTTTTGCATTTTACTAGTGTCCTTGCCACTAATGGTAGCAGGAGGACAGCACCCGCAGCTGATTCAGGTTGCACAGGTAGTCCAGGTCCTCCTCCTGGCACCAGGAGATCTGGGGGACATGCGGGCCAGTCAATGGCATCAACACCTTTATCATCCATGAACGGCCTACACACTCTGGCCACATGAGGCTGGACGTTGTCCTGCGCCAGGAGGAACTCGGGGCCTTCCAGTAAAGGTTTAAGAGAATTTCTTTTGCTGTGTTTCAATGGAAGACATATCTGAGTATCATCTGCGTAGCAATGGAAAGAAAATACTGTGTTTATTTATTTTTTAATGGATCCTAAAGGCAACATCTACAGTGAAAAAAGAATAGATCCTTGAAGGACCCCACAAGTGAGAGAGGGGCTGAGGATGAGGAGAGATTGCCCTGGCTGATGATTATGATGTACAGATCATATTTTAGTTCCCTTTTAAGAGGGCCAATGCTGTGTATTTGCGTTGAAGAACTTATTTGGTTTTTCGTTTATATCGGCTACCTGTTGTCACTTCTCAGGGAACAGGGCGACGGTTAAGGAACATCTCAGTCAAGCTTCAATCTGCTGTGCCCCCTGCGCTGGAAGACGTTAACTGGCCAGCGAGGCTCTGCATCCAATTTTCATATGGTACACATACATACAGTGGTGTGAAAAACTATTTGCCCCCTTCCTGATTTCTTATTCTTTTGCATGTTTGTCACACAAAATGTTTCTGATCATCAAACACATTTAACCATTAGTCAAATATAACACAAGTAAACACAAAATGCAGTTTTTAAATGATGGTTTTTATTATTTAGGGAGAAAAAAAAATCCAAACCTACAAGGCCCTGTGTGAAAAAGTAATTGCCCCCTGAACCTAATAACTGGTTGGGCCAACCTTAGCAGCAATAACTGCAATTAAGCGTTTTTCAGCGCGATAACTTGCAATGAGTCTTTTCAGCTCTGGAGGAATTTTGGCCACTCATCTTTGCAGAATTGTTGTAATTCAGCTTTATTTGAGGTAGACAGTTTTCTAGCATGAACCTTTCTTTTCTGAAATGCTGTGTTCCTTTTACGCCAGATGTAACGGGACATTTGCCTTCCAAAAAGTTCAACTTTTGTCTCATCAGTCCACAAGGTATTTTCCCAAAAGTCTTGGCAATCATTGAGATGTTTCTTATCAAAATTTAGACGAGCTCTAATGTTCTTTTTGCTTAACAGTGGTTTGCGTCTTCTCTGCCATGCAGGCCGTTTTGCCCAGTCTCTTTCTTATGGTGGAGTCGTGAACACTGACCTTAATTGAGGCAAGTGAGGCCTGCAGTTCTTTAGACGTTGTCCTGGGGTCTTTTGTGACCTCTCGGATGAGTCGTCTCTGCGCTCTTGGGGTAATTTTGGTCGGCCGGCCACTCCTGGGAAGGTTCACCACTGTTCCATGTTTTGCCATTTGTGGATAATGGCTCTCACTGTGGTTCGCTGGAGTCCCAAAGCTTTAGAAATGGCTTTATAACCTTTACCAGACTGATAGATCTCAGTTACTTCTGTTCTCATTTGTTCCTGAATTTCTTTGGATCTTGGCATGATGTCTAGCTTTTGAGGTGCTTTTGGTCTACTTCTCTGTGTCAGGCAGCTCCTATTGAAGTGATTTCTTGATTGAAACAGGTGTGGCAGTAATCAGGCCTGGGGGTGGCTACGCAAATTGAACTCAGGTGTGATACACCACAGTTAGGTTATTTTTAACAGGGGGGCAATTACTTTTTCACACAGGGCCATGTAGGTTTGGATTTTTTTTCTCCCTAAATAATAAAACCATCATTTAAAAACTGCATTTTGTGTTTACTTGTGTTATATTTGACTAATGGTTAAATGTGTTTGATGATCAGAAACATTTTGTGTGACAAACATGCAAAAGAATAAGAAATCAGGAAGGGGGCAAATAGTTTTTCACACCACTGTAAAACATAACATTTTGCCAACATAAAAAACTAAATTTGCAGCCGTGTCTGGTTCTCTTATCATAATCGGAGAAATGTACTGCAGTATGGGCATCTAGTGAGAATGACGCTGCTCTTGTTAACCGTGAACAGTAACAATACATTAATGCACAAGTCATCTGTGCAGATGTTTTAAAAACCTAAGACATTCCTCTTACTTTTTATTCTAATGCTATATACGTTTTTTAATGGCAGCTTTTTTTTTGATTCACATAAAGTGTTTGCTGTGGTGGGCTGGCACCCTGCCCGAGGTTTGTTTCCTGCCTTGCGCCCTGTGTTGGCTGGGATTGGCTCCAGCAGACCCCCGTGACCCTGTAGTTAGGATATAGCGGGTTGGATAATGGATGGATGGATGGATGGATAAAGTGTTTGACTCAGTTGATCGAGCTGCCCTGTGGGACGTCCTGAGACTTTGCGGGATCGCCACACAGTTGCTAAATATCATGGCCGGCCTGTACACTGGTTCTGTGAGTGCTGTGTGGAGTTAACCTCTGCGTTCTTCTCTGTTGATTCTGGTGTGTTCTGCTCCTACTCTGTTTAATGCTTGCATGGACTGGGTGTTGGGCAGAGTCGTGGGGTCCAGTGCCTGTGGGGCATCTGTTGGTGAAGAAAGATTCACTGATCTTGACTTTGCGGACGATGCTGTGATCTTCACACAGTCAATGGAGGCTCTGATTGCGGCGCTCGAAAGATTGAGTGTCTGGGCTTGCGAGAGTCCTGATAAAAACCAAAGATCCCCTTCTGGGCACGACCATCAGCAGTGTCTGTCTGTGGAGAGAGGGTCAACCTCAATAAGAGGTTTGCTTACCTCGGCAGTGACATTCATGTCTCTGGTGACTCTTCCTATAAAGTCAGTAGACAGATTGGGAAAGCATGGGGCGTCATGAGGTCATTGGACGGGGGTGTGTGGCGCTCCTGATATCTATGCAAAAGGATGAAGGTCCACAAGGCGTTCCTGATATCTGCAAAAGGATGAAGGTCCAAGTCTTTAGAGTTCTGCTGCTTCTTGTCTTGCTATATGGTTGTGAGACATGGATGCTATCCAGTTACCTGAGATGAAGACTGGACTCCTTCACGTGTGTCTCTTCAGAGAATCCTTTGGTCCCGCTGGTTTGACTTTGTGTTGTTCATGGAGTCTCGAATGAGGCACATGACCTGCATTGTGATGGAGCATCAGTTATAGCACTACGGCCCTGTGGCGCGATTACCCGAGGGTGATCCGACTTGTAAGATCCTCATTCTTGAGGACCCAAGTGGCTGGACCTGTACAAGGGCATGCCCACGTAACACCTGGCTATGGCAGATAGGTCATTTCTGGAGAGTGGGACTGGATTGTGTGTCTGCCTGGGGGGTTGCCAACCGGGATCCCAAGGTGTTTCGTCGTGTGGTGGGTGTGGAAACACACTGTACCAGTGCATGCCCCCCAACCTAGCCTTCTGACAATGATTTGAGGTAGCAGCAAACTGATCTGTGCTTGTGGGATTCTCACAGCAAACAAAGTGACATGGCAGAAAAATGATGAGGACCAGTGACATCTGTTTAGTGTAAAGTGCGGGAGATGGAATGTTAAGAATAGCTAAGATGGGAGAAAGGCATGCAAGCAGAGGTCCACATGTAAGTATTAGGGCTAGCACCTTGATGTTGGTCTTCATCAAAAGGTTTTGACCCGATACGTTATGGAAATTCAAAAAAAATTCAGGTAGCGGTAACCCGTGCAAGCTGACTTGCACTCATGGCTTTATTATGGCAAAGTGACCGGCAGGCAAACAGAGTGACATGATGGAAAGAAGAAGAGGACCAGCGACATTTGTTGAGCGTCACACACATCGCAGAGACGGATGACATGATGAAGAACTCCATGATAGGAAGACGAAGAAGAGCAGTGCCATCTGTTAAGCGTCAGGTTTGAGGTACAGAATGTAAGAACAACAAGGATGCACCAAAGGTCTGTGTGCTTCACTTGTATGTAATGAGAAGCTCCTTGACTGCATTAGAAGATTAGAAAAGACAACAATAAATACGACTGTATACATGTAATGGCGCTGTTAGGCTGCATCAGCCAGGAATGAGTCAATCGTAGTATGAGCTGGCATTCCACCACCTGTAACAACCACAAGCCTGCAATTTCACGAACAGAAATCCTTCTAGCGTGGCAAGGATGAGCTGCCCTTTTATGGATATTGAGCAAAATAAAAAGAAAAAATATAAAGAGAAACAGAATCCATCATGGCACTTCAGTAACAATAAAAATCAGCCTGTACAATGACAGCAATAGTGTGCATTATATTAATGCCATAAAAATACAGTTAGGTCCATAAATATTTGGGCAGACAACTTTTTTCTCAATTTGGTTCTGTGCATTACCACAATGAATTTTAAATGAAACAACTCCGATGCAGTTGAAGTGCAGACTTTCAGCTTTAATTCAGTGGGTTGAACAAAACGATGGCATAAAAATGTGAGGCAACTAAAGTATTTTTTGAACACAATCCCTTCATTTCAGGGGCTCAAAAGTAATTGGACAATTGAATCAAAGGCTATTTCATGGCAGGTGTGTTCAAGTCCGTCGTTATGTCTTATCAGTTCAGCAGATAAAAGGCCTGGAGTTGATCTGAGGTGTGGTGCTTGCATGTGGAAGATGTTGCTGTGTGCGGTCAAAGGAGCTCTCCATGCAGGTGAAAGACGCCATCCTTAAGCTGCGAAAACAGAAAAAACCCATCTGAGAAATTGCTACAATATTACGAGTGGCAAAATCTACAGTTTGAGAAAGAAAGCAAGCACTGGTGAACTCAGCAACGCAAAAAGATCTGGACGTCCACGGAAGACAACAGTGGTGGATGATCGCAGAATCATTTCCATGGTGAAGAGAAACCCCATCACAACAGCCCACCAAGTGAACAACACTCTCCAGGGCTTGGTCAGCGTGTCGATATCCAAGTCTACCATAAAGAAGACTGCATGAAAGTAAATACAGAGGGTGCACTGCAAGGTGCAAGCCACTCATAAGCCTCAAGAATAGAAAGGCTAGATTGGACTTTGCTAAAGAACATCTAAAAAGCCAGCACAGTTCTGGAAAAACATTCTTTGGAGAGATGAAACCAAGATCAACCTCTACCAGAATGATGGCAAGAAAAAAGTATGGAGAAGGCTCATTATCCAAAGCATAGCACATCATCTGTAAAACACGGTGGAGTCAGGCAGTGTGATGGCTTGGGCGTGCATGGCTGCCAGTGGCACTGGGACACTAGTGTTTATTGATGATGTGACACAGGACAGAATTCTGAGGTGTTCAGAGACATACTGTCTGCTCAAATCCAGCTAAATGCAGTCTGATTGATTGGGCGGGCGTTTCATGATACAGATGGACAATGACCCAAAACATACAGCCAAAGCAACCCAGGAGTTTATTAAAGCAAAGAAGTGGAAACTTCTTGAATGGCCAAGTCAGTCACCTGATCTTAACCCAACTGAGCAGGCATTTCACTTGTTGAAGACTAAACTTCGGACAGAAAGGCCCACAAACAAACAGCAACTGAAAGTAAAGGCCTGGCAGAGCATTAAAAAGGAGGAAACCCAGCATCTGGTGATGTCCAGGAGTTCAAAACTTCAGGCTGGCATTGCCAGCAAAGGGTTTTCAACCAAGTATTAGAAATGAACATTTTATTTCCAGTTATTTTATTTGTCCAATTACTTTTGAGCCCCTGAAATAAAGGGATTGTGTTAAAAATGCTTTAGTTGCCTCACATTTTTATGCAATCGTTTTGTTCAACCCACTGAATTAAAGCTGAAAGTCTACACTTCAATTGCATCCGAGTTGTTTCATTTAAAATTCATTGTGGTAATGTACAGAACCAAAATGAGAAAAAAGTTGTCTCTGTCCAAATATTTATGGACCTATCTGTATTTAAACAATAGGGCATCATGTAGCTCAGAACTACTGTACATGGAAAAAAATTAAACAGCAGGGAACCGAATAAAACTGCTGTGGTTTTAAATGCTAACATAAGTTATGCAGAACACCGACTTCTTTTAAAAAGCCGAGAAATTCCTCTTATTATTCTAACTCTATATACGTTTTTTTAATGGCAAATAAGACTACCCAGTTAACTGGGGAAAAAATTCAGTACTGTATGTTGATTTTGTTCGCCTCTTCTGTAATTTATCGAGTTTATGGATTAACTACTACGTTTCCATAATCTGACAGAGAACAACTAAATGATACGGAGATTTGAGCGCCAGAATAATAAACACAGGGCTCAAAGTATTGCCCAATCACATCCTCGCATTTCTTTTATTGACAGGCTCGTCGGCCTATGAGGACTTGCTGTTGCTTCCCAGGGCAGTCCAATAGACGCCGTGCGTGCTCTGAGATCAGCTCCTCCCTTCTGTTTGAGTTGACCGGCGCAATGGCGGAGGGAAATTTAATATGAGATCGTTTTCCCTTCACAAGGACAAAAATATATAGAGATCTTTTTTATACATACATTATGCACTGACGGGTCAGCGATGAAATGCTTTAAAGGTGAAAGAAATACCCGAACACTCAGGAGGTGCACATATCAGCAACACATGGACGACGAGATGTGAAAACTTAAAATATTAATGATAAAAAAAAAAAACGAAGCGGCCATGAACCTTAACCCCAAGCACTTAGCCCTGCGGCTTTGCAAAACAGTGGACGCCGGGGAGCCCAGGTATGTTCTGGCCAAGGTTAATTTCTTGTCATTTGTTAGAATTGCATTTTTTTTCCTCTTTATAAGACAATAAGAGAGCATTTTAATTCTTCCCTGCTTGTTTTACGCTACCGGTAAACGTGTCCTCTGTGGTTTAGTTGCCGAAAGTGGAAGTCGTGAGATGTCCTCTCCTGTTGAAAAGTACCTGTGCTGATTTTCAGACCGAATGTCTTTCTAATGCTGGCTTTACAAAAGCGTTTTGTTTCTGGGCAGACATGTCCCGGGCTTGTACTCAATCTCGTGCGAAATGCACTAAAAAGGAACTGGTCGGGCGCCCCCTAAGTGTCCGGCTGCAGTCAGTACAGTTTTAGGCTTCGGACAGATCCGAGCACTTAACATACTATGAGGTCCATAAATTGACGCCCCTTTCTGAAGCCGTGTCCCTGATTCGCTGGTGAACTGACGCCCCTCATGACGATTTCAATCTCCTTTAGTTCCTACACTCAAACGTGTATTCAGCGTTTACTAAACTTCAGAACTATCGAGGTATCTCAGTTCTGAATCAGAAGCAGTTGTTTTGGTGTCATATATTAAAAACAAAAAATCGTAACATTGTGTATTTTATACTTCACGTTTTATATCTGCGTTTGCCATGTCTTCATCACGAGACTGCACTTTTTAATACATTAGTTATATGCTGCAATCAACGGAGTAGTGGAATCTGTGGCTAAGGATCTACACTGGTAATCTGAAGGTTGACCCCATATAAAAATGGGCATGCTAAGGAAGAAGACGACGAAGAATGAATTATATGCTGCAGTCAGCTACAGTTAACAGTACATATTATTATAGACTCGAATAAATCATATACTGTAATCTGTGTAAACAGTCAAAATATGCAATCCTACGTGCTGGACGTTTAGGAGCTCTTTAGAGTGCTGTCTTTGTGGTCCTCCCTGTGTTATAGCATTATGTATTATGGGCTGTATTATTACTGGTGTACAACATTGTATTATTTATATTAACGTTGTATTAATTGTGGTGGAGTTTATGCTCCAGAGGAATGACGCACGAGGTATAAAGTGGTCGTTTGAATCACCCAGCTAAGACCTTTTCTATTAGCCGAGCGGCTGTGCTTACCCATTGCGGATGGCTCGCGACCTCGCAGCAAGTACGAAGAGACGTTTATTACATAAGCACGACAGTTTATCCTGGTGAAGCTTTTTTTTTTATAATAGATATTTTTTGGACATACGTTCAGTTTGCCACCATTACTACAATAGCACAAGAGTGTACCGCAAACACGGGATGGGGGCGTGGAAAGTGGGTGGAGTTAACAGAGACGCAACTGACAGGGGCGTCATATTAAGGGCACCAGAATGTCTCAGGCCCATAGACAGAATTACTAGACACCGCATGACCAGCTGTATCATACGTCAACGTCACCGCCATATTGCGAGTGGCACTGCCGTGGCGCGAAGTAATGAATAATGCACAGCTTGGGATTGGACAAACCGCTGTTCGCTCCAAACCAGATCCTGGGGGATTACATTTCATAGGTAAGGCTGAACAATTGTTTTGGTTATATTTGGCCATTACAAAATCCCATTTTATGTGAATTTCCCCTTGGGATAAATAAAGTATCTATCTGTTATATAGTGCCTTTCACATCTATCTATCTATCTATCTATCTATCTATCTATCTATCTATCTATCTATCTATCTATCTATTATATAGTGCCTTTCACATCTATTTATCTATAATCTTAGCACTCAAGGTCACCTTACAATAAAATGAAACAACATTAGTAAAATTAAAACAAGAGAATGATAAATCAAAAAGCAATAATTAGCAAACAAACATTGATAACTGGCAGTAACAGTGCAGAACTCACAATTGGTATGTCAGTTTGAAAAGATAAGTTTTGAGGGCAGTCTTAAAATGTGTTATTGAATCGAGCTGACGTATATGAGAGGGAAGAGAATTCCCGAGTTGAGGAGCACAATGAGAGACGTTCGAGCTCCCATAGCACTGAGTCTGACGTGCGGTACAGAAAGCCGAGCTGCAGATGAGGATCTGAGTGAGCGAGAGGAGTGTCAGTCTGGAGGAGATCAGTGAGGTTGTGGAGAGCTTTAAATGTTCAGACCGGTATTTAGTATTGTATTCTGTAGTGAACAGGGAGCCAGTGAAGTTGAGAGAGAATCGGTGTGATGTGTTCAGTGTATTTAGAACAGCAGGTTATTATCCTGGCAGCAGAATTTTGAAGAAGTTGTAAGCGATGGATACGTTTTTGTGGGATGACCGATAGAATAGCATTACAGTGATCTATACGTGAGGTAACTCGGGCATTAACTGATACTTTAGTAATGTGTTGCGTAAGAACAGGACGAAGTCTAGAAATGTTTCGGAGATGGAAGAAGGCAGTCCGAGAAATGTTACTTATATGGGAGGAATTATTTAATAATAATAATTATTTAATAATTCCCATTATTAGTGTATAAATGGATTTAAATAATTGCATGTAAACAAATTGCCAAAATCTGTTTTATGTAAATGATACTGTTTAAAACGTTATTGTTTTTTCATCAGAAAACCGGTTTCCACGTCTACGTGTATTAGTTTAAATGGCACTTTTGCCAATCGCAATAAGGCTGACGTATCGTGTCAACTGGGCAACACAGTGAATGCGGCGTCTACCTATATATGTCTGTGCTCAGGCCGACCGAGAGATAGCCGAATATCGGCTAACATTCCCTACTTACGGAAGCGTATTAGGGCCACGGTGAAGAAAAAAAAAACAAACTATATCTCGACATTTCCACTTTAATCTCGATGCTAATGACTAGAATAAAGTCGACATGTTGACTTTATTCTCGCCGTTTATGTCGAGATTAAAGTCGACATTTCCAATTTATTTTTATAGTTTATTTTGTCATTAAAGTAGAATGTCGTAAACTAAACTTCCTAAAATGAATGTTTAATTTACTAGATTTTCTCAAGCCCTGTCATAAGTTAATGTAGCACATGAAATGCTTTGTGATACGTTTTCGCCGACCCAGTTGTTAATCGCTACGCGCTTCTTAAACTGAGTTCATCTTGCACTGAGGAGGTGCTGGCAGTGATCGCCGCACAGAATCCATTCACTTTATTGCAACATTTAGAATGCTAAGGTAAATACTTGGTATCATTTTCGTGATAAAATGCATTAAAGCAGGTATTAAACATGCACGGTTGTGCGGTGGTAGTGCTGCTCCCTCGCAGTAAAGTCTGCGTTCAGTGTAGAGAACTTTGTGACGAGGCTCCAAAAAACTGGTTGTATGAATGGGGATCGCGCTGGCTTAACTGAAATATGGTGTAAATGTTGGGTAAATGATCTGGTGGTCGGATACACGAACACAGAATTAAATGGATGTTCTTCTGAGCGGGCTTTCTTTATTGCATGCATGCTGTCTCAATCTGACGTACCAAAACCCCAGTTCATATCCTTCCATTTTCTTTCTCCACAAAACCAATCGCCACACGATAAACATCTGTGACATTAAAACTAGTTATAAACTCAGACCACGGAGTGCTCAGAACTTAAAAAAAAATTTTCGTTATACTCTACATGTGTAATTATGCCATCCATTCAGGGTTGCGCCCATCCCAGCAAGCATCGTGTGCGAAGCAGGAGCAAATCCTGAATGGGGCACCAGCACATCGCAGGGTGAATACGAGCAACACATACACACTAGGGGGCAATTTAGCATAACAAGACCCCACATGGGTTTGAAAGAAAACTGAAGCACGCCGAGTAAACCCACCAGAAAAACATGCAGACTCAAGGCAGAGAACACCTGGGACCCCCTGAGGCAGAAGTGCAACTTCCACGCCACTGTGCCTCCACATGTGTAATACACGCTTTAATGCATTTCATCAAGAAAATTATTTCAAGTATTTTACTTGGCATTTTAAATGTTCCGGGAGCAGGAATATCATGAAATTAATGTATTCTGTGATTGCTGCAAGAGGAAATCAGTTTAAGAAGCACGTACCGATTAACATGGGTCGGGGAACACTTAACACAAAGCATTTAATGTGCTATATAATTTATGGTGGGGTTTGAGAAAATCTAATAAGTTAAATATTAACTTTAAGGTGAAGTTTAGTTTACGAGGTTCTACTTTAATGACAAACTACAAGAATAAAGTCGACGTGTCAACTTTAATCTCGACATAAACAGCGAGAATAAAGTAGAAATGTCGAGATTGAAGTCAACACGTCGACTTTATTCTCCACATCTAGTTTTTTTTTTTTTCTTCACTGTGTCCGTATTTTTTTTTTTTTTCTTCACCGTGGCCCTAATACTCTGCCGTACCTTGTTTCAAATTGTTTTCAAAGTTATTTTCTAATTCACAAGAGCAACCCTGGATCAAATTATGGGATTTTGAGAATATGAAGTCATGTTGGGACTGAAAAGGCCATACTAAGGATCATCAATTCGCATTCATTTGCCATTTCTGAAATAAAATCAATTAGGAAATAGAGGGTTCTGTTCATTCAAGCAGTTTAATTCAATTACAGGCCTGACATAAGCGTGTTGTATAGGTTGCTTTATTTAGTCCTGTTTACACAAGAAAACATGAAATTTGCCTTTCTCAGTTGCATCTAATAAGACAGAAAGAAACAAAACAACAATTAGAGACAAGACAGGTTAAGGTAAGGCAGTTTGATAATGCATATTTACACAAGAATTGTTGCAGGATAGACTCGTATCAAACCTTAATCATTATCTCTGATATTCCTTATTAAAAAGTCATATGGCACTAGGAAGAAAGGAATTACTGGAGTGATTTGTGTGGGTTTTCAAAGACACTGTCCTTCCTGGTTTCCTGAAGTTCAGTTCTACATGTAATGGATGTCTTTCATTAGTTGAGATGATTTCTAGTTTCTTTAGCATTGTCCTCTGACACACACTTGCCAGATCATCTACAACAGTCCCAATAACTTTAGCTGCATGCATCCTGTTTCTCGGCATCCTTATCTGCGCTGACATCTCCTGGACAGACAACATCACAGCAGTCATCAAGAAGGCTCAGCAGCAGTTACACCTCCTGAGGGTCCTCAGAAAGCACAACCTGGACTCCAACCTGTTACTGACCTTCTAGCGCTCGTCCATCAAGAGCCTGCTGGCGTACTGCATCACAGTATGGTATGGTAGCTGCACCATGGCAGACAAGGAGAGGCTTCAGAGAGTAGTAAAGGCAGCACAGAAGATCATCAGCTGCCCTCTCCCCTCCCTGATGGACATTTACACCTCAGCAGAGCAAAAAAAAAACATCAAGGACAGCTCCCACCCTGGCTCTGACCTGTTTGACCTGAGGGAGGTGCTACAGGTGCATCACCACAAGGACAAACAGGCTCAAGAACATTTTTTTCCCAAAAGCCGTAACCATTCTAAACTCACACATGCACTGATTACACAGTCTAACTGCCCAACCCCTGGACTTCCTTCTGTCCATTAACTGTGAAGTATCCAATATCTAAATGGTACTGATAATAACTGTGCAATATCATTACTCTCAAAGTCCAACATCCACTACTCGCTGCACAGGATCATCACACCCAATGCAAATCTTGGTATCTTTAACTCTGCCACCTCCAGCTCTGTCTCCTGCTTTCTGGTCAGTGCCACCGTCTCCAGCCCATGTAACATAGCTGGTCTCACTACCGTCCTGTAGACCTTCCCATTCACTCTTGTCTATTATGGTAAACTTAATTGTGGTTAAAGATGTGTCTCAAAAACCACAATATTTAAAGCATTTATCATTGCATGATAGGCTTCCTCTTTAGTTAAGCAGATTGCAGAAGTTTTATTTATTTTTACCTCTGGAGTACCAGGGTGTTGTACTGTGTTAGCCATATATTTGATGTGTGTGTATATATATATATATATATATATATATATATATATATATATATATATATATATATATATTATGTATATATATATATGTGTAGAGACACGTGTCTTCTGGTGAAGTGCGCATGCGCGGGGCCACACAGCACGTGTTCAGTCTCTTCCTGTGCAGAGAGATACACACACGAGGCACGCACGCACACAGGCACGCCCGCGTCACACACACGCACATACACAGGTGTGCCCGCGTCACACACACGCACACGCGAGACAAACAGGCACGCGCGACAGACAGACACACACACACAGACACAGAGGCGTGCGCTTAAGAGACACACACGCGAGAGACACACACACAGGCGCACGCATGCATTGTTGCAATGTTACTTTTCTTGGTTGTTTATTAAATTACAGATTTTTTAAATGTTCATTTTTTTCCCTGTGCTTAAAACTCATTAAAAAGAGTTTTTAGCGGGGGTCATAAGGCTATAGCGCAAACTCTTGCAGTGTTAGTTTTCTCTGTTGTTCAAGGTTTTCTTAGTGTTATTCAATGTTTTTACATTTAGTTTAGTATTACGCTGTGCTTTCTATGGTATAGTTAACTATATTTGTACTTACTTAAAAAAATATATATTTACATACAGTTCATACGGTCTGGAACGGATTATGGTCGTGAACCGAGGTTCCACTGTATTACTTTTAGACAAAATTACAGGCATTTCATGGAAATACAAACCAGTATCACTGAGAGAGAAAATTAAAGGCACACAATACAGTGACGCATATTACAGCCACATACAAAGTCCTTGCCATTTAATATAGACTGTTCATACAAATGTTTATGCACTACTGTTCTAGCGCCCGTTATTTTAAATTTTAACGGGCTTAATGTCTAGTATATGTGTATATATATATATATATATATATATATATATATATATATATATATAGTGTGTGTGTATATGTATGTATGTATGTGTGTGTATATTTTTACCTAGACACCAGGTAAAAGTCCAATAATAATTTTTATTTGGACACAACAGTGCACAAAGCACCCTCCACTCCACAATGCTCATAAATAAAGACCAATCAATAAACAATTATCTCCCAGACGCGTTGCCACCCTTCCTTCTGGTTCAGTTCGTCTGTCTGGGATCTCTCACAGTCCTTTATAGTCCATGAACCGGAAGTGCTTCTGAAGCCTCAGTCCATGTGACTTCCTAGCACTTCCGGGTCAGATCAAAACTCCTCTTCTTCATCCTGGAAGTATGTCATTTCCCCTGTGGCTGTGACTAAGACGTACTTCCAGGTTATAGGACAAATAACAGTCCCTGGGCCTCCCTGCAGCGTCCTCTGGTGGCCCCCAGGGTATCCAGCAGGGTTGTGATGGAAAACTCCAATGTCCATGATTCCCTGCTGGCATTCGGGGCACCTCCATGCTGCAGGGAGGGCTCCATCTGCTGGCCTCGGGGTATTGGCCGGGATGACTGGCCGGCCATAGTCCACAATAGATAAATAGATAGATAGATACTTTATTAATCCCCAGAGGGAAATTCAAATACTCCAGCAGCAGCAGCATACTGATGATTAAAAAAACAATAGTAAATTAAAGAGCAATAAAAAAAGCAGTACAAGTTAAGAAAATGCAAGGTGGAGAGTGCAAGGCAGGTATAACAGTCTATAATCTTGTATAATGGTAACATTTACCCCATGGATGGAATTAAAGAGTCACAATTTTTTTTTTGCTATTTTGCAAAACATTCTCAACCTTTTCCCGTTCGGTAGTATTGTGATTCATGTCTCAGTGTGACCCACAGGTTAAGAAACATATTTTAAGAAGCTAAGGAAATGTTTGCATTCAGACAGAGTTGAGTTGAATTGAAGACACAATGCATCTGTCTTTCTTTCTTAATCTAATTCCACCTGTGCAAGTCCAGTTCTCATTTCACTTTCATAGGAACCAAACCGAATGTAGAAGTGGTCCCAGAAATCCACACACTTGTAACAAGTTAATTGATTTGAATTAAAATGCTGCTTCCTGGTGTTATTCCCAGTGGTATTTTTATTCCTAGTGGTGTTTTTGTCGTGTTTTTCAGGGAGGTGGAGAGGCTCCTGTCCCAAGGTGCAGATCCCAGTCTAGTGCTGAAGAGAGGTGTTGCTGCTATGCACTTGGCAGCTGGCAAGGAAACAGAAAAGAGAATCCGCTGCTTGAAACTGCTGCTGCAGCACGGGGGAGATCCAAATATAAGGTGAGAAAGCCAGCACAGCTTCTTCTGAACATAATGATGCTAAGTGTGAATCGCTTACAAAGGAAGATAACCGACCAGAAATGAAAATGTATCCATTTTCTGAAATTGTTTAATCATTTTATTGAGTTGCTAATTGATCTAATAAAGTCCAAATTGTGTTAAAATACTGAGCTTATAATGCCTATAAAAAGTATTCACTCCCCTTTGGAAGTTTTTGCAATTTATTGTTAGGCAACGTTGAATCACAGCGGATATAATTTGGCTTTTTGCCACCGATCAACAGAAAAACAACTCTTGAATGTCAAAGTAAAAACTCATCTCCAAAAAATTGGTCTAAATTACAGCACAAGCAGGAGTATTGATTGCATAAATATTCACCTCCTTTAATGTGACACCCTTGAATCATCCCAGGAGCAACCAATTTGGTTTGGAAGTCGCATCATTTTTTCAATGGCGATAAACCTGTCTGGGGTTTCAGCCGATTGTAGTATAATTGCACCTGTAGCCTGGGAGGACCAGCTTGTGGCAAGTCAGTATCATGGGCTAACCTACACAAAGAAGACAAAAAGAACAAAAAGGTGATTGAATAGCACAAATCAGGAGATGGAAACAAGCAAAGATCCAAGTCACTGAATATCCCTTAGAGTTAGGACTGGGCGATATGGATTGATATTGCGATTATTTTGAGCCAATATGCGATATCTCTTGATATGTTCTCGAAAACACCTTGAAGATTAGCACCAAGCAAATTAATATTTTTCTGTAATACAGAAAAAACTCTGTATTTAATTTCTAATACAAAACTGTTTTAATAATCACTTACAATGCAATCCATAATTTGATACTATCTGTATGTATGGTGTTCGCGTCAATACTCCGTATGTATGGTGTTCGCATCAATATCTCGACTCAACACAAGTTAGAACCATGCAATGAGACTCTGCCTCCATAGTTAGAACATCACGTGTCAAACACGGATGCAGTATTGCATGATTGGCTAAGAATGTTCGAATGCTTCAGTGACGCGGCTGGACGGCCGAGTATAGTAAGTCGGTGTTGGTTCGAGCAGATAACAGTAAGTTCGGTTGATTTTTGGAACGTTGGTTTGGTGGGGCGTACTTTCCAGGACTAACATCGTCGGCTGACTCAATCCCTTCGACAGCTCCGGAACCGTAAGTAATTTAGAACGTATCGCCATTTGCTTGGTACGTCGAAATCTATCTTTGGGCAGTTCGGTTTTGGCATCCATCCTTCTGACATCTATTGGCAAACTGAGTAATGATGGCTGGCTATTAACAATGGTCATTGTTCAAATTTTAGCTGATCTCAGATCTAAAATGACCACGCCAACATAATTATTACTCAGACTCTGATTAGAGACATAAAATACGTTTTGTTTTGAAAATTTGTTTGCCGGAAAAAATCAAATGAGGTGCGCTGAAGAGCTGAGTTCACGTCTCGCAGCCCCGTTTAAACAGGAAGCTCTTCATTACATCGGCCGAAAAGGTCTATTTTAAGCACAAATCAGTGCCATGATAACAAAATCATTTCAAGGACTTCAAAAAACAAATAATTCTTTGCAGAGAAAGTATGGATTTCACAAACGTAGAATTTGTAGCCCGATTCGATTGGGCTCCCAGTCGCTAGTACAATTTATTTTTGTATAGCCCAAAATCACACAAGAAGTGCTACAATGGGCTTTATCAGGCCCTGCCTCTTGACAGCCCCCCAGCCTTGACTCTCTAAGAACACTTACCTCCATCCATCCATCCATCCATTATCCAACCCGCTATATATCCTAACTACAGGGTCACGGGGTTCTGCTGGAGCCAATCCCAGCCAACATAGGGCTGGCTCTTGGTTTTTATCAGGACACTCGCAAACCCAGACACTCAGACTCCTCACTCAGTCTCTCAAGAGCCCCGATCAGAGGGCATCACCAGAAACCGAACTGACCCACTGACATTCGTTCTCCCACTCAGACTTATACCTCGACTGCCTCTTTTACTGAGGGACTTGGATTAGCAGACATCACCACAGTAATGTTTATGCTGTGTGCATTGTCCTATTCTGGATATCCCATTATATTGAGTGATGTCACTTCTTTTCTTTTTAAAAATCCGCGTGTGAAAGCTGCATAATGGCACTGACGATGCAGATGCCCAATCTTACTTGTCCATCTGTCATGTTTGAATGCCACGAAAATCAAACTCATTCATTCATTTGTATAACTGGCTTGATTTGAATTGTTATGTTATTTTTTCTGCACCAGTGTATATGAAATGATATGTATGAAAATATGGGACAACTCGTGTCCCTTATCAATTCAGTACAGAACACAGTATCTTATGTTCCAATGCGGGACAACCAAGGATGGGTGGCAACCATACTGGTGCGTGTAGAAGAAACCACACAGGAATTGATGAAGCGCCGGTGACCCACTTCTGCTGATAATAGGCCTGGAATCTTTTGGCACTGATTCATTAACAACGTGTGAAGAGCGCTCAGATTAACTGAATTAAATTAACACTTTTAGGGGTTGCACTAAAAAATGTAACTGCAGAAATGTTCAACTTGTTAATGGTAAATAATCAGCAGATTTATTAAAAAAGAAACAACAGAAAAGAATTAACCAGCTGCTTCTAAGTCTGATTATACAGTTCAGAGGATTATTGAATTAAAAGACTTTCCTCCTGCTGAGTGAATCTTAAGGGCTCCAGATCTCCCATTCACTTGCCTGGGATAAGGCGATGGATAACCTTGGTGTCAATGGCCTGGCTATAGACACCAAAGATAATGTGAATTTCTTGGTTTCCCTTTTTCTCTGGCATTTACAAAATGTTTTCTTGTTTGTTTCAGGTCTGCAGAGCAGTTAACACCTTTGCATGTTGCCGCCCTGTGGGGTTGCTACCAGAACCTGAAACTGCTCTTGCAGAATGGAGCTGACCCGACTTTGTTAGACCAGGTGAATCTTGAACCATTACCATTTTGATTTTTCTTTATTAGTGGAGTCTGTTCAAGTTAGAATTAATGTATTATTAATTCAGCTTTGCTTATTTTATAGGTTAGCTGTTTTTCCCAACTTCTTGTAAATGTCCCAAATCTGTCCTTTGTCTTATTGTCTCAATTGGTTTGTGACATGTGCTTTTAAAATATAACGTAATATAAAATTAATCTGATATATTGCTGTGGGGTCCAGGAGCCCATCCTGCCATCCCAAACAAACACTGGAACAGTACTAGCCTACTCAAACACACGTTCACTTGTATTCGCACGAGGCCAGTTTGGAGTCTCCAATTAATCTGATGTCCAACTATAATCTGATTTGTGTGTATTTACAGTTTCTTTAAGTGTTTGCCATCCTCTAAAGTAATGTGGAATTTGTCTAAGTATTAAAAGGTACCTCTTTTCCTACATGGGAATTGGAATATTGGGTGGCAAGTTTTTGTCAGAGACCTGCCCCTAGTGCCCAGTGTAGCCATTATCTAGTATAATTAACTGATAAGTGGTAGTTTAGAACAGTCTCATTATAACTGACTGGGAATTGACAGCCAGGAGAGAACTGATATTCTTGAGTTTGGACAGATAATTTGTCTTGATCTTCCTGCATATTGTCTGTAGGAACTGTGACCCAACATGGAGGGCCATAGAAGGAGCAACAATTATCTCACTAGATTTCCAAGCATTAGATGTTACATAGCTGACAAGAACACCCATTTGTTGACTTTTCTCTTGTGCTGTTTTTTCCTTTTGGCAATGATGAATGCTCTTGCCCAGCTCGTTGTTGGTAGTTCACTGTAATCATGACTATTTCAGAGTTGACATCCTTACTGTACTGTAGTCCTCTTTATGCTTATTCATGTTGTTTAAAGGTGTTACTGATGTTTGGCCTGTTAGTACAGTAATCCCTCCTCGATCGCGGGGGTTGCGTTCCAGAACCCCCCGCGATAAGTGAAAATCCACGAAGTAGAACCCATATGTTTGTATGGTTATTTTTATATATTTTAAGCCCTTATAAACTCTCCCACACTGTTTATAAATATTCCCCGCACAGTTATACAGCATAAACCCTTTGTATTCTCTTAGATATTAGGTAAGATTCATTGAAATTATGTATGTAAACACACTGTTTTTATACAGTAAAACCTAAATATTATTTTAAAGATATCGAGCATCTCCGATATCACATATGTTACAGCCATTACGATAGCTTGGCCACCAGCAATAAATACATACAATGCAAGAAACATTGTGTACAGTAAATGTGTGTACAGTGACACTAAACGTACGTACATGTACTAAGTACTGTAAGTAGAAAATTAATTATGGTTACTCACCAACAATGACACAACAACTTGTCCGATAACGATGAGTTTAGTTTTACTGCACAACAAAGGAGAGCGTTACAGCCCTTAAAGGAGCCACTTCAGGCGATTGTGTAGCACTGCCGTTGTTCTTCTTCTGGCAGTCTTCAATCCAAATCCCTAAAGCAGATTCCATCCAGACTACTGCCTTATTACATCCACGTACAACTTGTTTTGCACCCTGGTTAAAAGGACACTGCGGCCATAGATCTTATATTCCTTTCCTACTTTTTAAATAAAAAGAATCATGGACTAATTGATGCCCTAATGACGTCCTACAGCGGTGTAGCTTTTCCCTTCCTTCAACATATCCAAAACTTTTACCTTTTTGGCAATCATTAACATCTTCCATTGGCGCTTGGGCGCGGCCCCTGAAGCAGCAGGAGGATCCGATCATTTTGGAGCCATAATGAAGGGCTTGACTATGCACAAAGATAAACACAAAAGAGCACAAAAGTTAACTCTTTACACAGCGAAACACGTTGATGCTGAATGAGCGAGGCAAGACTTCCTGGTTAACACCGCGGAATCGAATTCGGTGCTCCGTCGCTGAGCCATTCAGCACACAGGAACTTAACTGCGTGCTCTGATTGGTTAGCTTCTCAGCCATCCGCCAATAGCGTCCCTTGTATGAAATCAACTGGGCAAACCAACTGAGGAAGCATGTACAGGAAGTAAAAAGACCCATTGTCCGCAGAACCTGCGAAGCAGCCAAAAAATCTGTGTTATATATTTAGATATGCTTACATATAAAATCCGCGATAGAGTGAAGCCGCAAAGTCGAAGCGCGATATAGCGAGGGATGACTGTAGTGGACTGTTTTTATTGCATTTACTCTATTGTTATATTGCTGGACTGTCTACTTGTCAAATAAAACTGATCAAAAGGTATTCTATTTAAGCCTTAACTGTAACTGATTTTATACTTCATATTTCTCTCTATAGGATGGACAAGGGGCTGCTGAACTAGCAAGCCAGCAAGGAAATGTGAGATGTGCCAGTCTATTGCAAGAATACCTTTGTTATAGTAATTTTGAGTCTGAAAAAGAAGAGCAACCAATGTTTCAATACTGTAGGTAGTATTAAAGGTTTCAGCTACTATGTCATTCATTTTTAATTCACCAAAAGATTTATGGTTACTCTTCCTAAAATGTCAGTTTCAATCCAAATACAGTGGAAGCTCGGGTCACCACCGTAATTCGTTCCAAAACTCGCAACCTGATTTGGTCGTGACCCAAAGTAATTTCCCCCATAGGATTGTATGTAAATACAATTAATCCGCTCCGGACCGTACGAGCTGTATGTAAATATATATTTTTTAAGATTTTTAAGCACAAAAATAGTTAATTATACCATAGAATGCACAGTGCAGTGTAATAGTAAACTAAATGTAAAAACATTGAATAACAATGTGAATAATAATGTGAATAATAATAATAATAATGTGAATTTCCCCTTGGGATTAATAAAGTATCTATCTATCTATCTAACACTGAGAAAACCTTGAACAGAGAAAACTAACATTCCAAGAGATCACACTATAGCCTTGAGAACCGATCTCTGTAAACACTTTTTAATGAGTTTTAAGCACAGGGGGAAAATGAACATTTGAAAAATCTGTAATTTATACAAAAACTAACCATAAACAACCAAGAAAACTAACCTTGCATGAGTCGAGTTC
Source organism: Polypterus senegalus (assembly GCF_016835505.1). Classification (NCBI taxonomy): domain Eukaryota; kingdom Metazoa; phylum Chordata; class Cladistia; order Polypteriformes; family Polypteridae; genus Polypterus; species Polypterus senegalus. The sequence goes on along the minus strand of NC_053163.1, from coordinate 151,045,596 downwards.
TGGCATGAAGGAAGTGAGGAGGAACTGGGTGGAGTGGAGATTACAGTTTTGAGGTAAAGTCTGTGAAGATGCGGGTTCGCTGCATGCTCCCATCTCGCTTCCGAGACCCTTAAACCTGTCACCGTCGGTAATGTTACCGATGAACACAACAGTGAGGCACTACAATGGAGCAATTGGATGGTGCAAAAAAGTGGCAAGTGCTTTTATTAAAATCAACAAAACAACAATCAAAAGCAAAGTCCAAATTAAAGTGCAGTGCTTTCAGAATCCTTCAATAAATACACAGGGAGACACTGAACACGTTCGGAAATCATCGGCGTGTGCGAACCGGAAGGGAAACTGACTTGTTTGTCACCACCCAAATGTGTGGTCGTGAACAGATGCAAAAGTTTGGCGAACTTTTTTGGTCGTAACCCGATTTGTATGTGTTCCGAGACGTTCGTGACCCGAGGTTCCACTGTGTATCCCATTCCACCATGCACTACCAATCAAAAGTTTTACAACACCTCAGTTTCTCTTCAAACTTAATCATTTGCAGTGTAATAAATGACCTATTTTGAAAAGGTAAATAGACTGTCAGATGTTTAAATTTAAAGCTTAGGCTAAGAAAAAAAAAAAAAACGGAAATTTCAGAATATTACAAATGGGCCTTCTTCATGGAACAACTTATCGGTTACAACTACAGATGTTCTGCAGCAATTGCAGTCAATTAATTAGACCTTGCAAGTTGAAGCAAACAGTTTGCACAGGTGTCCCAACATGAGTTGATTATTTAAAAACCCTCTGTCTGTCTTAAAGCAGAGTTGGAACAGACTGTGTTACTGCAGTAGTACTGAAGTACTACTTGGACAATATTACACCGTAGAAAGTTGTAAATTTTAGACAAAATGGCAAGAAAATGGCAATTAACAAATTGAGACAGAGCATTATTACCCTTACAAGCGTAGGCCTTTCGTAATTGCCAAAAAAAAAAACAGTCAGTGAGTGAGTATGGTGTCCTACACAGTCCAAAGGCAATTGGAAACTGGAAGAAACTCTGATAGGACGAGATCTGGCAGAGCAAACGTCACAAGCCAATCACAAGACAAGATTCTGAGGGCCACCAGCTTGCCTGATCACAGGCGCCTCACAGCACAACAACTTCAAGCACAGCTTAAGAGTGCAGATCAAAAAACAGCAAGTGTCAGTTTGTACTGTGAAGAGGAGACTTTGTGCTGCAGGTTTGACAGGACGAGTAGCAGGAAGAAAGGCATTCCTTAAAGGACAGAATAGGGCCTTGATATGCCAGCCATGGACTACTTCAGACTGGAAGAAAGTCTTACGATGAATCCAAATTTGAAATTCATCACTCAGGGTGTTTGTATACCGTCGAGTTGGTGAAAGGATGGTTCCTTAGTGAGTGACACCGGCTGTCAAACATGGAGGAGGAATTGTGATGTTCTGGAGTTCTTTTGCTAGAGGAAGTGTTGGTGACTTTCACAGAGTGACTGGCTTTCTGAATCAAAAGGGTTACCACCGTTTGGCTCTTATACCAGCAGAAGGTGGCTACTTTGATGAATGAAAAATATGAATTAAAGTTTGTATACTTATTGATTCCTTGACTTATTTTTTTATATTCCTGTGTTTATGTGTTTTATGCCTTAATTGCATGAAACATTAAGACATAAAACTGCATCCATTTCCTTAAAAAACTGAGGTGCTCTAAAACTTTTGACGGTTAGTGTATGTCTTAAGCAAGTAATCCCATTGACTGTGGATATTTTTGCCATTTAATATCATAATAGCTTTTTGTTCCAAAGGGAAGCATGCTTGACAAACTACATGATATACAATAATGTACATTAAATGTACCCCCGATACAATTTATATCGCTCATTAAGTATAAGTAATGGCACTTTATATGGTCTTTATATGCAATCAAATTAAAGCGTCACAGACTTTTATCTCCCATCAGTCTTTACAGAGGCTTTAATTGTTCAGGTGACTTAGTTTACCACTGATTTATTAATAATTGCAGTTGTTTTTTCTTTTCATATTCAGCTTTTTATCAAAGCCACGGCAGAGACAGCATCTTCTTGCCAGACCTTTCCCGATGTAATGTGTCCGAGGAGGACATCAGAGGCATGACTGTCTTAAGTGGTCCACTGAGCAGCACTCGAAGATCACTTGAAGATTTACCTCCCCTGAATCTCTCCAACATCAGTATCACAAGTAGTCAGCCCACCTTGGAAGACAGGTCTGCGTTCCCTGAAAAGCAAAGAAGAGATCTGGGCCATCCTCAAACCTGTGGTCTCTCCAGTGCTGGCTGTTGCCTCACAGGCCAACAAATGGAGAATGTTTTATGTAACATTCCCGAAAATACCGCCTTATCAGATTCTTTAAGCAAGTCTAAATCTGTAGATCACTCTGCTGATGCTACTGATGTTAAAGATAATCTCCCAGACAAGGTGAAGAAGACAAATTCTGGTGTCTCCATGACTAGACGAAAGAGTGTAAGTTTTAAGATCAATGATGAATACTTGTCTCTGCCAAGGCACTCACATGTACCCTGTGAGGAGAATCACTTGTGTCTTGCAGACACCACCACTGAGGACTTAACCAGATATTCAGAATTCTTTAATTTTGAAAGGCTAGCTACGGTCTCAAAGACTCAAGGCATTGATGCCACATCTCCAGATCATGTGTTCGTTTACTGCAGGGATGAGAATGGCTGTGATCCTAACCTCGACAAAACTGTAGTAGGAAACTTTTTTTTAGTGGGAGAGAAAGAAGAGGAGAATATGGGCAATGAAGAAGCACTGCTTGAGAATAAACCCCAACCTACGAGAGAAGCAGCTTTAGGTTCAGCAGTAAGCAGCAGCTCCAGTGGCAGTAGAAGCAGCCAGTACAGTAGTTGTGAAAGTGAAAGTTACCAGACTGCAGTGGAGACCTCTGTGTGCTATGGAACTCCATCAGCTGAGCACAGGAAATGTTTGTTTAGCCCATTGACCCCTCGTGCGCAGAAATCTAGACGTGCTTGTAATGGCTGCATGGCTTTTCAGAGTCCCACAATTCATAAGAGAGCGGACCAATCTATAGCAGAAGGCAACACTCACTGTATGCATCCAGCTATTAGTTTATCGCAAAGTTCCACCTCATCTGCAAGCATTAGTGGACTAAGTCATGGTACAGTGTGCCGTACTCCTGAAACTGTTCCTGTTACAACAAGATGCAGCCCACTGTCTGATGAACCAGATTTGAGTGACCTGTTGTCTAATTTATTGCTGTCAACAAAGGTACCTCAGCAGAAATACGCTCACCTGGAGGACAATGTATGCTCAAAAGATGTAAATACTAGTTCTGAAAATGATCTCTGTAGTAGAGACAGCAGCCTAAAAAGTGTGAATAGGAAGCTTATTAAGGAAAGCCCACATGTGCCTACATCACACGATACATATTTTGAGGAAGCAGAGGCGGGAGATGATTCATCAAAGCCTTTGACACCATCTTCATTCATCACAGGAAGAACCAAGGCTAGACAAAGCCAGTGTTCTCTTAGGTACTCCAGCACTGATTCTTCTGCCTGCTCCTCCCTTTTTGACGAAACCCTCCCCATGCCTGTACGTCTTCACCGTCGAAACCCTCGAGGTACTCCGGTCCAGGATGATAAAATTGGGAACAAAACGTGGAGAAGATCCAAAAGTCTTAATGAGATGGATCTGTGTAATCAAAGATTTAATGCTGGAATTACATGTTGCCAATCAAATCCTGGAATTGTTAAAGGATTTATTAATAGTCAGGCCAGCACCATCCTAGTTGACCGAGGTGCTGGTGATAGTCAGGCCAGCACTGTTTTGGTTGACCGAGGCGTTATTGATAGTCAGGCCAGCACTGTTTTGGTTGACCGAGGCGTTATTGATAGTCAGGCCAGCACTGTTTTGGTTGACCGAGGCGTTGGTGATAGTCTGGCTAGCACTGTTTTGGTTGACCGAGGCGTTAGTGATAGTCAGGCCAGCACTGTTTTGGTTGACCGAGGAGTTAGTAAAACTAAGGCCAGCATTATCCGAGATGTTAGTGATTTGAAGGCTGTCACTATGGTGATTGACCAAGGTGCCAGAGATAATCAATCAAGCACTGTGTTGATTGACCATGGTGTCCATGACAGTCAGGCCAGCACTATAGTCAAAGAAATCAAGATAGATGATGATTTTTGCATTTATCAAAAAGTGTCATCAGAGTCTGTACAAGATTCTGATTCAGCTGACAGTTCTGCTAAAATTAGTTTAGTTGGAGCAGAGATTACTGGTCACTTTTCTAATGAAAATAATTTCTTTACAAGTGATTCGTCTTCTAGTAGTGATGCATTAAACTGTATCCCAAAGCAGTCCTTTATGGCAAATGGAATGTTCCAGAATCTCAAAGATACAAACCATACTAGCCTTTGGTTCACAGAAGATGATGAAAGTACTCAAAATGAAGACAATATAGGAAAAGAGTCATTGCCTCACCCTGTGAAGCTTTCTGATTTCCCTTTAGTTTCTTCTAAACATCTACCAAGGCACAGCATCAGTCGAGTGTCTGGCTGCCCACCATTTCAAGATAAACCTACTTGTGATTTGTCTTTCTCTCCTGGTGGTCGTCCTGTGGTTGTGGGTATGGCAGAACCAGTGGAATTCTTATATACCGATACAGAGGAAGGCCACGTTCTAATTGAGTCCCATGTACCACCCACCACTAGCAACTCCTCCAGGTCTGAAGATTCTCAAAATGAAGAAACAGTGCTCTGTGACTGGAAAAGCTTCCAGAAAAGCCCCGAGAAGGGAAAAGAAAACAGTTCTCTTGAAGCAACCCTTGGCAAGCTTACAAATATTCAGCTCCGTCGCAAGCTACAAGAACTAGGAGAGAACCCGGGACCAGTCAACCGTTCAACTCGATCACTCTATCTGCAGCAGCTTTCTCGCCTACTGAAGGACCAGCAGCACCACGACAAAAAAGGACCTCAAAGTAAGAATCCGCATTTGAACTTTATATGTTACAAACAGATTCATTTCTCATTTCCTCTGGTTTTATTTTAGTCTGAATACAAAATGTGATATAATCTAAAAGAGCTATTCTAGGGCAAAAAACACCATAGATAGCCCATAAAGACTTCTTCTTTTTTATTCTGTGTATTTAGGCCCCTGTCCGCCAGATTATTTTAAACGTCTGGGACTTTTCGCTTTTGTCATTTGTAGCGTATTGAGTATTAATAGAAGTCTTTTAACGAACCGTACAATCTTACTGTTCAACTGGATTCTTAGCTGCCTTTTTCATGGAGCTCTTGGATCAAGTCCTGGAAGAATTTCAGTTTTAGCTAACTAGTTCATCTTGATGAACTGAGCATATTTAGGAACGTCGTCATTTCTTGCTTCTTGGCATCCGGTGTAAAATTTTGCCAAATCAATATGCGGACAGATGATCCGCTGTGGCAACCCCTAACGGGACCAGCCGAAAGGAGGAGTCATTTCTTGTTTCTTATATCAGTCATCGCCTCGTTTCTCTCTGACTTCTCTTTTTTATTCGGAGTGATTCCTTATTCTTAGTTTGAATTTTACATTTACTTTTTACCCACAACAAAATCTTAATTTTTGTATCAAAATGTTTTGTTTATGACACCCAAATGACTTGCTAGGTGACATGTTTTGCTAAGTGATAAATTGTGATGTATGTTTGTGTTTAGGATGCACAGACTAATTTTCATTTTTTGAGTACTCGTACCTGAGTAGTTGGTTAAATGCACTTTGTCCAACATCAACGTCTCGTACGTTAAAAACTTAATTTTCCCACTATGGTTTAATTCAGCACACGTGTTTATGTGTTTGACAGCGGTAGTGTATAAAAATATGGCACCACAATTTTAATTTTGTATTGAACTTTGTATGGCCCTGTTGTTAAGGCGGTCCAGATGTTTGTTGTAATTACTACATTCTTCATTATTTAGAGCTTCACTTTTAAAGTTTGTGGCTATATCTTCATGCTGCTTCTTTACACCCTTAGTAATGGCTTTCTTAACCAACATAAACCTATCAGCATAGCTAATTCATTCGTTTAGAACACTTGCTTTTCACAAAGCTGAGGGGTAGCATTTCATTTCTTTACGTTTTTGCAGTCAGTACTGCCATTATTTTTGCTTGGACTGAATTGCATTTTCTAGCTTGGGTACTTAATGCAGTTGTTGGAGTCCACTTGTGTTCCCCTGTTATTAGGTTGAGAGGTTTTGAATTGTCCTTCAGTCTCACGTGATTCAACACTGAACTGCCCTACAAACATCTTCCATTACAAATTTTGCTATCTGCGTCAAAACATTGTTATATATGACTCTATTTTCTTCCTGACTTTCCATGAAGTAATACTCCTATAAAATACCCAAATAATGAAGATTATGATACCTTAGATATTTCATAATCCCTGTCAAATTTTTTTTTTTGGGAATGCTGCTTCTGATATGCTTGACTACAAAATGTATCATGAATTGGCTTTTAATTCTCCTTGCTTTTCTCAGCTTCTTCAGTGTATAGCCCTGAACTGGTTGTCTGTCTGGAGTCTTTTACTCTGCCCAACTGCCATGCTGATGAGCTGGAACTGTGCCAACAGTTTGATCGCCCTGACCAGAACAGAAAATGGAGAGAAGGGGTGATTAAATCCAGTTTCAACTATCTTCTTTTAGACCCTAGGTCAGTACTACAGGTGGCACAGTATGGAAGTAAACAGTGGCATTTGTAACATACTGTATACTATTTTTGTAAATTGGTTTGGACAAAGTTATCTGCGAAATATATAGGGTGGTCCAGATCTAATTATGCAATTTTCATTACGCTATAACTTATTAAGTTTATTACATAGAAAATCACCCAAAAAATCCCAGACCATCGAGAAGTGTGCGAACTGACGACATGAAGAATCGTCTTCGCACTGAACTGGAATCGTCCCCACATAAATCAAAGTCATCCAGACGATCTGGATCTGCATAATTAGATCTGGACCACCCTGTAGAATAACTGGCCATCCCCCGCGGCCTCACCCGCGTATTAGTGAAACAGAGCAGTGAGGAGGGCCCGGCCCAGCTTAGCTGTCTACTCCTGACGTCACTCTTCCCCGTCCCCTCGGCCCGCAGCCTCTGTCTCGGATTAGCGTGAATATATCGCTCCTGCAAGTGAACTATGATTCTTAACACAATGAGAGAAGTCGCAAAATCAACCGGAATGTTCAAGCAAATTATAGAAAAAAAAAGATCTAAATCCGTTAGGTAGTTCTCTCATTCACTAACTAAGCGGAGTTAAGGTTATGCTCCGAGGCAGACACGTGAGTGAGGAGGGCCCCGCCCCCCCTCCCCATAGCCCGATAAATCTCTCTCAGATTTGGGCTAATAAATCGGTAACGCTAGCGAACTGTAATACTTAGCGTGATGAGAGAAGTCAGAAAATCAACCGGAATGTTCAAGCAGATTATAGAAAAAAACCAGATCTAAATCCGTTAATTAGTTCTCTTGTGAAAAGCGGACAGACATGCAAACGGGTCTAAAAAACTATACGAAATTTTGCCCTTGGACCACGAAAGTTTTAAAATTGTTTCTTAGTGAGCACCTATGGGCCAAGGGTAATCGACATTCCAAATTTCAAGTCCCAAGTCCTCATGGTTCAGGAGATTTCATGATGAGTAAGTCAGAGGTATTTGGCTTTTATATACAATCATATGAAAAGGTTTGGGAACCCCTCTCAGCCTGCATAATAATTGACTTTCCTTTCAACAGAAAAGATAACAGTGGTGCGTCTTTCATTTCCTAGGAACATCTGAGTACTGTGGTGTTTTCCGGACAAAGATTTTTAGTGAAACAGTATTTAGTTGTATCAAATCAAATCAAATGTTAAAAACTGGCTGTGCAAAAATGTGTGTCCCCTTGTCATTTTGCTGATTTGAATGCCTGTCACTGCTCAATACTGATTACTTGCAACTCCAAAATAAGCCTTGAACTTCATAGACAGGGGTGTCCAATCATGAGTAAAGGTATTTGAGGTGGTCAATTGCAAGTTGTGCTTCCCTTTGACTCTCCTCTGAAGAATGACAGCATGGGATCCTCAAAGCAACTCTCAAAATATCTGAAAACAAAGATTGTTGAGTCTCATGGTTTAGGGGAAGGCTACAAAAAGCCATCTCAGAGGTTTAAACTGTTAGTTTCAACTGTAAGGAATGTAATCGGGAAATGGGAGGCCACAGGCACAGTTGCTGTTAAACCAACTCAGGTCTGGCAGGCCAAGACAATACAGGAGTGGCATATGCTGAGGCAGGATTGTGAGAATAGTTACAGACAACCCACAGATCACCTCCAAAGACCTGCAAGAACATCTCGCTGCAGATGGTGTATCTGTACATCGTTCTACAATTCAGTGCAATTTGCACAAAGAACATCTGTATGGCAGGGTGATGAGGAAGAAGCCCTTTCTGCACTCACGCCACAAACAGAGTCGCTTGTTGTATACAAATGCTCATTTAGACAAGCCAGATTCATTTTGGAACAAAGTGCTTTGGACTGATGAGACAAAAATTGAGTTATTTGGTCATAACAAAAAGAGCTTTGCATGGAAGAAGAACTCCGCATTCCAAAAAAAAAATACCTGCTACCTACTATCAAATTTGGAGGAGGTTCATTCTGTGGGGCTGTGTGGCCAGTTCAGGGACTGGGGCCCTTGTTAAAGTCGAGGGTCGGATAAATTCAACCCAATATCAACAAATTCTTCAGGATAATGTCCAAGCATCAGTCACAAAGTTGAAGTTACGCAGGGGTTGGATATTCCAACAAGACAAAAACACAGTTCGAAATCTACAAAGGCATTCATGCAGGGGAAGAAGTACAATGTTCTGGAATGGCCATCACAGTCCCCTGACTTAAATATCATCGAAAAATCTATGGGGTGATTTGAAGCAGGCTGTCCATACTTGGCAGCCATCAAATTGAACTGAACGCGAGAGATTTTGTATGAAGAATGGTCAACAATACCTCCATCCAGAATCCAGACACTCATCAAAGGCTATAGGAGGAGCATGGGTTCAGAAGAGGGAGGTCGTGTTTTACTAACATGTTGGAATTCTATGAGGAGGCAACAAAAGGATACGATCAAAGTGGATCTTATGATATTATTTATCTGGACTTTCAGAAAGCATTTGATAAGGTGCCACATGAGAGGTTGGGCATCAAGTTAAAAGAAGTGGGAGTTCAGGGTGATGTTTTTAGATGGGTGCAGAATTGGCTCAAACACAGGAAGCAGAGGGTGATGGTGTGAGGAACCTCATCAGAACTGGCCGATGTTATGAGTGGTGTTCCACAGGGGTCAGTGCTAGGGCCATTGCTATTTTTAATATATATAAATGATTTAGATAGAAATATAAGTAACAAGCTGGTTAAGTTTGCAGATGATACCAAGATAAGTGGATTAGCAGATAATTTGGAATCCGTTATATCATTACAGAAGGACTTGGATAGCATACAGGCTTGGGCAGATTTGTGGCAGATGAAATTTAATGTCAGTAAATGTAAAGTATTACACATAGGAAGTCAAAATATTAGGTTTGAATACACAATGGGCGGTCGGAAAATCGAGAGTACACCTTATGAGAAGGATTTAGGAGTCATAGTGGACTCCAAGCTATCAACTTCCCAACAGTGTTCAGAAGCAATTAAGAAGGCTAACAGAATGTTAGGTTATTTAGCGCCTTGATCTGTGGAGTACAAGTCCAAGGAGGTTCTGCTCAACCTTTATAACACACTGGTGATGCCTCATCTTGAGTCCTGTGTGCAGTTTTGGTCTCCAGGCTACAAAAAGGACATAGCAGCACTAGAAAAGGTCCAGGGAAGAGCGACTAGGCTGACTCCAGGTCTACAGAGGTTGAATTATGAGGAAAGATTAAAAGAGCTGAGCCTTTACAGTTTAAGCAAAAGAAGATTAAGAGGTGACATGATTGAAGTGTTTAAAATTATGAAGGGAATTAGTACAGTGGATCGAGACTTGTATTTTAAAATGAGTTCATCAAGAACACGGGGACACAGTTGGAAACTTGTTAAGGGTAAATTTCGCACAAACATTAGGAAGTTTTTCTTTACACAAAGAACAATAGACACTTGGAATAAGCTACCAAGTAGTGTGGTAGACAGTAAGACGTTAGGGACTTTCAAAACTCGACTTGATGTTTTCTTGGAGGAAACAAGTGGATAGGACTGGCGAGCTTTGTTGGGCTGAATGGCCTGTTCTCGTCTAGATTGTTCTAATGTTCTAATCTAGATGCTGTTATTTTACAAAAGGAGGCTCAACTAAGTATTGATGTCATATCTCTGTTGCGGTGCCCAAATTTATGCACCTGTCTAATTTTGTTATGATGCATATTGCATATTTTCTGTTAATCCAATAAACTTAGTGTCACTACTGAAATACTACTGTGTCCATAAGGCATGTCAGATATTAAAATGAAGTTGCTACTTTGAAAGCTCAGCCAATGAGAAACAAAAATCCAAAGAATTTAAAGGGGTTCCCAAACATCTTCATATTACTGTATTTATAGATAATGACAAAATGAACATGCAAACTCTACATAGATGGTGATTGGGCCTAGAGTCAAATGTAGTTTCCCAGAGCTTTATGACACAAGAGTGCCCACCACATGTTGGAGCTGAAAACCTAAATTGATAAAGACCTAGAATTAATTGATTCTAACTATTTAAGGTGGAGGTCAGTTGTGAAGTATCTCATTAATTAAATGCCTTATGTCTAGTTTACCTGCATCTTTCAGAATTTTAACAGAATCTTAGCATTATACCTCATGCCCCTAGACATAGTGTTGCATCGAAACATTTCTGAAATTCTGTATTAACAAGCTACCAGGTTCGAAGGGTTAAACTGCTATATACTAAAACACTAAGGTCTATGTGTCCAGTACTTCTGAGCAATCGGATTGGTCAGTTTGGCTTTTCTGTCTTGAAGAGAGAGGAAGTGTACAAGGAAAGAGTAAAGGTGTGTGAGACATGCTGAGAGAGTCGCCTTCAAAGATGGCAAATTTAAAACCGGACAGAGGTGAGAAAAGTGCCTTGAAAATAATGGCAGGGTCTGAGAAGCAGGCTTTACTGGAACACACTTGAGAGACTGAACACCGGATAAGAAACATTCACACATGCAAATACTGAGGAAAGGAGTTAAAGGTACACATAGGGCAAGAGATAGCAAATATTTCTTATTTATTCTATTAGCTATCTTTAATAGGTACCTTGGCTAGTCGTATACATGTAAATCCTTGCCTTTTTCATTTCATCAAGCTTTTACACAAACTGACAAGAACTTTCAAATAATTTGGTATTTTCTTTCAATCACACAGAGTGACTAAGAACTTGCCATCCTATGGGCAGACAATAAACACTGGCGTGTGCTTCCAGACCTTCATCAGTGCCATTTTTTATGTGGGAAAAGGAAAACGTACTCGACCCTACTCCCACTTGTATGAGGCCCTGGAGTATTACAAAGGAGAGAAGATGGCCAAGGTGAGCTTTGGAGCGGGGAGAAAATGTATTTCTTAAGGATATTATATCACATAAATGATGTTTTATTGTTGTATTTTTTTTTTTTTTTAAATAATAATTTTTATTCTTTTAAGAAATTATGCTCAAAGGTGGAGCATATTCTGCAGATTTGGGCTGGTGGACATGGTGTGATTTCCCTGCACTGTTTCCAAAATGTCATCCCTGTGGAAGCGTACACTCGGGAGGCCTGCATGGTGGATGCCATCGGTAAGTAGTTTGAAAGGTGGGCAGAAAAAGAGAAAGTTCAAAGAGGATCAGAGGATTATGACAGGACCTCATTATTATTTTTATTATTACTTTACATCTTGCTGGCGCCTTTCATCAAAAACTTCCTTAAAGTATTGGGTATGTTTTCACAATTAGAGCACAGGCAGATTAAGTGACCCATTTATAGTTACACAGTGAGATGAAAGCAGGAATTGAACTGGCAACTTAGAGTTACTACACCATGTGCATTGTTTAAGACCTCGTGGAATGAAAAAAACAAAACAAAACAAGGATTACTTCTCACTTCCTATTGTAATGTGTTGCTAGTAGGGTTGTAGTACTTCAGCCCAGACTCCAGGCCTTTTTTGTTTTAAGACTTGCCTCAGATTGGGCTACTGGTCTTACTGAATATGGTCTTAGGTCACGTTTAAGTTATTTCTGTTTTAGTTTTAGAATTATTACTACAGTATTTTCCTTTTCATTCTAATAAATTACTTTACTTTAACTCTTTGAATATTTTTCCAGTTTTCTGAAAAGCACACAAAGCAATGGTTTCGTACAGAAATCAATATGAAACGTCCTTTGCTTCATGCCGTGGCTGCTGTCGGTGTTCGTTCTGCAACTTTGGCAGCAGCAGGAGCAACTCAGTGACCAGTTTTGGGAATACGCGATGGGCCGGCTGCCTGGCTGTCTTCGTGCAGCAGTGTGATGCAATCTGGTTTGTACCTCTTGTCATCGTAAGAGGCGGACCTCCCGGGTGAACGTTGGCGTAGGCCCATTAGCTACACAGACATGTTCAGCACCACGATGAGCTGATGCTGGTCCCTTCATTTTCATTTTCGATCTCCAGATCACTTACACCAAAATCCGACAACTCAGAGTCCGACTCAGTGATATGATACGCAAAACGTCGTCCACAGAGTATTTTGTTTTGCACATTCGCTTTGGTCTTTTGCCAGATGTCAATGCCATTTGAGGGGGTGTTTGCTCTTCGCTACTCACGCACACGCATGAAATCTTTAAGGAAAACATTAAAGAGAGTCGAATTAAAGCATAACGGCGAGTTTTGTCACAGTTTACAGCTGATTACGGTCCTCTACCCCTGAATTTCGACAAAAGTCGACGTCCGCCCTGAAAGAGTTAATGGGCACCCAAAACTACATCTGATCTCTTGTTTGGAAGCAAAGGGAAGAGTCGAGCTAGTAACGGACAATAGGTATTCATGTAAACTTTGGTGACAAATTGTGTAAGACTGGGAAAACCACCCATGACTTTTGAGTTTTGATTAGCGTCTTGATCTGTCCTTCTGCTACAACAGCAGCTGCTTCATTTGTTTCAAACGATTGTAGCCAATGCACCTGTGGCTTCATTTGGTTTTATTCTTAGGATTTGCATATCATAAATACTTAATAAACAAACAATATTTGAGTCATTGAGAATCTATTTGGCTAACTGGATATGACGTATATCTTGTAAGTTCCATGGTGGATGGACTGGCATCCCGCCTAGGATGGAGGATCAAACTCTGCCCAGCCAGGGTGACCTTTAACATAAGGACAACGCGAGAGGAGACACAATCCGGTTGGGATAGTTTTTAATTCCTATCCAAGTCAGGATAAAAGTTTAATGGATGGACTGGGGGTATTCTAAACAGTTCATCCCCCAGTATGAGAGCGGGCAGTGCTCCTCTGGTTTGGCCCCAGACTGAACACCCACAGAGTTGCTAGGGACTTGTATTTTCGAATGGCAACTATTTTAGATTCTTTAGTTGCCTCCAGGGGGTGCTGTTGTGAATACGCCTCCCTGGACTAGGGGGCTTCTGTTTGTCCCAGAAGTATTTCTGTTATGCGTGGTCATGGCTCTGGAAGTACTCCCGGATCTGTTATGAAAGGAAGCTGTCTTGTTTCAAGGATTGCATCAGAGTCAGTTGAGGAGTGGAAGGAGACATTGTGTTCAATGGTGAATGTGGTGTGTACTTGGAATACTGGACAAAGGAGGTATTGTGAATGAAAAAAACATTTTATTTTCATCTGGGACTGCCTTGGTGTAATTGTGTCTGGGGTTTCGGGGCTGGCTGGTGCCCCCTGGAGGTCACAATGTGAGCAGGTTACTTGTTCAGAATCTTTGTTATTTATAAAAGAAAGTAACGATCCATAGCTTTTATCTGTATGCTGAATTTAGCAGCTACAAAGACTACAGCTTGGCACTTGTGCGTGGTATGATGGAGTGAATGAAAAATCTGTATTTTAGTGTTCACTTGTAATTTTCCATTTTTTAGATCAAAAGAGAAAAAAATCAAGCTTATATGTCCATAACCTGTTCTTCAGTCCAGACTCTTAAAATACAGGGTGAGGCAGAAAGGACGGACGTGTTTCTTTTTTTACAAAATCACAAAATTGTTAATTTTTTCTTACAAAGAAATTTATTAAAAGATTTGAGTTCATATTGAAGTAGCATTTGACAATTTGTAGGGATGGAAATGCAGGGTCTAAATGCAAAATACGCCTTAACGATTACTGAGGCCAAGTTCAGAAGAATGCTTCCGAGCAGATCAACTTGGAGTGCGCAGCAGGGCTAGTCGCACACTTTCCACATTTTCAGGGGTACGTGCTGTTCGTGTAGCCCCCAGTGGTGTTTTGTTCATTAGTGTACCTCGTATACAAAGTGCTTTAACCCAACGTAGGATAGTGTTACGAGCGGGAACAGCTTTATTTCTGTGGATATTGAAATGGCAACAAAACTCACGCTGAACTGCGGTAATAGATTGGTTGTTCTTGACCAAACAGTCGTACATAAAAACACGGTGTTATATCGTCCACGGCGCCATGGCTTCAACTAAAAAGAAAATAAAAAAATGCTAAGACTTCGCAAACCATCCCTTTCACAGATCCAAGAGGAAGACCTCTCAATTAATATATCAGAAAAGGAGTGGAACGTAACAATGCATAGAATTCACTCGAACTCCATATGTGCAAAGCATACAATTATACAACTCAAAATTATATATCGAGCACATCTGTCTCGTTTAAAACTCTCGAAAATGTTTCCAGGGCAGGATCCAACCTGCGAACGTTGCAACCAAGTCCCAGCCTCACTAGGTCACATGTTCTGGGCCTGCACCAAATTAACATCATTCTGGACCAAAAATTTTAATTACCTTTCAGACAGCCTTGGACTCACAATCCCTCCTAACCCATTAACAGCTGTGTTTTGTGTTCTTCCAGATGGGTTTAAAGTGGAGAAAGACAAATTGTGATTGCATTCACTACACTCTTGGCACGCAGACTTATTCTGCTAAACTGGAAGAACCCAAACCCTCCTCTTTTAAGTCAGTGGGAAACTAATGTGGTATACTATTTGAAACTGGAAAAAATCAAATACTCAGTTAGAGGATCCGTACAGACTTTTTTCAAAACATAGCAGGATCTAATCAGTAATATTTTAAAATAAGTTCATGAAGCACAGAGAATTTATTCATTTAAAAATATTTATGTTTACAAGCCTTAAATTTTACGCCGTTTGGCTTGCTCACTCTCTCAGGGGTGGGGATCAATCTGTTCTTAACTCAATTTTTCTTTTTGTAAAAACTTGATTGCTTTGTATGGATTGCAATAAAATTAATAAAGGAAAAAAAAAAAAGACTTTGCGAACCTAACACCACCTACTGCACATCTGTCACTCCACCTAGTGGTGAGTTCTAGCCATTTTAAAGACGTCCGTCCTTTCTGCCTCACCCTGTATAAATAAACTTTTTTTTTGTTTTTACAATATTACATTTGAAAAGTAAAATCAAATGAGCAAAATGTTCAGAGAACTCTCAATAAGTAATGTCTTCTCTAATATTTCTTAAGTGAAACCTTTGACTTGTGTACTTCTGCAAAGGACTAAAGGAAAAATAATAGTATTTTAGGACAGAGATGTGCATTAAACACTACCTCCAAGAGAACACTTCAAAAAATTATTAGACGGTAGTTACTTAATTATTTTGAAGCGATGTACAGTAAGTCCGCTACATATGAATGAGTTTCTATTCCGAGAGCCTGTTCGCAATTCCATTTTGTTCGTAAGTTGGGCAAAGTTAGCCTAGGCATCCAACAAATACAATGCAACCCCCAACCCTCAGGTCCTGCAGAAAACGTGTACAGCTATGTGAAAATTCTTTTAAAAGTTATTATTTGTATTTTGAGACTTCTTGTGTATTTTAACAGTAAACAACAAAAAATTATTTTTTTTTTCCATTGTTTTCCATCAGCTGATATCACTGTTTACACTATCAGGTAGCCTACGTATACAGACCTAACCTACCTCTCCTCAACTTTTATCGAAAACAGATTTGTACAGTAACAAAAAGTGCTTTTAAAAGTCCCATTCATCCATTATCCAACCAGCTATATCCTAACTACAGGGTCACGGGGGTCTGTTGGAGCCAATACCAGCCAACACAGGGCACAAGGCAGGAAGTAAACCCCGGGCAGGGAGCCAGCCCACCGCAGAGTGGGCACACACACACCAAGCGCACACTAGAGTCAATTTAGAATCGCCAATGCACCCAACCTGCATGTCTGTGGACTGTGGGAGGAAACCCACGCAGACACAGGGAGAACATGTAAACTCAGCGCAGGGAGGACCTGGGAAGCAAACCCAGGTCTTCTAACTGCGAGGTGCTTTTAAAAGTTAATATTTGTATTTTTTGTTATAGAATTCTAGTGCATTTTAACGACAAGCAATTGAAAGTTATTTTTTATTTCCATTGTTTCCCACCAGCTGACCTCAGTACAGTAGATTCACTTACCGCTACCGAACAAGCCTTACATGATTGTCTTCAAATCCACTTCCAACTGCCACACACAAAATGAGCAATCTGATGGTATCATCACTCGACACCTACTGCCAACCACTTAATAACTGATAGCGGGTGAATGTTCACGGTGAAGGTAGGACCAAAAAAAAGAGTACTTTCAGCACTAACTCCAGTTTGAATGCATCAAAACTCTCACTTCTGAGTTTTTTTTTATTTTTAGTAAATTTGCAAAAACCCCAAGTAAACTTTTTTCACATTGTCATTATGGGGTGTTGTGTAGAATTCTGAGGAAAAAAATGAATTAATCCATTTTGGAATAAGGCTGTAACATAACAAAATGTGGAAAAAGTGATGCTCTGTTAATACTTTCTGGATGCACTGTGTGTGTGTGTATATATATATATATATATATGTATATATATATATATATATAATGTCACAAGAACGAGACATGGACAGATAAAGGTTTGGGGCAGCCACCCGTGTAATGTGGTATCCTGGCTGCAAAAGTCGTTTCAGCAAAATAATCAGCACTGAAGTGCATACAACTGAGTCCACAACAAGACTGAGGAAAAAGGGGAGAGGGGCAGGTTTTAAAGGGGAAGACAGGAAGTGAGGTCATATGAATCAAGCACGTGGTCTTCCACCATTGGATCATAGCCGGACGTGACATCAGAGGGACTAGAGCTGGTGTGGTCGACTTCCATTGGCTCGGTCCCGGAAGTGATGTCAGGAGAGCCAGGTGGAATCCCCCAGGAATGGTCTACAGGCAAGGGAGAAAAAGAGTCAGTGCACTCTGCCACACCCCGGCATGCCTCAGAACTGCCTTCACTCAAGCTGCCTCCCATGCGCACGTGTGTGACAATATATATCTCATAGCTGTCAGATAATGCAAAGTGTATGCGACACGTGTTTCGCCCTTTACGTTGCGCCACGGCGTGTGGTTCGTTTATTTGACATCATGTAGATCAGGGTAGTTACATTCATGGCATTCGTAGTCTGAATCACCATCTGATTGTATGGGTAGTTACCTACCAGGTAACACTTGTGTCGGCAAACATCCGCCACGGTGCCCTCTTTAGTTGAGAGAAGCAGATCATAGAATGTTGCAAAGTTTTACTGTCAAATAATGCAAAGAGTACGCAACACGTGTTTCTCCCTAATTCTGGGCTCATCAGGTGTACACACTCACTGCATCCCATCTCGGGAATCAAACCTCGGATTTGCCATAATTACATTCATGGCATTCGTAGTCTGAATCACAATCTGATGGTATGGGTGCATGTGGGATGACCAGTGTGTTATTAGAAAAGAGATCTCAGACTGGCCGCCCTGTATGTCAATCAAGTGGCAAATGCCATAGGGAGGATATATGATAGACTAATGTTTAAAAAAACAATTTTTTTAATGCAATACGATCTACCTGATCAGATACTAATACACTTGCTCTAAACAACGCCCGCATTTGGCATTGCTCTCAAACACCGCCATTTCAGCTTTTACTGATGCATCCAGTTTCTTGTCATCATTCTGTGATGGCAAGTTTCTTGGCACAGATAATGCAGATGCAACAGACTGACGCATTGCAATTTCAAGTTGCTGTTCAAAGCTGTTGTCTGACAGACGTCAATGAAGTCTGCCCTGTCCCGGCATTCGTGAGCTGCAGAGTGCAGACTCTTCCCAGTCCACTGTACTTAGTCTCAGTCAGAGCCGGGAGACTGACGACTGCTGCTGGTTGACTGAATTAATTTGCAACACACTACACCGTGGGCCAAAAAACTGTGCCACTTAATTATTTTCAACTATAACTCTGTTATTTCTTGATCGTTTTTTACACTTTTAGGTGCTATATATGCAAGCTTGGGCAGTTTTCCCTAATGCTAACGTATGTTGCACAGTGACTTTTGTCACTGGCAAGGAATTTCAGGGTCTTGCCCTCTCCATTTGTCCTCCTTACACAGTGTGACTGAATGTGAACCCAGGGTCTCTGAATCAGAAGTTAGTGAACACTTATCAGCTGAGCTAAAGGAAACTTCCCTCCGCCAGAACTGAACAAACAGGCTTATGTCTTCTACACTTTAGCTGGGAGGGCAGCAATTACACAGCAATGGTCTGGCTACCCCCTCCCTTCATTCTCATCTTGCCTCAATCTTCCCGCAATCCCAGACAAGCCTGAATTGTCACCGGCAATAGAATTAGCCCTTTTTATGCTCTTCCTTATTTTTTTCTTTTGTGAGACATCATCAACAGGAAAACTCTGTTTTGGTTATCCTGCATAATGGTGTAATTGTGAAAGAAGAGCATCTGTAGTTGTCCATCTGTGCTCAGATTCTAAACAAAGCCATCTTTGCCTGAGTTTCAACAGATTTCCCCCATGATGAAGCATAGAGAAGAAAATCTAAGCAAACGTAAGAGATAAACGACCACATTTTTGTATGCCATGGCAGTGTTTTTATTTCCAGATAGCACTTTAAGTCTGATGATTACATAAAGTTGATATGCTTCCCTAAGACTGATTCTGTCTCATTTTAACTGGAGTGACTTTTATGTCATGTAGTCCATGGGAATCCTCTTTTAAAAGGGAATGTGCGTATCTTGGAGTTAACATGCAGAGTACAGCAGGACTCTTCTCATTGGAACACAACACCACCTGCTCCTGGTCAGTATATACAACTTACAATAGCAGCAAGTTTTATTTTTCCTGACTAACAATATTAGCCATATGTTTAAATGATGTATGTTTGTGCGTTTCATGCCTGGAACTTAATAATTCATCTACAGCAGATATGAAAGTCTTTTGCAGGAAAAATGCCAACTTAAATGTAGCTAGGTGAACATTGACAGAATACAGTCATTTCATAAGATTACAGCTAATTTCTTTATTCCGTATGCTGATATCTGTCAAAAATCAAAGAACTAATGCTAAAGAGAGAAAATCGGGAGTGGTCTCCCCTAGACTTTCTTGTATACTCAGGTATGGGGATGGATATTTGAGGAGTAAACCACAAGACAATGATTATATTTTTATATTATGTACATTAAAGAATCATCAACAACAAATCTAATCTAGTTAATAATATATTATAAAAGTAAAAGTAAAGTGTATATATATACTGTATGTATATATATATATAAATATATATATATATATATATATATATATATATATATATATATATATATACACACAGTATACAGTGAACCCTCATTTATCACGGTTAATCCGTTCCTGACTCTACCGTGATAAATGAATTTTCGCGAAGTAGGATTCTTTATTTATAAATCTAATATTTTCGCAGTTAGAGTATAGAAAACCTGTTTATGACCTTCTGAATACGTTTTTTAACATTATTAGAGCCCTCTAGACATGAAATGACACCCTTTAGTCACCATTACACTCGTATTACCCAATATATTAGGCAAAATAAGAGAAAATAAGACATATTAGACGTTACAAATATCATATTACTAGGCGCACTCGCCTTTTAAGGCGACCAACTTTTATCCTCAATTTTTGTGCGCTCCATGTGTACATCAGGCATGTAAGTGTAGGGAATGAGAACATCAAAGTGCCCATTCATAACATCTCCCGAAAACCTACGTTTTTTTTTATCCCCTCAAGTGCCTATCCAAAGTCGTACAATGTCAGCCCGAATCTGTACCGCTAAAGACGGAGTTTCATGCACTAAATAAGCTATAGATGAGAATAAGCAAGCACCATCTCCCCTGATATTTACTACACGGTGAGGCATTTGTACTCCATCAACATTAATTATTTCCAGAGACATAATTTTGTCTATTTTTCCAGTGCATCGGGCACAAAAGCAAGGGAACGATGAGAGCACCAGAACTCTGCTCACATCGCGTCGCTTCATACCTCAAGCCGCAAGTAGTAAGTCTGTGATAAGCAGAATACCGCTACGATTTGCACTCACGGGATGGAAGGACAATCCCGAACGTTTTTATATAGTAGATTATTGTACTGTATATTTAATTACACACAACCACTAACCTATGAAGGCACGACCTCAGTAGGAGAGTCTTCAGGTGGTGCAGTATCTTCAGCAGGTGCGTTGTTGTCTTCAGTGAAGGAGTACTAGGAGTAGGCAGTGGGTGTCTGGGTGCACGGCTGAAGAACATCTTGATAGGCAGTTGCTGGCGCTGTCTTTTCATATGCGTGAGGAGGCTTTTGTAGGGTATTTCCATCTTTAATCATATCCAGGAGTTTCACCTTCTCCTGGATAGTAAGCATCTTCCTCCGGTGCTTAGTTTTATTGTCAGAAGG
Organism: Polypterus senegalus; assembly: GCF_016835505.1. Lineage (NCBI taxonomy): Eukaryota > Metazoa > Chordata > Cladistia > Polypteriformes > Polypteridae > Polypterus > Polypterus senegalus. The sequence continues at coordinate 151,024,725 of NC_053163.1, read as the reverse complement.
CTTAGAAAAAGCAGCACGTTTAGGAGCCATCGTAGGGCTTAGATAGTAGATACGTAGTGACGTAAGCGTGTATGAGAAAAAAATCGCAATAGAGTGAAGCCGTGAAAGTCGAAGCGTGATATAGCGAGGGATCACTGTGTATATATAAATATATATATAAATAAAAGTAAAGTTGAACAAATCAGACTCTGCAGCTGCATGAATAAAAGTTAAAGTACCAGTTCGGTTAATGAAAATAACCCAAACATTGATAGAATTCTACGTTTTGTACCTAATACTTTTATGTAAAATTTGGTGGTCTTAAGTGAAAGTGTACTCAGATTATCAGAGACAGGCACACAGACATAATTCCAAGAAAGGAATTTTTGGACTAATTGTTAGGAGTATGTGCTAATACAACGTATTGCCGTACCCACCACATGACAAATCAACTCAGGATCCCAGAATAAGACCTGAGTGCAGCCATGCAACGGGTGACTCCTCAGCACCACACCAGTTCAGGTGGAATGGAACAGTGTGAGGTATTTTTTATGTTGGCTGGAGTGCCAATTCTGCCACCAACCCCCCCAGGTTTTTCCCCTGCAGGTTGGAGGGTCTACTTGCAGGGCTGGATGCAGATTTATGTCATACCCAGGTGAAGCAATTGCAGGTTAAGGGCCTAGCTCAGGAGCCCAACAGAGTGGAGTCACTACTGGCATTTACGGAATTTGAACCGGCAACATTCCGATTACCAGTGCAGATCCCTACCTCCGAGCCACCACTCTGCCCTGTTCGGACTTGGGGAGATCTAAAACGTCGAGATTCATCAGAATTTCGAAATGGAATTTTTGGAGGATTCCAATACTTTCCCTATACTTCGTATACGAGAATGTAAAAAGTTTGCTGAAGCTTTTAGCATGCTGGAAATAGAACGTTGACAGATTTACCTTAGTAATCATAAAGGAATAGGACATCCCCTCTCCATTTTTTTGCTTTTGTTTAGTTCTTTTCAACAATACTTCTTATATTGCAAAAATCGTTTAGTGGAAGTAGAAAAGCAGAATAAATGCAATTCATTTCTGGCCAGTTAGCAGTGTGTAGATTTACTCATCAATTCGTCACTTCAAAAAATTGTGTAAAAAGAGCTAAGTGCTCAGGGTCTCTCTCACCTTACACCCATTTCTGGTCGCCAACCCAAGGCTTCCAAGTAAGACACAAATGCTTATCTGTCTTTCTTAGTTATAAAGGAAATTACTCTTCCCCAACTGAATAAATTGCCTTGTAACTTTTACACTTTCAGCTGGGAGGGCATCATATTACTCAACTGCATGCTGGCCCTCTCTGTCTCTCTCTCACCCTTTGCTTTCCTCCTCGCTGCAGTGGAATATCTTAACCCACAAATTAGTGTGGTGGGGTCCATGCGAGCATCTAACATGAAAACCGATGTTTGTATTTGCCAAAAACATTGAGATTATAAGTATGCATATTTTGTTACCTCCATTTCTGATTGTTTAAATATTCATCCATCCATCCTTTATCCAACCCGCTATATCCTAACTACAGCGTCATGGGGGTCTGCTGGAGCCAATCCCAGCCAACACAGGGTGCAAGGCAGGAAACAAACCCCGGGCAGGGCGCCAGCCCACCGCAGGGACAATTTAGGATCGCCAATGCACCTATCCTGCATGTCTTTGGACTCTGAGAGGAACATGCAAGCTCCACGCAGGGAAGACCCAGGAAGCGAACCCAGGTCTCCTAACTGCGAGGCAGCAGCGCCACCACTGCGCCACCGTGCTGCCCCTTGTTTAAATATGTAGTCAGGAATATTTGTTTTTGATCTAACAAGTTTTTCAATTTCCAATTCCAAGTATATCAGTTTTTATTAATACAAATATTTACAGTCATGTGAAAAAGAAAGTACACCCTCTTACAGTTCTCTGATTTTACGTATCTGTGTCCTTACCAGGTTTCTAAAATGATTTAAATCTCGCCTCAGATGTAAACCAACACACAATAGATTCCACTGTGTCATTATTTTTTTTAACAAAAATGAAGCCAAAACGGAGAAACCATGTTTTAAAAACTAAGTACACCCTATGATTTAGCAACGTTTTCTGCCTGATTTTATCAGCCTCTCTCATCATTGTGGAGGAATTTTGTCCCATTCTGCTTTACATCGTCCCTTCAGTTCATTTCTGCACAGCTCTCTTAAGGTCCCGCCACAGCATTTCAATCAAGTAGAGGTTTGGATTTTGACTTGGCCATTGCATCACCTCGATTGTTTTCTTTTTCAGTGATTCTGTTCTAGATTTACTAGTGTGATTGGGATCATTGTCCTATTGCATTTACTATTCGGTTGACGCCTTTATCTAAAGTGAATTACAGCATTTATGATACGATTGCTTACATTTCCAGTTGAAGCACAGGCAGGTCAAGTCACTTGCTCAGGGTCACGCAGTGTCAGTGGCAGGATTTGAACCCACAACCTCAGGGTTTGAAGTCCAAAGCCTTGACCACTACACCACACTGCCTGCAAAACCTTAACCACTACACCACACGGCCTCTCGTGTTGCATGACTTCATTTTGGCCATGCTTTAGCTGTTGGACAGATGGCCAACTTGAGTCTAAGCTTGACTGTAGAATACTTTGGTATAGAAAGGAGTTTATGGTTGATTCAATGACTTCAAGGTGCCCGTGGTTACAAAACAAGCCCAAATCTTCACCCTTCCACCACCGTGCCTGACAGTTGGTATGAGGTGTTTGTGCTGATATGTTGTTTTTGGTTTTCACCAAACATGGCGCTGTGCAGATATCTCCACTTCGATGTTGTCTGTCCAAAGGACATTGTTCCAGAGATCTTGTGGGTTTTTCAGATGCAACTTTGCAAACCTAAGCTGTGCTGCCATGTTCTTTTTAGAGAGAAGAGGCATTCTCCTGGCAGCCCTTTCAAACAAGCACTACTTGTTCAGTCTTCTTCTAATTGTATTGTCATGAACATTTAACAATGTGACTGAGGTCTGTAGATTCTGAGTTGAAGCTTTTGGTTTTTTTTTTTTTGTTGTTTTTTTTTTTTTTGCAGTTTCCCTGAGCATTACATGGTCTGACCTTGGGGTAAATTTGCTAGTACATCCACTCCTGGGAGGATTGGCAACTGTCTAGACTGTCTTCTACTTGTGAATAGTCTTTCTCACTGTAGAATGATGGATTAATAAAGTATCTATCTATCTATCTATCTATCTATCTATCTATCTATCTATCTATCTATCTATCTATCTATCTATCTATCTATCTATCTATCTATCTATCTATCTATCTATCTATCTATCTATCTATCTATCTATCTACTTCAATTTTTTTGGAAATGGCCTTGTAACCCTTCCCAGACTGATGGGCAGCAACAGTTGTTTCTCTAAGATCATTGCTGATGTCTTTCCTCCTTGACATTGTGTTGACACACACCTGAATGTTTCAGAGCAGCAGAATGTCTGCTTCTATTGAGGTGGTCACACTTGCTGATGATCAGTTAACTGAGGGCATTTGATTAGCAGCACCTGGCTGCTACATACCCTCTTCATTAATGGAAGCAGTAAGGGTGGACTTCATTTTTCACACACTGCTTCCTCATTTTGGCTTAGTTTTTGTGAAATAAATAATGACACGGTGTAATATGTCATGGGTTGTTGCACATCCTTGGCCGTATTTTGCTAATTTTAAGACCTGCTAAGAACCAGATGATTTTTATTATGTTCTGATATGTGTGTAAAACCTTAGAATTGAAAGAGGGTGTACTTTCTTTTTCACATGACTGTGTTAATATGTGCAGTGGAGAAAAATAATAATTGAATGTGTCAACGTTTTTCTCAGTAAGTGTATTTCTAATGGGGCTATTGACATGAAATTTACACCAGATGTCAGTAGCAACCCAAGTAATCTACACATACAAAGAAGTCAAAGCAAATAAGTCCATAAATTAAGTTATGTGTAATAAAGTGGAAAAAGTATTGAACACATGAAGAAAAGGAGGTGCAGAAAGTCATGGAAAGCCAAGAAACCTGCTGACATCTGTGAGTATTTAGAAAACAGTCCTGATAGCCCCCTATCAGTGCAAATGAATATCAGCTGCTTTAGTCCTCATTGATGACCTAAGGTGTCGCACAAGAAGCATCTCATGATTGGTAAAAGCACAGAGCTCTCTCAAGACCTTCACAACCTTATTGTTGCCAAACACATTGATGGCATTGGTGACAGACATATTTGTAAACTTCTGAATGCTCCAGTAAGCACTGTTGGGGCCGTAATCCAGTAGTGGAAAGAACATCATACAATACAATACAATACAGTTTATGTTTGTATTGCCCAAAATCACACAGGAAGTGCCGCAATGGGCTTTACCAGGCCCTGCCTCTTGACAGCCCCCCAGCCTTGACTCTCTGAGAAGACAAGAAAAACTCCCAAAAAAAACCTTGTAGGGAAAAATGGAATAAACCTCAGGAAAGGCAGTTCAAAGAGAGACCCCTTTCCAGGTAGGTTGGGCTTGCAGTGGGTGTCAAAAGAAGGGGGTCACTAAAATACAATACACAGAACAGAACAAATCCTTAATACAGCATAAAAATAAAAAATTTAGAAGTACAGAGCAGACTTTAACAGTAGATGATATCACATAATAAGATTTGGATATTTTTAGAGTCCTGGAGACCTCATCCATCAAGCTGCCTACCCCATTTGGCCATTCCATGGCTGAAACAGTGCTGGGCCGGCCAATCCAATGAAAGGACCCCTCTTTTCCATGATTCCTGCGATCCTCCATCAGGGATGACTTTACCATAGGCTGGCAAACAACTTGGCAGGTGGGCCGTGGCACAAATAAACTGTGAATTTCCCCTTGGGATTAATAAAGTGTGTGTGTGTGTCTGTCTGTCTACCTATTATATAGTGCCTTTCATATCTATCTATCTATCTAAACTGGCCATGACCACGTGCACCTCTCAAAATTTCTGATGGAGGAGTCAAAAGAATAATCAGAAAAGTTGTCCAAGAGCCAATGACCACTTGTGGAGAGCTTCAGAAACACCTGGAATTAGCAGGTCCAGTTGTTTCAAAGAAAGCGATAAGTAATGCACTCCACTGTCATGGCCTCTATGCACGCTTACCAGTCAAGACTCCACTGTTGAAGCTTGTGTAAAGTTTGCTGCCCAACATTTGGACCAGCCAATGAAATACTGGGAAAGTAGAGTCTGGTCAGATAAGACCAAAATTGACCTCTTTGGGTGTCATTGGACACACCATGTTAAGAGGAGAAATGGCACTGCACATCACCCCAAAAACACTAACAGTAAAGTCTGGAGGTGGGAACATCATGGTGTGGGGCTGTTTGTCAGCATATGGTACTGGCAGACTTCATAGAGCTGAAGGAAGGATAAATGGAGAAATGTAGCGGGACATTTTTGATTAGAGTCTGCTGCTATCTACCAGGATGCTGAAGATGAAATGAGGGTGGACATTTCAGCAAGACAAGGATCCCAAACACACAGCCCAGGAAACTCTCAATTGGTTTCAAGAAAGAAAATAAAGCTGCTTGAATGGTCGAGTCAATCACCCGACTTGAATCCAGTTGAAAATCTATGGAAAGAACTGAAGATTAGAGTTCATAGAAGAGGCTCCCCAGAACCTTCAAGATTTGAAGACAGTTTCTGTGGAAGAATGGACCAAAATGACACCTGAGCAATGCATGCGACTAGTTTCTCTGTACAGAAGGTGTCTTGAAGCTGTCATTACCAACAAAGGCTTTACTTATATAAATTTCGGTAAGTGTGTTCAAAACTTATTCCCTGCGTCATTCCACTTTATTACACACTAGCTGTGTGAGCCCATTGTGTAAAATGCCCGGGATCCTAGAAACTATTGAAGTCGTCAGAAAAAAACCTGAAATATAGAGACGTCAGGCAATTGAAAGGAACTACTCTGGGCATCTCTATCCTAGGAGGATTCATTTTGCCGACATGCTCGCCTCACTTGTGTATTAGCGGCGGGAGGAAAAGTAAAAGATATATTGATTTGCCGATGTTAGCTGCAAATTTGTCTTTCTTCTGAGGTTTTGTTTTGCTGGTGTGCTCGCCTCGCTTGTGTTATTAGCGGCTAAGCGGGTTTTCTGTTTCCTTGGAGGAGGAGCCTTTACCCTCTCACTCTCACACATTTCCATGTGTAGACTTTTATATATAAGATAATTTATGGACTTGTTTGTTTTGATTTCTTTGTATGTGTGGATTACTTGAGTTGTTACCAACATCTGGTGTAAATTTCATGTCAATAGCCCCATTAGAAATATATTTACTGAGGAAAACGTTGATGTGTTTAATACTTATTTTCCCCGCTGTATATACTGTAGTCATTTGTAACACTAGCATTAATGTGAAAGCTTTATAATAAATATTGTCTTGCAGGTCTAAAGATGCTGACCAATCAGAAGAGAGGAGACTATTATGGAGTTGTGGCCACCTGGCCAATGAAACGTCGACGGCAGCTGGGCGTGCACCTGCTGTATAGAGCTATGCAGATCTTCATGGCTGAAGGAGAGCGACAGCTGCGTCCAGCAGATATACGACAGTGAATTCAGCTCTGGTTCTATTCTCAGGATTTGTAGTGGTATACTGTGTATATATTTATTTGTTTTTACAACTGGATTTTCAATCCTGGGCCAACTTCTTTTGGGCAAGGATTGTTTTTTAATAGAATGCTTTTTTTTTTTCTTTCATGGGAAAGAAAGAGACACTAATTTTTTTGTTTTCTTGGTATTCAGCCTTTTGGATGTAACATTAGAACAGTCTGTTTCCTTCATGTGGATCCCCACCATATTGTAAGACTGAGTGGTTAGAAGACAAAGTGAAGGCTTGCAGGGCATCCTAAGGTATGGAGACGCCTTACAGAAATAGTTCATCACAAAGCATCACGTGACCTCATTTTTGGAGCTCATGTTGTAATTGACTGTGGTTCATCTAGAACTTTGGAATCCATTCAGATTTTTTTATGCACCTTAACTCTTCGGGAGAATACTTTTTAGCATTGCTATGAACTTAATTTTTTCAGTCTTACAGTTGTGGAAGAAAGTGTTTGTTTTATTCAACAAGTTTTACATGGACTCGGTTGTAAATGTCATTTTCACAATTTCCTTTGGGGTTACTTAAACTGAATTTCTGGATTATCGCTGTCTCTGTCAAGAATCAGTTGTCATTTATTTTTGCCACAAGAAATATTTTCTCACTATTTTCACTTGTGATTAGGTTGTCAAAAATAGACTCTTAACTTTAACAAAATTATGAACTTTAAAAATCAAATAAAACAAAACAGATTTAACAAGACATGGTGTGCCTGTTCACAAAACAGAGACCAGTTAGAACTGATAAATATACATTTCTTTTTGTGTCTTTCTGGAATCATTTGTTTTTAATTGTCCAGGAACACCAGTGGTGGCCAAAATGTGGAAACATCAATAGGAAGCTGCTTAATAAGGTGTTATAGCATAATGGAGCAGACAGACTCTTACAATCACCATGTCTTGTTGATGGAAGTAGTAAGCACTGTCTTGGACTTCATTCCATAATCTGTTATAAAAGTTTGATTGAAGTTTCATCTTGACAACAGAGAAGACAGACCCATTCCTTAAAGTACAACATAGGACCTTGAAATACCAGCTGTGGACTGCTGCAGACTGGACAAAGTCTCTTCTTCATGGTAGAAACAGATCATTGCTTTTTTGTGACCACTGTTAAGATGTGGTGCTGTGAGGGGCCTATCACACAAGCTGGTGACCCTCAAAAACAAGTCTTCTGATTGGGTTGTGACTTTTGGTCTGCCAGATCTCTTCCTATCAGAGTTTATTCCAGTTTCTAGTTGCCTTTGGACTTTGTGGGACACCACTGGACTCACTAATACTTTGATATATAGATAGATAGATAGATAGATACAGTACAGGTCAAAGGTTTGGACACACCTCGTCATTCAATGTGTTTTCTTTATTTTCATGACCATTTCCAGCACTCTATCACTCTTCTTCTCGGTCAAATAGCCCTTACACAGCCTGGAGGTGTGTTTGGGGTCGTTGTCCTGTTGAAAAATAAATGATCGTCCAACTAACCTGACTTCTGCACAACACAACTGCTGGTCCCAACCCTGTTGATAAAGCAAGAAATTCCACTAAATAACCCTGATAAGGCACACCTGTGAAGTGAAAACCATTTCAGGTGACTACCTGTTGAAGCTCATCGAGAGAATGCCAAGAGTGTGCAAAGCAGCAATCAGAGCAAAGGGTGGCAATTTTGAAGAAACTAGAATATAAAACATGTTTTCAGTTATTTCACCTTTTTTTGTTAAGTACATAACTCCACATGTGTTCATTCATAGTTTTGATGCCTTCAGTGAGAATCTACCAATGTAAATGGTCATGAAAATAAAGAAAACGCATTGAATGAGGAGGTGTGTCCAAACTTTTGGCCTGTACTGTATGTGTATATATATATATATATATATATATCTATATAGATATATAGATATATATATATATATATATATATATATATATAGATTTGTTTTGCAATTTCTCTAAATGAAAGGACTACGCGTGTAAAACTCTGTCTCATTTCTTTTGTTAATTGCAGTTTCTTGCAATGATCACTGGAATATTGTCCAAGTAGTACATCCGAGAGTGTAATAATTCGGTCTGTTTCAACTCTACTTTAAGGCAGACAGACGAATATTAAGCAATCAACAGAAGTTGGGACACCTGTGCAAATTGTTTGCTTCAACTTGAAAGGCTTCATTTAGTTCCATTGCTGCAGAACATTTGTAAGGTGTAACCTGTTAGTTGTTGCCTGAAGGAGGCCCATTTGTAATATTCTGAAAATTCTTTTATTTTTCAGTTTTTGCTAACCTAAACTTTAATTTAAACCTTTGGCACTTTACTGCTTACCTTTTCACCATTTTAGGTCATTCATTGCATTTCAGCTGATTAAATTTGAAGAAAAACTGGAAAAACTGAGGTGTTGTAAAACTTTTGACCGGTATGTATAAAAGATGAGCATACTTGCATTAAAAACAACCAAGCTGTTAGTCCACAGTGAAGTGTTGATCACTAATTGTGTGTGTCTGTGTGTTTTTTAATTAACTCCGACTGTGCATTTTTTGAAATGGTGAAGCAAAACAAGTTTACTACAGGACTATTACTAAGAGGAAAACAAAAATTGCTAAAAAAAAAAAAAAAGTGTAATTGTCCATTAGGATCAGTAGGGGATGGGGAGGGCAACATCCCAAACTCCTGACACAACCACCATGACACCAGTGGCAGGTGCACACAATTGATTTATTTTAAGAATACCTTTGTAATACAGTCTTTCTCTATCAAATACAAAGAACTTTCTTTCTTTCTTTTGCCAGAGTGGTGAGTGAGTGGAGCTCTGTGAGAGTTGGAGAGTTGAAGGTTTGTGATTTTACAGTTTTTTCCTGTTTTTTTTTTTTTTTGTTCTTAATTGATATTCTGTTTCTGTTTATTTTGTGTTGAGTGGTTTATTCTGAGGAAGAACAGAATATTCGGAAAGCTCACCCGGCAACATGGAGTGAAGCTAATGCCAGAAGCGACCTGTTCTCAAGAAGAATATATGTTAGCTATGGGGAATGTGATAGGCTGTGATGATTTATTTTCTCTTTCTTTCTTTCTTTCTTTCTTTCTTTCTTTCTTTCTTTCTTTCTTTCTTTCTTTCAGCTCCACTCCTCCTCTTGTCCTTCTTCTACCCGACTCCAACTCACCTGGATGAGGTTTAGTGGCTTCGACCAGTGAGTACTTCTGGTGCTGAGGCACAACCCTTTGGAAGCCAAACAAAGCAGGGGTCATCGATTCCAGTCGTACCCACGTAGCCTGACAGGACTTGTCCCTATGGAACTATGGGTGTCCGTTTGACAGTTTGTACTGTGTAAAAAAAATTACGAGCAGGCCATTGTTTTAGAAATGCAGCTGCTTAAGATTTCAACCTTGAGAGATGGTTGTATCAATGAATAAGAATTGGTTAAACAATGGGGAACACCTGCACAGGCTGTGGCTGTGAAGTAATGATGTCCAGTTTCGGTCAAGCGATGGACATTCGGTAATGGTGGGAAGAGCTGGAAGGAGGTGAGTGTTTTGCATCAATGGTAAGATATGTAATATAAACTGATGCGTGTCCCGTTTTGTGCACTTGCACCATTTGTTACATTGCTGTGTAATAAAGATTTTTTTTGCTGCACTTAAATCTTGGCTCCAAGACTGCCCCGTTTCAAGAGAGCATCTTCTGCTTGTCTCCCATATGAGACAGGACGAAGATCTCTGCCCTCCCATCCAGGTTCAAGATCCTTGCCCCATCCCAGCTGGGATGCCCGTCCATGCACACTGTCCATCACACCATTTGATGCAACGCCAGAGATCTAATCGAGCGGCTCTCGTCCACTTGACTTGACAGCACCTTTTTAGTTGCCATTGCTGCTCTTTACAACTATACAGACAAAGAGGACACAGAGGATGAGAATATAGACGTTTATTTTAACTGCAGGTAATGGCACTATTGCACATGACAAGTTGTCAACTGTTGGGAAATTCCAGCTGAGCTGATCTATGACAAAAGACTTGCAGGCTTTCTTTAATTATTTTACTTAATGAATTACTGTTAACAGCAAATACACATTTCTACCACATGGGGGTGTACAGTGGCAATTGGACATGTGGACATTTTGCACAGGTTGTAGAAACATAAATGAGCTGTGCATGAGTGAATCCTTGAAATCTTTAGGTAGTTGGAGGAAGTTCTCCCGTTTGCTAATGTTGTCTTTCGTTGATTTTGCTTTTCATGGAACATCACCCGTAAAAGCCAGAGCAGACTCTGGTTACACTTTGTGTACAAAATAACTTTTGGTTTCATTGATCATCGTTGCTATCATCATCATCTGAAAAGCTGCAGTCCCTTTTCTGCATGCAACTGGCTGTTGTGTCGCATTCAACGTCACAGTCTGATATAATCCAGAAGGCCTTCTTAGAAATGGTAGTGTGAATTTCTAGATTATTGTTCATGAGCATCTCTTGGTCGATTATTAACAGCTAGATGGATGAGATTTTGGGCAAATGTGCTTAACCAATAGATTCCGAGACTCGATTGTTTTTTTGTTTCTACAATTTTATTTTATGTAACGCAGCCAGAAAATGTTTGGTGTCATACTGGTAGCATTTTTTCTGTAGGACTACAATTTTAGGAAACTAAAAGAGAAAAATAGAATTGAATTCCTCAGTTCATAGTGCTATAAATTCGATGGGCATGTACAGAGTACAGTGAAATTTAACTTTGCAGAAAATTATTTTGATCCAATTTTATGAACTTTCCATTTGGAAAAAAATAAAAGATGATCCCAATCCACTGTCAATTATAAATTGCATTTTCCAGTTTCTTGCATTTTTGCCAGAGGATCACCTTCCAAGTTCGTCTAAAGTTAAGTAGTACCACCCCAGGACGAGAGGGGGCGCTGTCACTAACATTCCTTTTTTTTTTTTCCCCCCCTCACAGCCCTGCCCATTGAGGGCACCAAAGCAAAGGAAGCTCCGCCTTTTCCAGCCGGCCTGATCTAAAAAGAGAATATTCCTGGAAGGCGGCCTCTCATTTCAGTGCTGACCTACGCCAGAGTCGGTAACTTGTTGTTCCAGAGTGATTGTATTTTTCTAAAATGTGCATATCTTTCATTAATATTCTTTGTTCCAAATAAACAGGGTTTTTCCTCCAGTTGGCACCCTAAGCATTTGCCTTTGCCCCACCATGCCACGAAACAATTTTAAGTATCCATCTCTCGATTGTGGATGTGATGGTTTCTTGTGTATTTCTCCGTCTCTGTTTCCTTTAGAAGCAAAAGCTGCCTTGTTGGAATAAGTTCTCTTAAATTGCGGCATTTTAAGTAACCGAAAATATAGAGATACAGTGGTGTGAAAAACTATTTGCCCCCTTCCTGATTTCTTATTCTTTTGCATGTTTGTCACACAAAATGTTTCTGATCATCAAACACATTTAACCATTAGTCAAATATAACACAAGTAAACACAAAATGCAGTTTTTAAATGATGGTTTTATTATTTAGGGAGAAAAAAAAATCCAAACCTACATGGCCCTGTGTGAAAAAGTAATTGCCCCCTTGTTAAACAATAACTTAACTGTGGTGTATCACACCTGAGTTCAATTTCCGTAGCCACCCCCAGGCCTGATTACTGCCACACCTGTTTCAATCAAGAAATCACTTCAATAGGAGCTGCCTGACACAGAGAAGTAGACCAAAAGCACCTCAAAAGCTAGACATCATGCCAAGATCCAAAGAAATTCAGGAACAAATGAGAACAGAAGTAATTGAGATCTATCAGTCTGGTAAAGGTTATAAAGCCATTTCTAAAGCTTTGGGACTCCAGCGAACCACAGTGAGAGCCATTATCCACAAATGGCAAAAACATGGAACAGTGGTGAACCTTCCCAGGAGTGGCCGGCCGACCAAAATTACCCCAAGAGCGCAGAGGCGACTCATCCGAGAGGTCACAAAAGACCCCAGGACAACGTCTAAAGAACTGCAGACCTCACTTGCCTCAATTAAGGTCAGTGTTCACGACTCCACCATAAGAAAGAGACTGGGCCAAAACGGCCTGCATGGCAGATTTCCAAGACGCAAACCACTGTTAAGCAAAAAGAACATTAGGGCTCGTCTCAATTTTGCTAAGAAACATCTCAATGATTGCCAAGACTTTTGGGAAAATACCTTGTGGACTGATGAGACAAAAGTTGAACTTTTGGAAGGCAAATGTCCGTTACATCTGGTGTAAAAGGAACACAGCATTTCAGAAAAAGAACATCATACCAACAGTAAAATATGGTGGTGGTAGTGTGATGGTCTGGGGTTGTTTTGCTGCTTCAGGACCTGGAAGGCTTGCTGTGATAGATGGAACCATGAATTCTACTGTCTACCAAAAATCCTGAAGGAGAATGTCCGGCCATCTGTTCGTCAACTCAAGCTGAAGCGATCTTGGGTGCTGCAACAGGACAATGACCCAAAACACACCAGCAAATCCACCTCTGAATGGCTGAAGAAAAACAAAATGAAGACTTTGGAGTGGCCTAGTCAAAGTCCTGACCTGAATCCAATTGAGATGCTATGGCATGACCTTAAAAAAGCGGTTCATGCTAGAAAACCCTCAAATAAAGCTGAATTACAACAATTCTGCAAAGATGAGTGGGCCAAAATTCCTCCAGAGCGCTGTAAAAGACTCATTGCAAGTTATCGCAAACGCTTGATTGCAGTTATTACTGCTAAGGGTGGCCCAACCAGTTATTAGTTTCAGGGGGCAATTACTTTTTCACACAGGGCCATGTAGGTTTGGATTTTTTCTCCCTAAATAATAAAAACCATCATTTAAAAACTGCATTTTGTGTTTACTTGTGTTATATTTGACTAATGGTTAAATGGGTTTGATGATCAGAAACATTTTGTGTGACAAACATGCAAAAGAATAAGAAATCAGGAAGGGGGCAAATAGTTTTTCACACCACTGTATGATATTAAAAGGCAATATCCCTCCCATAGTGATTACGGCGGTACAAACAAAGAATCGCATGAGAGAATTATACTTTGCTTTCTTTAATGACAATTTTACGCAGTATAACAGACGAAAGGAAGCTTATAGCAGACATTACCAAGGTCGGATCTTGATCTATAGAGTCTGCCATGTTTTCGTCACTACGCTGAAAGGATTTTTGGGACGAATGACGATATCATCCGGCCGTCAGCTCAAAGGGTTTGGCAGCAGTTCAAGACTTATATACCGGTTTCTCCACGTGCTGGTTGGTCTTCTATGGTCTCCAAAACAGTAAAAAACTCAAACCCCACCTCCAACAAGAGTAGCACAATGGTCACACTGCAGTTTGTCTCATTCTCCAAACTGCTAGGCCAATGGTTTCTAAATGCAGCCTAGCCCCTGTGTACCATACTTGGTCTGCCTGTATGAATGAATCCATAACAGTGTGCACAGAGACAGTGACATTAAACTTAATATTATAACAAAGTGATTATAACAGTCAGTAAATTTCTCTAATTTCAATTAAAAAGTATATGCCCTTTTCTAACTCTGACTACTTGGGTATAAAGAAAATAAAAACAATCTTATTAATTTCAGAGAAGTTCATGGGTTACTTTTAATTCTCCAAATTTCTTCCCACAGGTGTGCATTTTAAGTTTAAGTTGATTGGTGCCGCATGTATGTATGATACCACAGTCACATGACAGTGAGCTGGAGCTCTAAACGTGCCCAGCGTAGCTATGTGTGAGCATGTGAATGTGCCCTGCAGTTGGTAGGATTGGCTTCTGTGTTGTACGCGACGCTAATGGGAGTAGGTGTTTGCCTCCATGCCACTCTGCAATGGAATAAGCAAGTTGAAAAACAAAAAAGATAAAATGTAGTGCTGTGCAAAAGTATTCATCCCCCTCGGTGTATGTCCTGTTTTGCTGCATTACAACCTGGTATTAAAATGGAATTTTTTTTTGGGGGGGGGACAAACACTGAGGGGCACTTTCACAAGGCACTGTTCAGTGTCGGGCTCCCGAGTGTCTTCATAAAGCATTGAACCGCACACTATAATTTTGCCGATGTAATCGCATCGCCGGCTGCTGCTCCTATTAAAGATATGCGTTATTCAAATAAGAAAAGACTTTGGATCAACATGTCGGCCTCATAAATGTATCAAAACATTTTCCCGAGCTTAACAAAGCCAACACATTTTACACTGCACAAGTTAATAAGGCAGGTCAACAGTTATTTGATTGTATCAAGAACAACATGGGGCATTGGTAAGGCAAAGAGAAAAATCAAAGTCCGAACCCAACTAAAGACCCAAGGTTGTGACTTGGGCACTCGCAGACCTCCACCTCTAGCACTGCAGATTATGACCACCCAGTTCATAAACGGTGTGATATTATGACAGAACACATTGGCACCTATGATAGAGTTTTAGTTTTTAAAACATTGTTCTTACTCTTTTGTACATTGGTTTTAGAGTATATAGTCTCAGTTGAATGTAAGTATTCTTATATTAACTTAAATATATATTAGTTGTTTTTTTGGTCATATATATACATATATATTTATATAAAAGTCTCTTTTTTTCTCAGCAGATGATAAATCCACCAGTGAATCTCAGCATTCTCACAAATAAAGAGTAATAAGGACCTTGGTGGGGAAAAAGATGAATGGCTAATTTCCCAGCATTCCACCCCTTGGTCATCGAATGAACAATCGGTGGGTTCATCCGAGTCATGGATTAAATTTAGAGAAAAACAAAAAGTTTGACGTAATCATTGCACATGTTTTGTTTTTGATTGTCAGGAATTTGAGACGAGGAATTGAGGATAAAAAGCCCAGGAAGAGGAAGAGGAAGAGGTGGGGGATTCTTCTTTTGAATCTCTCTGTCATGACAGGAGATAGCAGATGGGTGTTGTACCCCACTAAGCGTCCAGCTGTCCAATCCCAGGACTCTACGTATAAGGCAGGTGCAGATTGGCTTACTTATTTTTATTTTTTTTTTTTTGACAAAAGATCTGCTAATTTGAAACTGTCATTTTTGGCTCGCTGTCCCACTATTAGACAAGAATGGACGATATGGTAAAAGGATCATTCATTGCTACGTCAAAAGAAATTGTATGTGAAAGTAAAATCTTTATCCTCTTTTACATTCTTGCTAACAGTGCTGTGTGCCTCGCTGTCCTACTGCTCTGATTTATAGGCAATGCCCAACATGCATGCCAACCAAATGAAAATGTCCTTCCACAACCCTGTCAGTACCTCCAAAACTTTTAAGCATAGAGTGTGGTAACAGATCAAATTTACCAGGCCCTATCAACCTGTGGCTTTCTTCTCGCCACGTCTTTAAAATGAGAGATTGACCGTAGGAAGACATTAAGTTAACACTGCGGAGTGTCTTGCAATAAGTGAACAAACTTGGTAGAAATGAATTAAACCATCTTGTTTTAGCTGCCTCAACTTAGCTACTTGCACCATTCACGTTCCTTTTCTCCTTCCCTCTCTTGGACGTAGCAAGAGACAGTCGACCCCAGTCCAACTCCGAATCTGAGGCCCCCCACAGTGCCACTAAAAACAGCTTTCAGCAGGTAGGCAGGCATTCCTGCCGCAGACAGCCGTCAAACCGTAGCCCCCTTGTATTTTTATGCACAGTTACACATCTGGTTATTTGTTCTCCGGCTCTTTTCCTGGTGTTCTGTCTTGGGTGCAGGGGGCCTTATTGCTGGTAGAAGGATCGCCATGAGAAGAAAGATCCGGTTCCCACAAGAAGAATTCGTGCAGGAGGGTGTTTACTGTCTCGGGGCACTCCATCATTACCATGTGGCTGCCTTCGTCGATCACCTTCAGGAATGCAATCAGTAAGATCTGAAAAGAGAGCATTTCAAACAGGTGAGTCCGTTGCAAGGCAAACGTTCAACAGCCCGACATTCCAACCCTTTTCCAATACTCCTGTCCTGTAGTGCTGTGGTTTGTTCAATGGGTGGCATGTAAACTAGAGGCAACTGCCAAGGACTTCAGATTGGTACATCATTTCATACACATAGAGATGTTTCTTTCACAATTACAGTATTTTGACAGAAGTATCCATATATGAGGTGAGACACAAAAATAACCGGACTGGGCTTGGGGCTTTCCTGGAAAACCATATGGAGGTTGGCTGGATGTGAATCCTAGAACTATATACTGTAGATAGATAGATAGATAGATAGATCCCCTCCTACACCCTAGAACTATATAGATAGATAGATCGATCCCCTCCTACACCCTAGAACTATATAGATAGATAGATAGATCCCCTCCTACACCCTAGAACTTTATAGATAGATAGATAGATAGATAGATCGATCCCCTCCTACACCCTAGAACTATATAGATAGATAGATAGATAGATCCCCTCCTACACGCTCTCGCAAACCATCGACCGGCTACATATATCCTGTGAATAGCCCAGTCAGTATTTGCATAATCTACACGAGATGCCACTATAATGTCGGGAGAAAATACCGAACAACGAATCAACATCAACTTTTTTGTGAAATTTAGCAAAACGGCCACAGAAACTTATGAAATGATAAAAACAGTGTACAGTGATAACAGTTTGTCTCGCACACAAGTTTTTGAGTGGCACACACGTTTCAAGGAAGGACGAGAAAATGTGGAGAAGGGGAGGGTGGGTGCTTCGATCTGCGCCACCACCACCTAATCAAAGCACCATGATGTCCCTACATTGATGGATTAAAGGCCAGAAGTCCACATGACCGTCACCGTCAAGTCCTTCCATGAGAACCCTGAATACCATGAGGACTGATGGAGGTCATTGATGTTAGGTAGAATGCCCAGAGGGGGCTGGGTGGTCTCGTGGCTTCTGAACCCCTGCAGATTTTTTTTTTTTTTTTCCAGCTGTCTGGAGTTTTTTTGTTTTTTCTGTCCTCCCTGGCCATCGGACCTTACTTTTATTCTATGTTGATTAGTGTTTTCTGATTTTAATTACTTTGTTTTTTTTCCTCCTCCTTCAAGATCACGTAAAGCACTATGAGCTACATTATTTGTATGAAAATGTACTACATAAATAAATGTTGTTGTTGTTGTTGTTCACCAAGACAACGCTCCCGCGCAAAATACTTTTTTTGTAAAGCGATTTTTGACTGTCAAAAACATTCCTGTCCTCGATCATCCATCCACTCGGGTCCTCAACAATGGGGATCCTGTGAGCCAGATCACTCTCAGGAAATCACCCCACATGGCCGTAGTGCCGTAACTGACACTCCCTCACAATGCACGTAATGTGCCTCATTCATGACTCCATGAGTAACACAAAGTCAAATCAGCGGGACCCAAGGATTCTCTGAAGAGACACAGTACTGAAGGGGTACAGTCTTCGATTCAGCTCACTGTATAGCATTCATGTCTCGCAACCATATTGCAAGATAGGAAGCACCAGGACTCTAAATCATCATCTCATCATCTAGTCCTTCCGTGAAAACCCTAAATCCAAAGAGGACTGTTTCATTTATGTTAGGTAGAAAGCCCAGAGGGGACTGGGCGGTCTCATGGTTTGGAATCCCTACAGATTTTATTTTTTCTCCAGCCGTCTGGAGTTTTTTTGTTTGTTTTTTCTGTCCCCCCTGGCCATTGGACCTTACTCTTATTCTATGTTAATTAATGTTGACTTATTTTGTTTTCTTATTGTGTCTTTTATTTTTCTATTCTTTATTATGTAAAGCACTTTGAGCTACTTTTTGTATGAAAATGTGCTATAGAAGTAAATGTTGTTGTTGTAAAGACTTGGACCTTCGCCCTTTTGCAGGGATATTGGGAGTGTCACACACCCCTTTCCAGCGTCCTCATGACCCCATGACCTCCCATGTTCTCCCAATCTGTCTACTGACGTCATATGAAGAGTCACCAGAGACATGAGTATCACTGCCGAAATAAGTAAACCCCTCAACGAGGTCGACACTCTCTCTGCACAGACACACTGCTGATGGCCGTGCCCAAGAGGTCATTAAAGGCCTGGATCTTGGTTTTTATCAGGACACTCACAAGGCCAGACAGTAATAGGAATAATAATAGCAGCTTACTACTCAAAATGGGTAAAGCCCAGACTCAAACCCGTAACCTCGATTACTAGGCAGCAGTTCTTACTTCTGCACCAGCCAAGCCGACAGATCAAGTTTGTGTCGATTGATATTTGGGCTTGGGGTTTTTACTCATTGATAGCAACGTGTAAATTGAATGATTTGTTTTTGTTTGGTTATATTCTTGAATAGAAGAGCACTTGTTTTGTTATACCTTTTTGTGAAAGTGTTTATTTGATATTTGGACTTCAGTCTTCACACATTATACACTTCACGTCAGAATTTTGTCATTATTACTATAACATGACCAAAGTTTCTGTTTTACTTATGTGTTCAACATTTCTTGCCTTGCATTTCCTATCACCCTACATTTATTCAGATCGCTGTAGACACGGAACACGCATGAAATGTATATATTGCAAATAACGATCTACAGTTAGGTCCATAAATATTTGGACAGAGACAACTTTTTTCTAATTTTGGTTCTGTACATTACCTTAATGAAAGGATTATGTAAAAAAATGCTTTAGTTACCTCACATTTTTATGCAATCATTTTGTTCAACCCACTGACTTAAAGCTGAAAGTCTGCACTTCAACTGCATCTGAGTTGTTTCATTTAAAATTCATTGTGGTAATGTACAGAACCTGGTTTACTTATTATTGTCACCTTAAACTTCATTAATTCCGTCAGTGTTGCCTCTGGAAGATTCTACATATCAACTGGAAGAATCACGTCACCGCTACCAGCATGTTCACCAGAATTAAGCCTTGAACCCACTGGATGGTCCACTGTGTAAGAATGCCCTACTTTCACCACCCCATACAAGTCTTCTACTCCTAGCAAAGCCAAGGACACAGGGAGGGGTGCAAACTGACCATCAGTGCCAACACTACAAAAGGCCAGGTCAACATCACTATGGTCAACCCTATGGCACCACATGTTTCATCAAGCTGCATTTCACAAGAAGGACAAATGAATGATAGAAGGTGAGGAAGGAGAAAGGAGGTTTGTGGAAGCCACACTCAAATGGAACTTCAGGCCATCATTATCTGTAAAAGTCCTTAGTCATCCCAGGTCAAAAATACTTACACAATGGTAATGTGATCTGTCCATAAAGTCCCTTAATACAAATCTAAGAAGTAGTTCTGATTATTTCTGTTTAACCTTTAATTCCACCTACCTCTGCCATGCGCTGGTCTTCCTCGATGGGCACAAACTTATCATGCATGCCATGTACCAGCAGAATTGGCACAGTCAGCTCCGCATGATAAACCTCGTCACCCTCCGGCCAGTACTGACCACTCATCATGGCTCGCAGAACAAAGGAGGAGACATTGAAAGCATTGCCCTCTTTAAGCAGCTGCTTCTCTTTGGCACCTTGTCGAGCAAATCCTGCCCTGTGGAATAAATAAGTGAAAGTTAATTCATCTCATAATTTGCATTTTGTTCTTCACCAAATTATGTTTCATTTTGCTACTCTTGTAGGAATTCATTTATCTATGCGACAAAGTATGCCACTTGCTAATCCAGATGGACTTCAGTATACAGAAGGTGCTCAGCTGGCTCTAGAGGAGTCCGTTTTGTCAATTGTGAGCCCCTGGTGGAGGTGTGCCTGGCATGACCTGCAGAGATAACACCCAAGATATGCAGTAGCAATTGTATACTTGCCGGCCGCTTTATTAGGTACACTTGTTCAACTGCTTGTTAATGCAAATCTCTAATCAGCCAATCACATGGCAGCAACTCAATGTACTTAGGTCTGTAGATGTTGTCAAGACGACCTCAGAGCATCAGAATGGGGAAGAAAGGCGACTGAAGTGACTTTGAATGTGGCATGGTTGTTGGTGCCAGACAGGCTGGTCAGAGTATTTCAGAAACTGCTGGTCTGCTGGGATTTTTATGCACAGCCATCTCTAGGGTTTACAGAGAATGGTCCGAAAAAGGGAAAATATCCAGTGAGCGGAGGTTCTCTGAGCCTTGTTGATGCCAGAGGTCAAAGGAGAATGGCCAGACTGGTTTGAGCTGATAGAAAGGCATCAGGAACTCAAATAAGCAGTCGTTACAACTGAGGAATACAGAAGAGCATCTCTGAATTCACAACACGTCAAACCTTGAAGCAGGTGGGCTACAACAGCAGGAGATCACACCGGGTACCACTGTGGTCAACTAAGAAGAGCAAATGAGGCAATAATTTGATGGGCTCACCAGAATTGGACAATAGAAGATTGGAAAAATGTTGCCTGGTCTGATGAGTCTCGATTTCTGCTGTGACTTTGGGATGGAAGGGTCAGAATTTGGCATCAACAACATGAAAGCAGGGATCTGTCCTGCTTTGTATCAACGGTTCAGGCTGGGGGTGGTGTGATGGTGTTTGGGGTATTTTCTTGGCATACTTTGGGCCCAGGTGAGCATCATCTAAATGCCTACATGACTATTGTTGCTGACCATGTCCATCCCTTTGTGTCCGCAGTGTCCCCATCTTTTGATGGCTACTACCAGCAGGACAACACACCATGTCACAAAGCACAGATCATTTCCAACTGGTTTCTTGAACATGATGATGAGCTCACTGGACTCAAATGGCCTCCACAGTCACCAGATCTCAATTCAGTAGAGCACCTTTGGGATGTGGTGGAACGGGAGATTTGCATCGTGGATGTGCAGCCGACAAATGTGCAGCAACTGCGTGATGCTATCATGTCAATATGGATCAAAATTCCTGAGGAATGTTTCCAGTGCCTTGTTGAATCTGTGCCACGAAGAATTACTGCACTTGTGAAGGCAAAAGAGGGTCCAAACAGGGACTAGCGAGGTGTGCCTAATAAAGTGGCCGGTGAGTGTATTTCACAGCTGGTTTAGAAATTCCAGCAAATGTCCCCTAAAGGAGCTGGAAGCTGGTCAACGTTGCTCCACCTGTCACTTACAGTACTTTAATTTCATCAGGTCAGGTAATCCAATTTCTGAACTGGAGGCCATCTTTTCTCTAGTGCTTTGAAGATCTGTATTTTCATGCCAGTATTAGTGCATTTTGTGACACTTGGTTGATCTACAAGTATCTAAGCATTCATTTTTTGACCATACAGTATGACCTTATTTTTTCCATTTTTGTTCTCTTTTTTTAATTTTTGTGAATAGGTTCTTCATTTATAAAGATCCTTTGTGGCTATGGCCATTATGTATTAATCCTCTACACTCCCACTGGAGTATAAGGCACCAATAACTTCTCCAGCCTCCAAGGTCTTGAGCGAGCCAGCTGATTTAATTTCAGCCCTCTGTTGTCTTTTGTTACTTCATAAGGAGGAGGCATTGGTCCTTCTGCCCCAAGAGTTTAGATGCTGAAGTTCCCTTTTTGAAGTCATGGTTTCTCATTCTTGTCAGACTACTGGCACACATATCTTGGTTGACAGACTGGGCCTCAGCTTCTCTTCCACAAAGAGAGGAATGTCCCACAGTGTAGTTCTTTTTACCTTCATTTATTTTAATGTGCAGCACTTTGGTCAACACAGGGCAGCAGTAAGAAGACCAGGGTTCACGACCCAGTCTCTCCTTGCATGGAGTTTACATGAGTAAGGACATGACCACCATCATCAAGTCCTTCCAAGAGGACCCTAAATACAAAGAGGACTGTTTTATTTATGTTAGGTAGAATGCCTAGAGGGGACTGGGTGGTCCCGTGGCCTGGAACCCCAGCAGATTTTATTTTTTCTCTCCAGCCGTCTGGAGTTTATTTTTTGTTTTTTCTGTCCTCCCTGGCCATCAGACCTTACTCTTATTCTATATTAATCAGTGTTGTCTTATTCTAATTCTTACTTTGTCTTTTATTTCTCTTTTCTTGATCATGTAAAGCACTTTGTGCTACATTATTTGTATGAAAATGTGCTATAGAAATAAATGTTATTGTTGTTGTTGCTTTCATTTTCTCCCCGTGTCTACATGTACTCCAGTTTCCTCCGACTGTCCAAAGACATGCAGGTTAGGTGAAATGGTGACAGCAACTTGTGTTTGGTGTGGGTGTGTGTGTGTGTGTGTTCATCCTGCGATGGACTGGCATCCTGTTCAGGTTTTGTTCCTACCTTGTCCCCTATGTTAGCTGGGATAGACTCCAGCAGCCCATCACAATCCTGGTCTAGATTAAGCAGGTTAGAAAATGACGTGACTTTCATTGTTTTTAACATATTTTACAAAAAAAAAAAAAACTTATAGTAATACAATTTATAAAACCAAATAGATAGGATTGCACAAACATCAGGCTCCACAGGATGGAGTTCCCACCAGGTGCTACTTTAGCAAAAGTAAGCATCCCACCATATAATTCCACCAGTTGCCTAGACGTAGACCCAGCAGTCAGACTAAATCTCATGGCTCAAGTTGCACTTGAACCTGGAGTCACCAGGGCCCTCATGCATAACGCCATGCGTAGAATTCACACTAAAATATGGTGTAAAGACAAAAGCAGAAATGTGCGCACGCACAAAAAAATCCAGATGCATAAATCTGTGCGTTCGCCAACTTCCACGTTCTTCCGCTCCATAAATCCTGGTCAGTGTGAAAAGAAACGCACATGCACGCGCCTGCTGCCCCACCCAGAATTACGCCTCTTTGAATATGAAAATCAATATAAATAGCCCTTAAGCTCAGCGTTCTGTGAAAAGGCAATGGTAAAAGCACAGGGGAAAATAGAATTTCAGCGAATACCAAGTGGAAGCAAGGAAAAACGTACTATTTGTTGGTTTAAACAGTGGTATAAACAACAAAAGGAAGTTGATCAAGTGACATAGTGTGTCGGAGAAACTCGAAAGCTCAAATTCACAAAGTCGTACGGTGGCCGAAATAAAAAAGAAGTTGTCAGATATCAAAGTCGCCGTGAAAAGGCGAGTCATAGCCCAGTCTGAGTGTCATATGAAAGCTTATTAGGGCACAGAAAAAAGAAAACAAAATAGGGACACAGTGGGGAAAAAAGCTGAAAATGTCAACTTTAATCTCTCAATTTCCACTTTAATCACGTAGTTCATTTTGTCATTAAAGTAGAACATCATAAACTTCATCTTAAAATTGTTTAATTTACTAGTTTCTCAAATCCCATCTTAACTAAAGTAGCACGTTAAATGCTTTATATAGTATGTGTTCTTCTATGCGCTCTATGTGTGTGAATCACTACGTGCTTCTTAAACGGGGTTTCTCTACCTCCGACTGGACACAGAATCCATTACATTTGTGATATTACCGCTCTCTGAATAATTAAAATACTGAGATGTATACATGATATAATTTTTAATGATGATAGGAGTTAAAGCATGTTATTAAACATGGGAACACAATGGCGCAGTGATAGTGACGAACCAGCACCCCATCCAGAGATTGTTCCTGCCCCACCCGCAAGATGCTTGCTGCGCCGTGCGGGGCCTTCAATGAAATAATTTATTGCAGCAGTACTGTCTCTTCCACATGTACTAACCTCCAATTCCTGTCCTTCTTTTTCTTTCTCCCAATCGCCACACAATCCGCTCTGTAACAGACGTTAAGCCATCTGTAAGCTTACAACGCCGATTCTTCAAAACTTTTAAGGAACGTTGAAATATCTTTGTAGTACGTGTTTAATTATTCTATCCTTCCAGTGTCATGCCAGTCCCAGCAGGAATACAGCGCGAGGCAGGAACAATCCCTGAACAAGGCACTAGCTCCTATAGCGCTGCAGCACCGTGCCCTCACATGTTTAATTATTAACAATATAGATTATTTAAATGATGTTAACATTTTATCTGTATAATATAATAAACATATTTTGCTGCATTTCATCTTAAAAATGATATCGTCATCATATGTAAATATGTGCTTTATAACGTGGCTCAGGTTTGGCGATATTATAACTGTAGTGCAAGTTTACAGTGAGGTGATTGTACTTATAAGTACAAACAGACAAGGAGCACTTGATGGACTGATTGAGTGCGTTTATAGATCTTGGGATGAAACTGTTTCTGAACCGCGATCTCCCTACAGGAAAGACTCTGAAGCATTTGCGGTATGAGAGCAGTTGAATAGGCAGCGTGTGCTTGATACCAATAATTCTCTTTCCGATCAGATTGGGATACAATGGGATAAATAGTCTGAGTGGTGCAGTGAGAGTAACAACGCTAAAGCAGTTATGGTATTTGGAATAGTTTGGCCATTCAGTGGACCATTATATTGTTACAGGTTAATTACAATCAGATGCATTACACTAATGAACAATATGCGGTTCATTTCAGTGTACTGTATATGATAAAGCCGTGTCAGGGATGTGGATCTATAAAAGAAAGGGAAACCACACTAGAATAAAAGCACTGCTTTGACGCTGGGTGCCACCAGTTTGCAAAACGGAGAGGAAAACTTGCCCACTACCCTGGGCAGATAGGGAGTGAAGACAAATGTTGGCAGGTCCATGCTGCCCGTCAGATTTTGTTTCATTCTGTTTGCTTTGCCATTCCCTGCCTTGCTTGTTAGTTTTAATTCATACATGTTGTTCTCTTTGGTTTTGGATCTAAGCATAGGTACTGTAGATGCCACAAGGGCACTCATCTAAGGCTCTGACTGGAAAGTACAAACTTGTTTATCAGGCTTGTTAGAATCTCTCCAAGGATTCGGAGCAAATGCCAACAAAAGAAAAGAAAAGAAAAACATCAAAGATTAGCCACTTACTTAAGGAAGCTCCAGGCCAGGCAGGGAGACAGGCAATGAAGGACGCAGGTAGGCAAGTTGAAAATGGAGCAAAGGCTTGGCTCCAGGGCTGTGGGGCCGCCGCCATTTATCATCACCACTTTGTGGACCAGGTCCGGGTATTCGTGGGCCAGAAATGTGCAGAAGGATACCCTGTGCCAA